>NC_142584.1:120624012-120926095 GCF_965207765.1 Zootoca vivipara
TAATAATCTTGTATCAATTTATGAAAAGAGCATTATCATAACCCAGCCTGTAATTTGCACTCTCTCCACAATTCGCAGTTCTCAACCTCAAAGAGGTAAACACATTCCTTTCTATTGTTATGTCATAATGGCGGCTCTCCGATCCCTCCAGGGACGCGACTCTAGCTTCCAGGGGGCTTTCCCCAGTCCATATAAAAATTTTTTTTGCAGGGATTCTAGCAAATTTAACCCTTCTCCCCTTTACCCTGCCTCAAGGGCAGGGTAGAAGATGGTGAAATGCAAACAGGGGACAGAGAAAGGGCAGAACTCCTCAATGCCTTCTTTGCCTCAGTCTTCTCCAAGAAAGAAAACAACGCCCGACCTGAAGAATATGGAGCAGATGATTCAGCAGGGGAAACACAGCCCAGAATAAGTAAGGAGGTAGTACAAGAATACTTGGCTAGTTTAGATGTATTCAAGTCTCCAGGGCCAGATGAACTACATCCAAGAGTATTAAAAGAACTGGCAGAGGTGATTTCAGAACCACTGGCAATAATCTTTGAAAATTCCTGGAGAACAGGCGAAGTTCCAGCAGACTGGAGGAGGGCAAATGTTGTCCCTATTTTCAAAAAGGGGAAAAGAGAGGACCCAAACAATTACCGCCCAGTCAGCCTGACATCAATACCAGGAAAGATTCTAGAGCAGATCATTAAGCAAACAGTCTGTGAGCACCTAGAAAGAAACTCTGTGATCACTAAAAGTCAGCATGGGTTCCTGAAAAATAAGTCATGTCAGACTAATTTGATCTCATTTTTTGACAGAATTACAAGCCTGGTAGATGAAGGGAACGCTGTGGATGTAGCCTATCTTGATTTCAGCAAGGCCTTTGACAAGGTGCCCCATGATATTCTTGTAAAGAAGCTGGTAAAATGTGGGCTAGACAATGCTACCATTCAGTGGATTTGTAGCTGGCTTACTGACCGAACCCAAAGGGTGCTCATCAATGGCTCCTCCTCATCCTGGAGAGTAGTGACTAGTGGGGTGCCACAGGGTTCTGTCTTGGGCCCAGTCTTGTTCAACATCTTTATCAATGACTTGGATGATGGGCTTGAGGGAATCCTGAGCAAGTTTGCAGATGACACCAAGTTGGGAGGGGTGGCTAACACCCCAGAGGACAGGATCACACTTCAGAATGACCTTAACAGATTAGACAACTGGGCCAAAGCAAACAAGATGAATTTTAACAAGGAGAAATGTAAAGTACTACACTTGGGCAAAAAAAATGAAAGGCACAGATACAGGATGGGAGACACCTGGCTTGAGAGCAGTACATGTGAAAAGGATCTAGGAGTTTTGGTTGACCACAAACTTGACATGAGTCAGCAGTGTGATGCAGCAGCTAAAAAAGCCAATGCAATTCTGGGCTGCATCAATAGGAATATAGCATCTAGATCAAGGGAAGTAATAGTACCACTGTATTCTGCTCTGGTCAGACCTCACCTGGAGTATTGTGTCCAGTTCTGGGCACCACAGTTCAAGAAGGATACTGATAAGCTGGAACGTGTCCAGAAGAGGGCAACCAAAATGGTCAAAGGCCTGGAAACGATGCCTTATGAGGAACGGCTTAGGGAGCTGGGTATGTTTAGCCTGGAGAAGAGAAGGTTAAGGGGTGATATGATAACCATGTTCAAATATATGAAAGGATGTCATATAGAGGAGGGAGAAAGGTTGTTTTCTGCTGCTCCAGAGAAGCGGACACGGAGCAACGGATTCAAACTACAAGAAAGAAAATTCCACCTAAACATTAGGAAGAACTTCCTGACAGTAAGAGCTGTTCGGCAGTGGAATTTGCTGCCAAGGAGTGTGGTGGAGTCTCCTTCTTTGGAGGTCTTTAAGCAGAGGCTTGACAGCCATCTGTCAGGAATGCTTTGATGGTGTTTCCTGCTTGGCAGGGGGTTGGACTGGATGGCCCTTGTGGTCTCTTCCAACTCTATGATTCTATGATTCTATGATTCTATGATTCTAAGGGGAAGGTTTTAAGTCCAATCCTTGGTAATTAAAAGGTTCCTCTCTGTCTTTCCGGCTATAGGCAAATTAACTGCCTTACAATTCTCTCAATGGGGGGAGATTAACTTCCTGTTTAAATATCCTCCCGTGGCCAGTTCTTTCAAATAATCCAATTAGGGTAAAATTTCTCCTTTTACTCACGGTGTCCAATGTTTCCAAATATTTTCAAGTTTAAGGAAGTACCGATTGCTGTTGCTTGGCAGGATCGCAGCTTGTGCCTCCAAGATAGCTCTGTTCTGAGCGCTGCGCTGCTCAAAACCCCCTGCTCTCTCGTTGCCCCCCAAAAAGGCTAAACGAGGCTGTAGCGGTCTCCCTTTGCCTCGGAGGCACCCGTTCCCCTCAGCCGAGGGAAACAGCGCCCGCCATTGCCTCACGATCTGCCGGAAGTCCCACTTGGTCCATTTTTAAATCCAAATTGAGCTATTTTCATATATTAAATCATTCTAACAATTTTTTCATTATCTCATAACTATTTCTATTCTAAAAAAAAATCAACTATCCCCAACCTATAATTCATCAATTAATCCAAATTTATTTTCCCACCCATCCAACCTCTATTTCTCTCCTTAGCCTCAAATTTATACCCCAAAATTTTCCATACATTCAAATATTATTTCTTCTATCATAATAACATTTAAACACTTGAATCTAATTCAGCCCCCCCCCCCCCTGGACTCAGGGTCTCCCAGATGAATCAGCCAGTTCCATAAGTCATTCCAGTTTTGGACCATCTTAATCAGTCAGAAAATAACATCCATTATTATTCCTCACCCCACTTCCACTCTTTCACCACCTATCCACCACTCTCCCTTCTTCGTCCCCTGCTGCCTCCCTACTTCTCTAACTGTTGCACAATAGCATCCAACTATATTTCAACTTTTCAGCCCTATCACAATTTTTATTCCCCTTAAGTTCTGACCCCAGTATGGATCCTGCCCTCCCTCTCTCAATGGGAGGGCATTATTCCATGCTGGTTCTTATTTGAAGACTCTTTGAATCAAACATGAGTCTTGTCGTCACCCCGCCCCCCCGACTGAGGGAACAATGTTCCATGCATCTTCCTCTTCTTCTTTAAGTTCAATTGCATTGTCCAGGACTAATGGTTGTTCATCTTGCTTCTCTTCATTCTCTGTTGGGATTAGTCCTTTTTCACTTTCCACACAGTTCTGATTTATTTGCCAATCTGTATTGTATTCTGACTCACTTCCCTTTTAAATCCCAAAGCAACTCCAGAAATTCATTTTGAAAGTAAAGAAGTCAGATGATGTCGTGTCTACTGACATCCTGCTCATCTCAGATTTCATGGGAACAGCACAGATTAAAAAGCAGGGAATGGCGCAGTTCGTATTTCCAAACTTCAGAAACAGAAATTATGTCCAATCTGGTTGCAAACTCTAATTTTTAGTTCTTCTTCATATCTTAAAACTCTTATGTCCATTTATGAGAAGAGCATTTGTCAAACTTCTTGTTCCTTATATTTGCGCTCTCTTCAATACTGACAGTTCCCAACCTCAAAGAGGTAAACAAATTCCTTCCTATTGTGATGTCATAATGGCGGCTCGCCGATCCCTCCAGGGACCCGACTCCAGCTTCCAGGGAGACTTTCCCCAGTCCAGAATAAAAAAATCTATACAGGGATTTTACTGAGTTCAACCCTTCTCCCCTTTGCCTTGCCTTAGGGGGAAGGTTTTAAATCCAATTTTTGGTAATTGAAGGCTTCCTGTCAACTTCCCGGCTTTGGACAAATTAACTGCATCTCAGTTTGCTCAATGGGGGAGATCGACTTCCATTTTTAGATCTCCTCCCGTGGCCAATTCTTTCCACTTATTATTATTTTTTTAAGATCCTTTTTCTTTACTCACGGTGTCCGATGTTTCCAAATCCTTTAATTTGGAATAATCCACTGCTCCACAGGCTGCCAGCACGGAGCTTCGCGCTGCCAGGGTAGCACTTTAACTCAAGGCACCACGTCTCTACTCCGCTCACTCTCGGCTCCCGTAATAGGGCTTACCGGGGAGCAGAGGAGACAGAAAAAGGTGCAGCTGAGTCCTGCCCTGCCTTCCTCCACTGCTGCCCACACTTAAGGAATGTCTGGATGAAATCCCAAAAATGTCTGGCTCCTATTCCAAAGAGGTCCAGTTGATATTCTAGAAAAAAGTGTGGTTAAAATATACAGCCAGGAAATATGAAACTGATTTGAAGATTGGTTTCTTCTTTACACTTTATTATTATTATTATATTATTACGCTCAGGTGGACACACCACTGGTTTCATCTTCTTTCTTTTCTATCCCACAATCAGTGTTATTCACCTTTTTCAGGGTCACACATATTTTTATCTTGTGATGTTCAGATGAAGAGCAATATACAAATTTAATCAATAATTCCCAGTTGGAGTAGAGCTAGAATATCCAGAAGCTGTTGTCCACCGACTGCAAACGAGGAGTAACAGTGAGAGAGGCCTGGACAGGGAATTTCCACTAAAATTGTCCAGTGTCAGGAGATGGGTGCGAGATCAGACAGCATATAATTATTATCAATAATAATTGGGCTGAGTGTTTTAATCTGGCCTTCCCAGCAGTCAGGCTCCAGCTGCTTTCCTTCTGCATCTCCAGCTCTCTCCATAATGCAAGGCTGAGAGATGGAGGTCCAACCCCAAGAACATTCTCCTACCTGAGCACTCCTTCAGCTGACCACAAGACTTATATGTGAGTCTCCAAAAATGGTCAGTATGCATCTCCTGAGAACAAAGGGACTGTGCAGGTGATTAATAAAGATCTAGAGGTCAAAAGGGACAAAATGTGGCCCAAGGGGTGGAGGATTATTGTGCAAAAGATGAAGAACTTAAAGAAATAACTTAGGACCCTGATGAATAGTGGGCAGGTTCATGGACAAAGAGCAGCTCCCTTTCCTGTGAGAAACCACTTTATTTAAAAAGAAAATCCCACAGTTCAACTGTATTCTAAGATAATGCTGCTTCATTAACTATAATTAAGGGTTATGAAAGGTTGATGATGCATTACCATTATTTAACATTATTTCATTTGCCTTTCCTAAAAATTTGGAACATATGGAGGACAGGAGAGAATGTACGAGAAGTTAAAATGAGAGAAGATGCTAATTGCTGTATGTAATATTCCTTTGTTCTCTTCCTAGAAAACAAATAAGATTTCCTCCACACACACCCGGCCTCCAAAACAGGCAATGGAGAAGGCAGTCAGAATTCTGGTGGGCCATGTCCAATGGGAATAACGAAGAAACCATTTAAATTCATGGAGCTTGGAAAGGGAGAGGAGGAGCAATTTGAAAGCATGGAGTGTGGGAACAGCTTCACAGACAGTGGAACACTTAGAAAACATCAAGGGACTCACACAGAAGAGAAACCATTTAAATGCATGGAGTGTGGAAAAAGCTTTGGTTGGAGTTCAAACCTTCGAATACACAAACACACTCACACAGGGGAGAAACCATATAAATGTATTGAGTGTGGAAAGAGCTTCAGTCAGATTGGACACCTTAGAAACCATGAACGGACCCACACAGGGGAAAAACCATATAAATGCATGGACTGTGAAAAGAGCTTCACTGATAGTGGAACACTAAGAAAACATCAACAAACTCACAATGCCGAGAAACCATTTAAATGCATGGATTGTGGGAAGAGCTTCAGGCAGAATGGACAACTTACAGACCATCAACGGATTCACACAGGGGAGAAGCCCTTTAAATGTATGGAGTGTGGAGCAAGCTTCAGTAACAGAAGAACATTTAGAAGACATCAACAGACTCATACAGGGGAGAAGCCTTTTAAATGTATGGAATGTGGAAAGAGCTTCACTGATAATCGAGTACTTAGAAGTCATCAACAGATTCACACAGGGGAGAAGCCCTTTAAATGTATGGAGTGTGGAGCGAGCTTCAGTTACAGTGGAACACTTCGAATCCATCAATGGACTCACACAGGGCAGAAACCATTTAGTTGCATGGAGTGTGGAAAGAGCTTCACTTATAGTGGAACACTTAGAATCCATCAACGGACTCACACAGGGGAGAAACCATTTAATTGCATGGAGTGTGGAAAGAGCTTCATCGATAGTGGAAGACTAAGAAAACACCAACAGACTCACACAGGGGAAAAACCATATCAATGTATGGCGTGTGGAAAGAGCTTCACTTATAGTGGAACACTTAGAATCCATCAACGAACTCACACAGGGGAGAAACCATTTAATTGCATGGAGTGTGGAAAGAGCTTCACTGATAGTGGAACACTAAGAAAACATCAACAGACTCACACGGGGGAGAAGCCATATGAATGTATGGAGTGCGGAAAGAGCTTCAGTAGAAGTGGAAGCCTTAATTTTCATCATCGAACTCACACAGGGGAAAAACCATATAAGTGTATGGAGTGTGGAAAGAGCTTCACTTACAGTGGAGACCTTAGAATCCATCAACGGACTCACACAGGGGAGAAACCATTTAAATGCATGGAATGTGGAAAGAGCTTCAGTCACAGTAGACTACTGAATTCACATAATCAAGCTCACAGAGAGACCATTTAAATGTATGGAGTTTTGAAAGAGTTTCTTTCATAGTGGAACCTTTTATTCACACAGGGGAAACTTAGAAGACATAAACAGACTCACCTGGGGAGAAGCAAATAAATGTATGGAGTGTGGAAAGACCTTACTGCTAGTGGAACACTTAAAAGCTATCAACGGACTCACGCAGGGTAGAAGTCATTTAAATGCCTGGAATGTGGAAAGAGCTATTGGAGTGGAAAACTTAGCAAACACCAGCAAACTCACAAAAGGAAAACCACTTACTTATATGGTCTGCACATAAAGCTTTAGTCCTGATGTTCTTACGAATCATCAATGGACACAAGGAGGAGAAGCTTTAAGAGTTGAAACCCTACAATCAAACAACAAACTGAAAAAGCAGAAATGGATCGATTGAAAGCAGTGCAGGAAGTGCTTCTATTACATTATATATAAAATTTCATTTACAGATTGCTGTATATTTCAGATTTTCTACACCTTACCTTTTCCGCACTCTTCTCCAACAAGTATTCAACGGCTCTTCTTCATTCAGATCCTACCTGCGTTTGTACATGTTTACTAATATTCTTTAAATATTCAACAGAAGGTTTCCACTCCTCCTTAAAGTCTGCCTCTCTTGATCCTCTTTTTCCATAGTTAAATATGCCAATTCAGGATATTCCAGCACTTTTTGCTGCAGCTCTTCTTTACTACCAGTAGGTATCTTGATTTTGCCATTTTTGTGTATAAAGTACTCTCACTGCTGTCGTTCATCTGTCTTCTTGGAACATCTAACCCTAAAAGAAATGCTTCATGGTTTCTGCAGGACCGTCACCTTAAGTAATTTCCCCCCTCGTTATAATTCATCTCCCAAAAGCACCTAACCGCTTTACATGTCCAGCACATATGGGGGGAAAGTACCTTCTAATTTTTTTTACATTTCCAAGATATATACTGTATATGTCTCCACTTTACTTAGTGTCAGATACTATGTATAAACCATTTTCATAAAATTTTATTTCAAAGCGTAACACAATGTGAAATTTACATTTGATTTGCTCAGTTTTTTCCAATGCTTCCATCTCTAGACCAATGGATTATAGATCATTTGTCTATCATTTGCCATTCTAAGAGCATCTTTGAAATGATTTTTTTTCTCTGTTCTCTAGTAACTCTTTTTCAAACTGAGAACTTTGCTTAATAAACCCACACTTCTTATTTTGTTTTAAGACTTCAGTCAGTTGATAGTATTGCAACCAATCGGTCTCCTGATCTTAATATCCTCTGACTTCTTTAACATGACACCCTCTTCTGTGAAGGCCGATAGTTCCCTATAGGTCACCCATCTCTTTTCCATGTTCAGCTTCTTTTATGAGATTGCTTCTATGGACGAAAGCCACAACGATGTTTTCCTGTCCAACTAATCTTTATACATTTCCAAAACTCTAAATAAGTTTTTCCTAATTACGTACCTAATTTATTTTTTTTAAAAAATAGACCTTAGCTTTACATGCATCAACATGCATGCCAGCCAAATTTATTACCATATGCTTCTACAGTGGAACCTCGGTTCTCCAGGCTAGACATATCTAAATAATAACTGTTCAGAGGGACCAACTTGCCAAAGACTTGCCTCATGTTGTAGTATTTGGTTTCCCTCGTGTTATTTTGTTACAGTTTTCTTTATTATTAAAGCTGAGTTTACATTTACATAAACCACTTACTTTTCTCAAAGAAAAAGGAACTCTGCTGCGGAAAAGTGTGAAAGGTCCTAAACTTGGGTGGGCGAAGGGATATTCCCAGTTTGCCAGGAGGCTCACCGGGACCCTGCAAAGAGGTGCTGAGGTGAGCTTTGCTTCCCCACACAGCCAACACTGCTCAGCATTCAGGGAAATGGAAGAAGGAAACTGGCCATGTTCCAGGAGAAAGCAAAGCCAAACCTACTCTTCAGCTTCCATTCCGTGCCCCCACCCCCCCCCCACCCCCCACAGTGGCTTAACCAGAACCACCATTTTAAGGACCGACGGCCTTGGGAATGGCGGAGCTGAGTGGAAGTGGGTGGGGAAGCCCCACAAGCCCCCCTACTAGAGGAATAGTAGCACTGATCCCATACTCAAAGCTGATGGCCGTTTCTGAGAACAGGAAGGAATTCCACCCACCCTTTCGCATGCAGCTGGGCTCACTTGCCAGAGTCTCCACAGGCAACTGGGTGCAGCCCACTTGCTCCCTGCTTGTGGCTCAGGGTGGCCTGCACTGTAGAGGGCTCCTCAGGTGTGGGGAACTTTTGCAGCGGGAGGGGTGTGTGACATGGCCTGTTTCTCCCTGTCCACCTCAGGAGGCTGTGGAAGTCTACCTGTCGCCCAGTCTCGGGAGGTGCCTCGTAGCTCCCCCACCTATCAGCACCTAGGAAAAAAGAGCGCCCTTTTTGCTCCAGGTGAAGTGCTGCTATATTTGGTGTTGAAAGGGTGGGGAGTGGCAAGAGAGATCTTTGTGCCCAAGGTCTCTGCCACCTCCTCACCCCCAGGGGTTTAGCCTGTGTCTGGACTGCACCACTTCAGCCTGCAAGGAAGACCCTGTTGTGGCCTTGTATGTCTATGGCAAGGCAACACTCAATAACACTTCCCACCAACCAACATTGCATCATTCCACCACTGCCCACAAGAGGGCGAACTTTCCTCTACACATGGTAAAGGTAAAGGGACCCCTGACCATTAGGTCCAGTCCTGACCAACTCTTGGGTTGTGGCGCTCGAGTATTCATAAGTAAAGGTTTTTAATAGAGGGTGAATTAAATGGGTGGAGGTGGGTTGGGTTGTTGGAAGAGAGGCAGAAAGAAGAGCTAAGCTAAAGGTAAAGGACCCCTGGATGGTTAAGTCCAGTCCAAGGCGACTATGGGGTTGCGGCGCCCATCTCACTTTCAGGCTGAGGGAGCTGGCATTTGTCCACAGACAGCTTTCTGGGTCATGTGGCCAGCAGGACTAAACCGCTTCTAGCGCAACATGACACCTTGACAGAAACCAGTGTTTCAGAAAGCAGAGCGCTGCACCAGAGGGTTGTGGCGCTCACCTCGCTTTATTGGCTGAGGG
Organism: Zootoca vivipara; assembly: GCF_965207765.1. Classification (NCBI taxonomy): domain Eukaryota; kingdom Metazoa; phylum Chordata; class Lepidosauria; order Squamata; family Lacertidae; genus Zootoca; species Zootoca vivipara. The sequence continues at coordinate 120,633,684 of NC_142584.1, forward strand.
AGCCGGCGCATAGCTTCCAGGTCGTGTGGCCAGCATGACTAAGCCGAATCTTAGACTTGTAGAGTTGGAAGGGACCACAAGGGTCATCTATTGCGCATAAGGAAAGCGGAATAATATCGAGCCAGGGAGGCAGAGGACCAGAGAGGACCAAGAGGTAAGGAGGGAGAGTGGGAAAATAGAGGGGGATAAGAGGGGGAAGAAAAGGGCAAAGAGACCCTCCTACACCCCCCCCCCAAAAGAAAGCGCCCTCCCTGGTGCCCATCGACAGGGGCCCGGATCCATGCGATCCAGGTGGGAAGTGGGGACCCAACACCTGCAGGGTTTGCCTTAAACCTAAAATATGTTCTGGAACTTTCCAAAACTTTCAGTTAGTTCTGGAAAGAATGGACACTCACTTGCCCCAACAAGGCGAACAGATGGAGGTATAGATCCAAGAACATTTTCCTACCTGAGCACTCCTTCAGCTGACCGCAAGCACCAAGCCTTGTCACTCATTCTCTGACAGGCCAATATCACAGTCTCTAAAAAGCCTCAGGCCTGGATCTCCCAAAATGGTCAATATGAACCTCCTGAGGCCCAACAGACTGTGCAGATGATTTAAAAACATATAGAAGCTGAATGAGGAAAAATATGGCCTGGGGGCGGAGGATTAGTATTCAGAGGATAGTAGCAAGAAATTGGAAAAGCGAAATCATCCCTTCAAAGATTGAGTTGCAAGCCAAAATGATAGAATACTTACAATTAGCAAAGAGAATGGAAACAGTGAGAGGAAATTCAACTCAAGAAGTCAATAAGGAATGGATAATTATTAAGGAATATCTCAAATGGTACTGCGATAACAAAAGCTTCCTGAATATAAAATAAAAAAATCCTTTCAGTAGCACCTTAGAAGTGTGCATGCACATGAAAGCTCATACCTATGACAAACCTAGTTGGTCTCTAAGGTGCTACTGGAAGGATTTTTTAATTTTGTTTTGACTGCGTCGGACCAACACAGCTACCTACCTGTAACTTCCTGAATATGTAATATCTAAAGCTATCTGGAAAAGGGTATATAAACTCTGAGCACTGTTGTACGAGGTCCAGACTTTGAGAGATTATTCCTCTGGGCCTGTTGCTGTCAGCAATAAACTTGCTTTCAATTTCTCCAACTTCTGAGTCTCTGATTCTTGAGAAGCCATGGAACTAAGGTTCCCGGGTGCCACGCTACACTATGAGCACCCTCATTTCCAGGTCAGGGTAAAACGCGGATCCAGATGATTTTAAACGGATCCTCATGAATTCATATGATTTTTTCATTCAAATAAAAAAACAACACCATGATATTGTAGAGTATGTCTTAGTCTGTAGGCAGCACCAAAAAAATCACGCATCCACTGTTTCGTGCGGCCACAATGACACAAAAACGTGGTTAAAAACCACAGATCCTCATGGATCCTCATGATTTCTGCATTGGGCCACCGCGAACTCACTGTCAAATCATATATCATGCCCAGGGGCACAGCCTGCACCACAAAAATCAAGGATCCACAGCTTCCTGGCGACACCGTGGCCCATAAACGTGGTTTTGAAGCACGGATCCTCACGAATCTTCACCTTTTTGCATGGCCCCCCCCCAAATTCACCCTCAAATCACATATCATGGCCAGGGGTACAGCCTGCACCACAAAAATCAAGGATCCACAGCTTCCTGGCGACACCGTGGCTCAAAAACGTGGTTTTGAAGCACGGATCCTCACGGATACTAACCTTTTTGCATGCCCCCCCCCCAAATTCACCCTCAAATCACATATCATGGCCAGGGGTACAGCCTGCACCACAAAAATCAAGGATCCACAGCTTCCTGGCGACACCGTGGCTCAAAAACGTTTTGAAGCACGGATCCTCACGAATCTTCACCTTTTTGCATGGCCCCCCCCCCAAATTCACCCTCAAATCACATATCATGGCCAGGGGTACAGCCTGCACCACAAAAATTAAGGTTCCACAGCTTCCTGGCGACACCGTGGCTCAAAAACGTGGTTTTGAAGCACGGATCCTCACGGATACTAACCTTTTTGCATGACCCCCCCAAATTCACCCTCAAATCACATATCATGGCCAGGGGTACAGCCTGCACCACAAAAATCAAGGATCCACAGCTTCCTGACGACACCGTGGCCCAAAAACGTGGTTTTGAAGCAAGGATCCTCACGAATCTTCACCTTTTTGCATGGGGCCCCCCCAAATTCACCCTCAAATCACATATCATGGCCAGGGGTACAGCCTGCACCACAAAAATCAAGGTTCCACAGCTTCCTGGCGACACCGTGGCTCAAAAACGTGGTTTTGAAGCACGGATCCTCACGGATACTAACCTTTTTGCATGCCCCCCCCAAATTCACCCTCAAATCACATATCATGCCCAGGGGTACAGCCTGCACCACAAAAATCAAGGATCCACAGCTTCCTGGCGACACCGTGGCCCAAAAACGTGGTTTTGAAGCACGGATCCTCGCGAATCTTCACCAATTTGCATGGAGCCCCCCCAAATTCACCCTCAAATCACATATCATGCCCAGGGGTACAGCCTGCACCACAAAAATCAAGGATCCACAACTTCCCGGCGACACCATGGCCCAAAAACCTGGCTTTGAAGCACGGATCCTCACGGATCCTCGCGAATCTTCACCTATTTGCATGGAGCCCCCCCAAATTCACCCTCAAATCACATATCATGCCCAGGGGTACAGCCTGCACCACAAAAATCAAGGATCCACAGCTTCCTGGCGACACCGTGGCCCAAAAACCTGGCTTTGAAGCACGGATCCTCACGGATCCTCGCGAATCTTCACCTATTTGCATGGAGCCCCCCCCCAAATTCACCCTCAAATCACATATCATGCCCAGGGGTACAGCCTGCACCACAAAAATCAAGGATCCACAGCGTCCTTGCGACACCGTGGCCCAAAAACCTGGCTTTGAAGCACGGATCCTCGCGAATCTTCACCTTTTTGCATGCAGCCCCCCCCAAATTCACCCTCAAATCACATATCATGGCCAGGGGTACAGCCTGCACCACAAAAATCAGGGATCCACAGCTTCCTGGCGACACCGTGGCCCCAAAACGTGGTTTTGAAGCATGGATCCTCACGGATCCTCACGAATCTTCACCTACTTGCATGGGACCCCCCCAAATTCACCCTCAAATCACATATCATGCCCAGGGGTACAGCCTGCACCACAAAAATCAAGGATCCACAGCGTCCTGGCGACACCGTGGCCCAAAAACGTGGTTTTGAAGCAAGGATCCTCACGAATCTTCACCTTTTTGCATGGGGCCCCCCCAAATTCACCCTCAAATCACATATCATGGCCAGGGGTACAGCCTGCACCACAAAAATCAAGGTTCCACAGCTTCCTGGCGACACCGTGGCTCAAAAACGTGGTTTTGAAGCACGGATCCTCACGGATACTAACCTTTTTGCATGCCCCCCCAAAATTCACCCTCAAATCACATATCATGCCCAGGGGTACAGCCTGCACCACAAAAATCAAGGATCCACAGCTTCCTGGCGACACCGTGGCCCAAAAACCTGGCTTTGAAGCACGGATCCTCACGGATCCTCGCGAATCTTCACCTATTTGCATGGAGCCCCCCCCCCAAATTCACCCTCAAATCACATATCATGCCCAGGGGTACAGCCTGCACCACAAAAATCAAGGATCCACAGCGTCCTTGCGACACCGTGGCCCAAAAACCTGGCTTTGAAGCACGGATCCTCGCGAATCTTCACCTTTTTGCATGCAGCCCCCCCCCCAAATTCACCCTCAAATCACATATCATGGCCAGGGGTACAGCCTGCACCACAAAAATCAGGGATCCACAGCTTCCTGGCGACACCGTGGCCCCAAAACGTGGTTTTGAAGCATGGATCCTCACGGATCCTCACGAATCTTCACCTACTTGCATGGGACCCCCCCAAATTCACCCTCAAATCACATATCATGCCCAGGGGTACAGCCTGCACCACAAAAATCAAGGATCCACAGCGTCCTGGCGACACCGTGGCCCAAAAACCTGGCTTTGAAGCACGGATCCTCGCGAATCTTCACCTTTTTGCATGCAGCCCCCCCCAAATTCACCCTCAAATCACATATCATGGCCAGGGGTACAGCCTGCACCACAAAAATCAGGGATCCACAGCTTCCTGGCGACACCGTGGCCCCAAAACGTGGTTTTGAAGCATGGATCCTCACGGATCCTCACGAATCTTCACCTACTTGCATGGGACCCCCCCAAATTCACCCTCAAATCACATATCATGCCCAGGGGTACAGCCTGCACCACAAAAATCAAGGATCCACAGCGTCCTGGCGACACCGTGGCCCAAAAACCTGGCTTTGAAGCACGGATCCTCGCGAATCTTCACCTATTTGCATGGAGCCCCCCCAATTTCACCCTCAAATCACATATCATGCCCAGGGACACAGCCTGCACCACAAAAATCAAGGATCCACAGCTTCCTGGCGACACCAAGGTTAAAAAACGCGAACGGCAGAAGATGAAAATATTGACAGATTAAGTACCGTGTTTTTCACATTTTAAGACACTGCCTTAAATTTATTTTACTTAAGAAAATAAGCCTATGGCTTATTTTTTGGGGTGTCTTATTTTAAAAAATTACCTCCTCTTCCTGCTGCGGCTTGGCGCCCGGAACTTGCTGCTGTTGCTGCTGTAGCTGCACTGCTGGGTGCTTTGTTGGCGCTTCAGCAGGGCACGCTGCTGGGTCCTGCTGGGTCGAGGCTCCAAGTGGTGCACGCTGTGGCTTTTGCCAGGTCCCGCCCCCGGGTTGGAGCTCAGCAAAGCACGCACTGCTGCCTTTGTAGGCTCCCGCTTCGTCGGGGCTCGGCAAAGCGCTCGCTGCTGCCTTTGCTGGCTCCCGCTCCATCGGCTCCCGACCCAGCGGGACCTGGCAAGGGTAGCAGCGCGTGTAGCGCCGCGCCCCGACCCAGCAGAAGCCGGCAGAAACAGCAGCACGCGCTTTGCCGGCTCCCACTCAGTCGGGGCTCGGCAAAGCGCGTGCTGCTGCTCTTGCCGGGTCCCGCTGGGTCAGGATTTGGCGTGGGGCACGCTGTGGGTCACGCAGGGTCCTGCTGGGTCGGGGCTCAGCGCGGGGCGTGCTGCAGCTTCTGCGGCTCCCGCTGCATCTGAGCACACGGCGCACGTTGCACATCCGCTTCCGGCAAGGACTGGCATCTTCCTTTTCCTGTTCCTTACGGAAGTGCCACCTGGACCTGCTCCCAGCACAGTATAGTACCGGTACCCCAGCATGTCTTATTTTGGGGGGATGCCTTATATTTTATTGCCTTGAGAAAATCGTGCCATGGCTTATTTTATAGGCACGTCTTAAAATGTGAGAAACACGGTATGGATGTTGGTGATCTGACACTAAGTAAAAGCGAAACTAAAGAAGTGCCATGGTCATTGGTCACATGTAATGTCTCCGGGAAACCTTGGACCTCAGCAATGAGGAGGCACCGTTGCTAAGACAGTCTTTACTGAGCTGTAGACATTGTTTATTGAAGAATAACACACAGCGACAACATCCACCCGGCAAGGGAGGAAAAGCACAAGACGAGTGAATGGGTGGGGAACAGGTTACCACTAAAATACCTGTATCCCAGTTAATAGGATTCAGGTGCACATTATAAGATTCCACACTTAAAGTCACATACATCACAGTCAGATCACTACCTGGTGCAACTGGACTTCTCCACAACTCTTCCCCAATTTGGATGGTCCGCCCCCGCCACTTAATGGATCCAAATGGTTTCCAGAGAGTGGTACCCTGTTTCTCATATTTTAAGACATACCCATAAAATAAGCCATAGCAGGATTTTTAAGCATTCAAGGAATATAAGCCATACCCCGAAAATAAGACATAGTGATAGGAGCAGCAGCAATGCCGGCCGCGGCAGGAGGAGGAGGAAAAAAATAAGACATCCCTTGAAAATAAGCCATAGTGTGTTTTTTGAGGAAAAAAAATAAATATAAGACGTGTCTTATAATATGAGAAACACGGTAGGGGATGTTTTATCCCATGTTGATGGCCTTTCAGCCGATTCCCTGGTGGCCCGCTGGAATGTCGAGTTGACCAGGGCTGTTGACTGTTTGGCTCCGAAGCGCCCTCTCCAATTGCATGGAGCCTGGACAGCCCCGTGGTTCTCCATGGATCTGAGGGCAATGAAACAATCGTTGAGACGGTTAGAGCGCCGGTGGCGGATAACTCATTCTGAAGCTGACCGGACACAGGCTAGAGCTCAATGTCGAGCCTACCAAGTGGCGGTAGCGACGGCGAAGAAGACTTTCCTCACCGCCTCTATTACACCTGCAGAAAACAGCAGCAGGAGACTTTTTCAGGTGGTTCGCAGTTTAGTGGAACCACCTGCTCCACCGGGGCCCAGTACGGGCCCCATGATCTCCTGTACTGGACTGTCTAGTCCAGTTGCGTGGGATCAATTCCATTCTGTTACCTCTGAGGATGTGGACAGGCTGCTTGGACGAGTGAAACCAACCACCTGTTTCCTTGATCCTTGCCCATCCTGGCTTATAAAAGCTAGCCGGGAAGGGCTGGGCGATGGGCTTTGCGGGTTGGTGAATGCTTTTCTCTGTGAGGCAGCCTTCCCAGACCCGCTGAAAGAGGCGGTTATTAAACCGCTTCTTTAAAAACCATCTTTAGATGCGGCCAATATGGCCAACTATTGCCCAGTCTCAAATCTTCCATTCTTGGGCAAGGTGATTGAGCGAGTGGTTGCTGAACAATTCCAGGCACACCTGGAAGAAGCGGACCATTTGGATCCCTTCCAGTCGGGATTCAGGCCTCATCATGGGACTGAAACTGCCTTGGTCGCACTGGTTGATGATCTCCAGCGGGCTGGGGACAAAGGTGAGAGCTGTTTCCTAGTTCTGCTGGATCTCTCAGTGGCTTTTGACACCATCAACCATAACATCCTTCTGGACTGTCTAGAGGGGTTGGGAGCTGGGGGCACTGTCATACAGTGGTTCCGCTCCTTCCTCCTGGGCCGTGTTCAGAGAGTGGTGGTGGGGGGATGAGTGTTTGGACCCCTGGGCTCTCACTTGTGGGGTCCCTCAGGGCTCTGTCCTCTCCCCCATGCTTTTTAACATCTACATGCAGCCGCTGGGAGAGATCATCAGGGGGTTTGGGCTGGGTGTTCATCAGTATGCGGATGATACCCAACTCTACCTCTCTTTCAAATCAGAACCAGTGAAGGCGGTGAAGGTCCTGTGTGAGTGCTTGGAGGCGGTTGGAGGATGGATGGCGGCTAACAGATTGAGGTTGAATCCTGACAACACAGAAGTACTGGTTGTGGGGGACAGGAGGCGGGCAGGTGTGGAGGACTCCCTGGTCCTGAATGGGGTAATCGTTCTGCCCGGACACTGAGGTCCAGTACCGAGGGCCTTCTGGTGGTTCCCTCGTTGCAAGAAGCCAAGTTGCAGGGAACCAGGCAGAGGGCCTTTTTTCTGTTGGAAGCCGCCTAGAGTGGCTGGGGAAACCCAGCCAGATAGGCGGGGTATAAATAATAATAATAATTATTATTATTATTATTATTATTTTAAGTACAGTGGTACCTCGCAAGACAAATGCCTCGTGCAACAAAAAACTCGCAAGACGAAAGCGTTTTGCTTTGCACGAGGGACTCGCAAGACAACGAGGTTTTCTATGAACGCCGCTTCATCTTGCGAAGCGCAGCCATAGAAAGACGAAGCGGCGGCGAGTGGCAAAAAAAGGGGAACCAGCTGTAGCGCAGGAAGAAGGCGAAGATCAGCTGTCAGCGGGTTCTCCTTTGTGTTCCGCTGGTCTCTGCCAGTTGCCGTGAGCGGTGAGGGGCAACCAGCGGAGACCAGCATAACGCAAAGGGGAACCAGCTGTAGCTCGGCAAGAAGGCTGACAGCTGATCTTCTTTGCCTTTTTTGCCGCGCTACAGCTGTCAAATCACTTATAATGCCCAGGGGCACAGCCAATGTAGGTCTTTCAAGACCCGTGGTCCATGGTCTCAATGGCCACTCCCAGTCACCAGTTTAGCCAGGGCGGGTGGTTGTCCCTGCCTCGCAGGGGCATTTGGAAAAGTGGAGCCTCACTTTGAGAGAACGGTTTAAAATGAAAATGCTGCAATTGATGTGTCCTTGCGAATCAAGTGGCATTCCGACAGAGCGTTACCAAATAAACCTTTTGCTATTTCACCTTCCAAAAGCCTGCCTCGTGTGGAGTTGCTTCTCTGTTTATGGTACTTTCTCTTTAAACAACAGCCTTACTGCGTCTGCCAAAGTTGATCGATCAGGCCTGAGACACGCAGTGCAGGATCTTTTCTTTGCATGAGCGATGTACCAGAATTTTAAAAAAACAGACCAAAAACTATGGTTCCAGGTGCCCCTCCCCGCCTTCGAGGTGGCTTTGTCGTAGGCACGGCAATCTGCACCCCAAGGAGCGCGCAGCGTCGGGCGGCTGGGCTGGGCTGAGCAGGTGGGGGCACAGCCCCTTGACGGAGGCAGCTCCGCCACCACCACCGCCACCGGGAAAGGAGTGAAGCGGGTGAGGCGGACACGCGGGTGGTTCTGTGTGCCTCCTCAATGCGCCCCTGCTGGGCAGGCAACATGGCCCAGGGTGCCACTCAGCCCAAGGGGAAAGACGCCCCTGAGTCTAGCTGCCACATTCTGGATTAGTTGTAGTTTCCGGGTCACCTTCAAAGGTAGCCCCACGTAGAGTGCATTGCAGTATTCCAAGCGAGAGATAACTAGAGCATGCACCATTCTGGTGAGGCAGTCTGCAGGCAGGTAGGGTCTCAGCCTGCGTACCAGATGGAGCTGGTAGACAGCTGCCCTGGACACAGAATTAACCTGAGCCTCCATGGACAGCTGTGGATCCAAAATGATTCCCAGACTGCGCCCCTGGTCCTTCAGGGGCACAGTTGCCCCATTCAGGACCAGGGAGTCCTCCACACCTGCCCGCCTCCTGTCCCCCCAACACAGTACTTCTGTCTTGTCAGGATTCAACCTCAATCTGTTAGCCACCATCCATCCTCCAACCGCCTCCAAGCACTCACACAGGACCTTCACCGCCTTCACTGGTTCTGATTTGAAAGAGAGGTAGAGCTGGGTATCATCTGCATACTCATGCTCTGGTCAGACCTCACCTGGGGTACTGTGTCCAGTTCTGGGCACCACAGTTCAAGAAGGATACTGACAAGCTGGAACATGTCCAGAGGAGGGCAACCAAAAATGGTCAAAGGCCTGGAAACGATGCCTTATGAGGAACGGCTTAGGGAGCTGGGTATGTTTAGCCTGGAGAAGAGAAGGTTAAGGGGTGATTTGATAGCCATGTCCAAATAAATAAAAGGATGTCATATAGAGGAGGGAGAAAGGTTGTTTTCTGCTGCTCTAGAGAAGCGGACATGGAGCAATGGATTCAAACTACAATAAAGAAGATTCCACCTAAACATTAGGAAGAACTTCCTGACAGTAAGAGCTGTTCGGCAGTGGAATTTGCTGCCAAGGAGTGTGTTGGAGTCTCCTTCTTTGGAGGTCTTTAAGCGGAGGCTTGACAGGCATGTGTCAAGAATGCTTTGATGGTGTTTCCTGCTTGGCAGGAGGTTGGACTGGATGGCCCTTGTGGTCTCTTCCAACTCTATGATTCTATGATGAACACCCAGCCCAAACCCCCTGATGATCTCTCCCAGCAGCTTCATGTAGATGTTGAAAAGCATGGGGGAGAGGCTTTTCGCTGAATCACCACTGATTCCTGTAATGTTCATGATACATGACAGCAGGCGAGAGGACAATCACAGGAGATTTTTTGAAACCTTTCAAAACAGTGTCCATTGCTCAATTCAGATAAAGTTGTCATAGTGTCTGACAGAGAAAAAGGAATTTAAAATGCTTTGGAGCATCTTTTGCTCAAGAGCCACAGAGCGGTATGCTGGAATGACATCCGCAGAGACATCATGTTTTGGTTGAAAAAAACATGGGGCCAGTTCAGAAGATACCAAGCTATACCTTGCTGACTTTTTTGATCTTCTCAGGTCAAATTCTGAGCAAGACTACAGATTCAAATTTGATAAACTCAGTACAAATTGGAGCAAAGCGTTCTTAGACTACTTTAAGGCAGACCTGCACCAAACAATAATAAAGCATGCTGGGGCCTGGATTCTAAAGAGACTGGACATATATAATGAAAAAAGTGGAATTACCACAAATGTCTCTGAGAGTTTTCATGCAGTTCTAAAAAGACTTTGACAATGGAAAGAATTGACGGTGGAAGCAATGGTGTTATCCTTACATGCAATGCAAAAATTTTACTGGAGAGAAACTTTGCGTGGACTGTGTAACACTGGAAACTTTCATTTGCGGTCTCAGTTTTTCAGACACTCAAGATCACCCAGGGCAGTCTCGAGCAGGTCAGGCGCCCTGGCACTGAGTAGCGGAGATTGCTCCGGCGCTCCCGCCCTCGCAGGGCGCAGCATGGTTTCCGCGCAGCTTCGTCGCGCAGAGCCCCACCTACCAGCCCGGCGCCCTGGCACACCGCACCACCGGGAGTCTACCTAGAGCTGGCCCTGAAATAACCAGAAGATACAGTCTTTCCTCATATAGCTTGTGATCCATCACAAATCATGGATAACTTCTGTGGCCTAAGAAAGATGAAAGTTATGAGAAGGCACCATCAGTTTGTCAAATGGTACCATGATCCTTCATGGTAATGAACAAATTAATAGATGTTTGTCCACAGCTTGGTGTATTTGTGGTAAGGGTTAGTAAAGAAAAGCATTATGTTGTCTGCCTTTTCCCCAAAGAGAACTGCTCTTGCCCATCATCCAGGACTTGCTACCATATTATAGCTGCCAAAAAAATATATTGGCATGCCACCAGAACCAGGGAAGCCTCACCGGTTGCAGCTCACACATTGAAGCGAAATAAAAGGCAGAAGAGTAGATCGGGAAGAAAGTTCCTCAGACTGAAGGAAAATATAACAGTAGCTCCAGCATCTGATTCAGTGCAGGCTGCTGAGAAGTTGGACTCCTAAAAAACAGATCACCAACGGACTATGAGACAGGGAAGGTAAATGGTGTTTCCATGTGCTGCTCTGGTTTGCCAGAAGCGGCTTAGTCATCAGGGGCGTAGCCAGGATGAAAATTAGGGGGGCAAGGGGCGGTGCCAAGGGGCAGGGCCAAGGGGAGGGGGAGGGGCACAGTGGGGCAATGAAAGCTCCCTTCTCCCTTGCTGGCTGTGGGGCGGGCGGAGGGAAAGCCAGGCAACCGCTTTGCGCGGCTCTGGGGCTGTCCCTCCACCCGCCCTACAGCCAGCCAGGGAGAAGGGATGTGCTGAACGGCTACAACCAGCCTCTGCACATCTGAGCTTAAAGGGAACGGCTTTTGGGAGAGGCATGTATAGGTGCGCTTAAACCGAAAGAGGTCGCTTTAGAAATTCAGCACCATTTCTTACATGTTCATAATAAGTAGAACTTAAAAATATATGCATCTTGATATTAGGAAAAGGGGGTTTTAAGTGCTCAGGCTCACAATGTAAAAAAAAGAAAAAGAAAATAACACTTGCAACTGTAAGTATCTTATTTTTCCTTATTTTAATAATTTCAATGGGGGGTGTGACCAAAAAAATCCGCACCGGGTACCACCTGACCTTGCTGGGTCGACAACTCTGGGAAACAGAGGGGGTGGGGGGCTGGAGGGATCTTTGCACTACAGCGCTGGATATGCTTAAGACAGCCCTGGCTAAACTGGTGACTGGGAGTGGCCACTGAGACCACGTACCACCGGTCCTGAAAGACCTACATTGGCTGTGCCCCTGGGCATTATAAGTGATTTGACAGCTGTAGCGCGGCAAAAAAAAGGCAAAGAAGATCAGCTGTCAGCCTTTTTGTCGCGCTACAGCTGGTTCCCCTTTGCGTTACGCTGGTCTCCGCTGGTTGCCGCTCACCGCTTGTGGCAACTGGCAGAGACCAGCAGAACACAAAGGAGAACCAGCTGCAGCGCAGAAAGAAGGCAAAGGAAGATCAGCTGTCAGCGCGGGAAGCTGTTGTTGCCGCTCGCCGCCGCTTCGTCTTTCTATGGCTGCGCTTCGCAAGATGAAGCGGCGGTCATAGAAAACCTCGTTGTCTTGCGAGTCCCTCGTGCAAAGCAAAACGCTTTCGTCTTGCGGGTTTTTTGTTGCGCGAGGCATTCGTCTTGTGAGGTACCACTGTAAATAATAATAATAATAATAATAATAATAATATAATAATAATAATAATAATTAATAATTTATTATTTATACCCCACCCATCTGGCTGGGTTTCCCCAGCCACTCTGGGCGGCTTCCAACAGAAAAATTAAATAAAACAATCAATTAAACATTAAAAGCCTCCCTAAACAGGGCTGCCTTCAGATGTCTTCTGGTAGCTGTTTTTCTCTTTGACATCTGATGGGAGGGCGTTCCACAGGGTGGGCGCCACCACCGAGAAGGCCCTCTGCCTGGTTCCCTGCAACTTGGCTTCTCGCAACGAGGGAACTGCCAGAAGGCCCTCGGTACTGGACCTCAAAGTCTGGGCAGAACCATGGGGGTGGAGACACTCCTTCAGGTATACTGGACCGAGGCAATTTAGGGCTTAAAAAGTCAGCACCAACACTTTGAATTGTGCTCGGGAATGTACTGGGAGCCAATGTAGATCTATCAAGACCAGTGTTATGTGGTCTCAGCGGCCGCTTCCACTCACCAGTCTAGCTGCCGCATTCTGGATTAGTTGTAGTTTCCGGGTCACCTTCATAGGTAGCCCCACGTAGAGCGCATTGCAGTAGTCCAAGCGGGAGATAACTAGAGCATGTACCACTCTGGCGAGACAGTCTGCAGGCAGGTAGGGTTTCAGCCTGTGTACCAGATGCAGCTGATAGACAGCTGCCCTGGACACAGAATTGACCTGTGCCTCCATGGACAGCTGTGAGTCCAGAATGACCCCCAGGCTGCGCACCTGGTCCTTCAGGGGCACAGTTACCCCATTCAGAACCAGGGAGTCCTCCACACCTGCCCGCTTCCTGTCCCCCACAAACAGTACTTCTGTCTTGTCAGGATTCAACCTCAATCTGTTGGCCACCATCCATCCTCCAACCGCCTCCAGGCACTCACACAGGACCTTCACTGCCATCACTGGTTCTGATTTGAAAGAGAGGTAGAGCTGGGTATCATCCGCATACTGATGAACACCCAGCCCAAACCCCCTGATGATCTCTCCCAGCGGCTGCATGTAGATGTTAAAAAGCATGGGGGAGAGGACAGAGCCCTGAGTGAGAGCCCAGGGGTCCAAACACTCATTCCCTACCCCCACTCTCTGAACACGGCCCAGGAGGAAGGAGCGGAACCACTGTATGACAGTGCCCCCAGCTCCCAACCCCTCTAGACGGTCCAGAAGTATGTTATGGTCGATGCTGTCAAAAGCCACTGAGAGATCCAGCAGAACTAGGAAACAGCTCTCACCTTTGCCCCTAGCCCGCTGGAGATCATCAACCAGTGCAACCAAGGCAGTTTCAGTCCCATGATGAGGCCTGAATCCCGACTGGAAGGGAACCAAATGGTCCGCTTCTTCCAGGTGTGCCTGGAATTGTTCAGCAACCACTCGCTCAATCGCCTTGCCCAAGAATGGAAGATTTGAGACTGGGCGATAGTTGGCCATATTGGCCGCATCTAAAGATGGTTTTTTAAGAAGCGGTTTAATAACCGCCTCTTTCAGCGGGTCTCGGAAGGCTGCCTCACAGAGAGAAGCATTCACCAACCCGCAAAGCTTTTATAAGCCAGGATGGGCAAGGATCAAGGAGACAGGTGGCTGGTTTCACTCGTCCAAGCAGCCTGTCCACATCCTTGGAGGTAACAGAATGGAATTGATCGCACGCAACTGGACTAGACAGACCTCCAGGGCTCCCCCGCCCCGGTCCTGCTCCCACAGTGGAGTTTACCTCTTCCCGAATCTGAGCAACTTTATCTGCAAAAAAACTTTGCAAAATCGTTGCAGGAGATCATGGGGCCCGTACTGGGCCCCGATGGAGCAGGTGGTTTCACTAAACTGCGAACCACCTGAAAAAGTCTCCTGCTGCTGTTTTCCGCAGATGCAATAGAGGCGGTGAAGAAAGTCTTCTTCGCGGTCGCTACCGCCACTTGGTAGGCTTGACATTGAGCTCTAACCCATGTCTGGTCAGCTTCAGAATGAGTTATCCGCCACCGGCGCTCTAGCCATCTCAACGAATGTTTCATTGCCCTCAGATCCATGGAGAACCACGGGGCTGTCCAGGCTCCATGCAATTGTAGAGGGCGCTTCGGAGCCAAACAGTCAACAGCCCTGGTCAACTCGACATTCCAGCGGGCCACCAGGGAATCGGCTGTTGCGATTAATAGCCCGTAATTGGCTAATTATCGATAACACAGCTTTGTGAGAAAGAAAGATAGCAGAGAAATCTATCTGCCTACGAACAAATTCTTAGCTGCATTGCAGACGTACAAAAAATACTTGCCCAGTATGCTCCGTCAAAAATGCCCAGCCTCTGTTTCTAAAAACCGCAGAAAGATAACCCCCAAGTCCGAATTGGTCCCACCTCAATGGAGAGGGGAAGAGTCGTGGAGAAGTCAAGTTGCACCAGGTAGTGATCTGACCATGGCACATCTTTCGGTTCGCTTTTACTTAGTGTCAGATCACCAACATCCATACTTGATCTGTCAATATTTTCATCTTCTGCCGTTCATGTTTTTGCGCCCAGATATCACCAGGAAGCTGTGGATCCTTGATTTTTGTGGTGCAGGCTGTACCCCTGGGCACGATATATGATTTGAGGGTGAATTTGGGGGAGGGGGCATGCAAAAAGGTGAAGATTATTGAGGATCCGTGAGAATCCGTGCTTCAAAACCACGTTTTTGGGCCATGGTGTCGCCAGGAAGCTGTGGATCCTTGATTTTTGTGGTGCAGGCTGTACCCCTGGCCATGATATGTGATTTGAGGGTGAGTTTTTTGGGGGGCCATGCAAAAAGGTGAAGATTCTTGAGGATCCGTGAGGATCCGTGCTTCAAAACCCCTTTTTTGGGCCACGGTGTCGCCAGGAAGCTGTGGATCCTTGATTTTTGTGGTGCAGGCTGTACCCCTGGGCATGGTATGTGATTTAAGGGTGAATTTGGGGGTGCCCCATGCAAAAAGGTGACGATTCGTGAGGATCCGTGCTTCAAAACCACGTTTTTGGGCCACGGTGTCGCCAGGAAGCTGTGGATCCTTGATTTTTGTGCTGCAGGCTGTACCCCTGGGCATGATATGTGACTTGAGGGTGATTTTGGGGGGCCCCATGCAAAAAGGTGACGATTCGTGAGGATCCGTGCTTCAAAACCACGTTTTTGGGCCACGGTGTCACCAGAACGCTGTGGATCCTTGATTTTTGTGCTGCAGGCTGTACCCCTGGGCATGATATGTGATTTGAGGGTGATTTTGGGGGGGGGCCATGCAAAAAGGTGAAGATTCGTGAGGATCCGTGCTTCAAAACCACGTTTTTGGGCCATGGTGTCGCCAGGAAGCTGTGCATCCTTGATTTTTGTGGTGCAGGCTGTACCCATGAGCATGATATGTGATTTGAGGGTGAATTTGGGGGCCCCCCATGCAAATAGGTGAAGATTCGCGAGGATCCATGCTTCAAAACTACGTTATTGGGCCACGGTGTCGCCAGGAAGCTGTGGATCCTTGATTTTTGTGGTGCAGGCTGTACCCCTGGGCATGATATGTGATTTGAGGGTGAATTTGGAGGCCCCCCATGCAAATAGGTGAAGATTCGCGAGGATCCGTGCTTCAAAACCACGTTATTGGGCCACGGTGTTGCCAGGAAGCTGTGGATCCTTGATTTTTGTCTTGCAGGCTGTACCCCTGGGCATGATATGTGATCTGAGGGTGATTTTGGGGGTGCCCCATGCAAATAGGTGAAGATTCGCGAGGATCCGTGAGGATCTGTGCTTCAAAACCACGTTTTTGGGCCACGGTGTCGCCAGGAAGCTGTGGATCCTTGATTTTTGTGGTGCAGGCTGTACCCCTTGGCATGATATGTGATCTGAGGGTGATTTTGGGGGTGCCCCATGCAAATAGGTGAAGATTCGCGAGGATCCGTGCTTCAAAACCACGTTTTTGGGCCATTGCGACCCCACGAAACAGTGGGTGCGTGATTTTTTTGGTGCTGCCTACAGACTAAGACATGGTTTACGGTATCATGGTGTTTTTTTTTAATTTGAATTAAAAAATCATATGAATTCATAAGGATCCGTGCCTCGGAAACAAGTTTTTGTGGTGCTGCAGGGCAGCAACGTTTTGGATCCACGTTTTTTATAGTCCAGTCTGTAGTCGTGGCTTCCAGATGTGATATGACACTGGATTTGCTGGAGTTAGTATTAAAAAAGTGGAGGATCCATGAGGATCCGTGTAGATCCGCGTTTTACCTTCTTCCCCCCCAAGAGCAGGAGGCCAAAGACAGCGCTGCCCCGTCCTCTTCCCATCCAAACTCAGGGAGAGGCTGCTCTGCGGACGTAGCTCTAGTGGCAAGGGCATCCCAATAGGAACCGGAAGTGTCTTTGCTAAATGTGTTGGAAGTTTCCAGTACAGAAGGGGGGCCAGAAGAGAGGAGGGGCGTCGGTGAAGAACCCCCCCCCCACCAACTGTTATGTTTCTACTGCGCATAAGAAAAGCGGAATAATCTGGAGCTAGGGAGGCGGAGGACCAGAGAGGATCAAGAGGTAAAGAGGGGGAGAGGGAAAAGAGGGGGAGGGGTAAGAGGGGAGGGGAGGACAAAGAGACCCTCCTACACCCCCCCTAAAGAAAGCGCCCTCCCTGGTGCCCATCGACAGGGGCCTGGATCCATGCGATCCAGGTGGGAAGAGGGGACCAACACCTGCAGGGTTTGCCTGGCAAGATCTCCTTGGCAGCAGCATTACCAAACTCACCTTTCTCTTTCCTGGGGGGCCGAGAGATGCTCAGCTGCCCTGCACCCCCTTGGACGCCTTGGAGGGAAGGGAAATGGGGTGCCTGCGAAGGGGGTCCCCACGAGGGTCCCCATCCCTAAGCAGGACTGGGGGCTGAGCTGAGGCCCCCAATTCTCCCGGTTTCCCCCTGGCAGGAATCCATGGGATCGTGGGGCGCCTTTCTGGCTGGGGAAACAGAGAGAGGGAGTCCATGGAAGGGTTAAAAGGAAGGGAGAGGAGCCTCGACAGGGACCCCCCCTTCCAGCACCACTTACTCTCCCCCATCACCCCCACTTCCCTGCTGACAGTCCCAAATTATCTGTATTCACTATGACTCAATCTCCATCCTTTGGATTGTCCTGAATACCACCATTTGGTAGCCAAACCCAAACCCAAAAGTCCTGCTGGGATGCATCTTGGCTTGCCTGCTGATGAAACTGAGTGTGTGATGATTCATAATACTGTCATTTATCCGTTTTAGACCCCTAAGTAGTAGCAGTTGCCAGGATATCTTCCTGCTTGCCTCTCTATAGTTCCATCCTTTTTTCAGACCTTGTGGTAGATTGCAGTGTTTAGCTGCTTATAACATTGCAATGTTTAGCAAGTGATATTGTGAGTTTTCTTGATGATTACATTACAATGTTTAGCTGGTGATAACATTGTAGTGTTCAGGTGGTGAGTTATCGCGATGTTGAAAACAATATATCGCCCCCTAGCCCATACACACATTGTGATTCGCCATATGTTGCCAGTTAAAATATTAGGAAACAGTTAACACGATGTTAACTTCCTGCTGGTCCTGGACAATATACACTAGTGGCCAAAATTGTGGAAAACTTTTGGAAAAGTGTATTTCCGAGGTGAAACCAAGATTGAATTATTGCCTCTCATAATTGGGTTTTATTGCTGGGTTGCTTCTGACTGACAAGTTTCTTTAGTCGGCTCCATAGATTTTCGATTGGGTTAAGGTCTGGGCTTTTCCCAGGCAGTTCCAAGCAGTGGAATATGATAATCTTAAAACCACCTTTTGCACACAGCAGCAACATGACATGGAGCTGAAACCTGTTGAAATATAAATGCTACATTAGCTGGAAAAAGATCCCATACAGAACACTTCAGTTTGGGCTCCAGTATTTTATTTACTGTATATTCCGGCGTAATAGATGACCTCCAACATTACCAGTTAAAATATAGAGTTTGGGATATATTCACTGTATAAGAAATACGACCCAGTGTATAAGACGACCCCCTGATTGGCTCATTGTCTATACAAAATCTCTAAACACTCATGCTCATTGGCTACATTCAGATGAAGGAAAGATACTGCATATAAACCTAATCAAGTTCTACTTCGTTTTCTGCTTATTTGACTATAGCTTTTGATAGAATACAGATAATTGAACAAACTTTGTTGCATTACATTCTTCATTACAGTATATTTCCACTGATATATAATTTAATGGTATTACTAAAAAATGAATAAAATGGTGTTATGAGCCATCAAACCTCAGAAATACACTTTTTCCAAAAGGTGTCCACAAGTTCGGCCACTAGTGTATCAATATATCGCCCAGCTCTAATTATGACCTATATTTCTGGCCCAGTGTATCATTGCTGATTTTACCAGTTTGACTTTTGTTTCCCATTCCTTTTTTAAGGAAAAACGGAAAACAAAAGGAAAAAACAGGGGCGGGGCGGGTCATATTCTTAGACCATAACTTTTAGACCATATTTTAACCACATTTTTAAATCATTCCCCCTCTTGGATCCATTATAATATGCTTGTTCATTCACGTGCATAAAACTTTATATACCTTACAATCCATTTTTAAAACCTTCTTCATCTTATTACAAGTGTATTTTAAAAGTTATACTAATATAAAAATATATACTGTACACAAAGCTTTAAAATTATGCATTACAAAATCACCCTGCATAATTCAATAATTTATTTAGCCAATCTACTTCTTTATCTTCTTCTTCTTTATCTTCTTTGGCCGGGGCTTCTTCCTTCCATAGGGGCTGGCTGGTCTTGGCCTGGCGTCCAGTCTTGCATACCGGGACAAAGTCTTTTGCTCAATCAGTCCACCAAGTCCTGTACATCTCAATATCATAACTTCAGTTTTTTAAAACAACATTTTCCACATTTTATTCACATCCTTATATGTTTTCCCCAGGCATTTTTGATGATTTTACATTCACACCACATAAGGTAGCCTCTTAAACCTTTTGCCCTCCCTTCTTTTTTTCTTCTCTAGCACAGTCAAAGCCTCCAAATCATTTTGAAAGAGGTACCAATTTTATCAGTCAGGGCCTCCCAAATCATTTTGGTCTTTGACTATTCTTACTTTCCCTTTTATTTTCCTCAGACCTTATTTGTCTATCATTTCCACCTTGGTGGTTTGTGCATTCACCTCTTTCAGTTAAAATAAAAATAAAAAAATCCTTCCAGTAGCACCTTAGAGCATAGCTGCCAAGTTATCCCTTTTTTTAAGGGATTTTCCATTATGCTGAATAGGCTTCCTCGCGAGAAAAGGGAAAACTTGGCAGCTATGCCTTAGAGACCAACTAAGTTGGTCTCTAAGGTGCTACTGGAAGAACTTTTTATTTTTATTTTGACTGCGTCAGACCAACACGGCTACCTGCCTGTAACTATCTCTGTCAGTTGTCTCACAACCTCTGAGAGTAAATTAGTATTTTTAAAAAAATTAGAAGCTGTTTTGTTAATCTCTTCCTTTATCTGCTCAAATTCTCTTTTAATATCTAAAAACAAATTGTGCAATGCATACAGTCATACTTTGGGTTGCATCTGCTGCGGGTTGCGTCTTTTCGGGTTACGGATGTGCCAAACCCGAAAGTCCTGGATGCATGCGCAGTCGCGCTGATTGACATCACGCGCAGTCGCGGGTTGTGGACTTTTCAGGGTGTGAACGGCACCCCGAAATTGATCGGGTCCGCAAAACGAGGTACCACTGTATTTTAAATTCTCTTGCATTGCGGCCTTTCCTTTTGCCATTTCCAATTTTGAGTGAGCGGGGCCAATTCTCTCCCCTTTTTCCAGCTTCCTCTATAGAGTTTAATTCCAAAACACAAATTCCTTTCCCACCACCGTGTGAAATATTTTTAGCTTTATCAGTACTTTGTCATGGTCATTTCACCAAACACACTAGTAGAGGAAGCCTATTTTCCAACCTAATCCCTCTACCACATTGCTCACAAATATCAGTTTTTAACAATTACATGTTCAAATCTTTGCATCCATTCACATCAAAATAGTTTTAAGATCCAATATCATAGAATCATAGAGTTGGAAGAGACCACAAGGGCCATCCAGTCCAACCCCCTGCCAAGCAGGAAACACCATCAAAGCATTCCTGACAGATGGCTGTCAAGCCTCTGCTTAAAGACCTCCAAGAAGGAGACTCCACCACACTCCTTGGCAGCAAATTCCACTCTCGAACAGCTCTTACTTTTAGGAAGTTCTTCCTAATGTTTAGGTGGAATCTTATTTCTTGTAGTTTGAATCCATTGCTTCGTGTCCACTTCTCTGGAGCAGCAGAAAACAACCTTTCTCCCTCCTCTATATGGCATCCTTTAATATATTTGAACATGGCTATCATATCACCCCTTAACCTTCACTACTCCAGGCTAAACATACCCAGCTCCCTAACCTGATCCTCAAAAGGCATCGTTTCCAGGCCTTTGAACATTTTGGTTGCCCTCCTCTGGACACGTTCCAGCTTGACAGTATCCTTCTTGAACTGTGGAGCCCAGAACTGGACACAGTACTCCGGTGAGGTCTGACCAGAACAGAATACAGTGGTACTATTACTTCCCTTGATCTAGATGCTATACTCCTATTGATGCAGCCCAGAATTGCATTGGGTTTTTCAGCTGCTGCATCACACTGTTGACTCATGTCAAGTTTGTGGTCTACCAAGACTCCTAGATCCTTTTCACATGTACTGCTCTCAAGCCAGGTGTCTCCCATCCTGTATTTGTGCCTTTCATTTTTTTTTTTGCCCAAGTGTAGTACTTTACATTTCTCCCTGTTAAAATTCATCTTGTTTGCTTTGGCCCAGTTTTCTAATCTGTTAAGGTCATTTTGAAGAGCGGAGGGTCTTGTTCTCTGGGGTATTAGCCACCCCTCCCAATTTAGTGCCACCTGCAAACTTGCTCAGGATGCCCTCAAGCCCATCATCCAAGTCATTGATAAAGATGTTGAATAAGACTGGGCCCAAGACAGAACCCTGTGGCACCCCCTAGTCACTTCTCTCCAGGATGAAGAGGAGCCATTGATGAGCACCCTTTGGGTTCGGTCAGTAATCCAGCTACAAATCCACTGAATGGTAGCATTGTCTAATAATATTGAATAGATTTCAGTTGCTAAGAACATTCCACAACCATAAGCGGAATGTTTGAGAAAGTGATGTTAGGGCTCCCTTCCCTTTTCTATCTCTCAACACAGCATCGTAGCCACTTTTAAAATCTCCTGATGTTGGCAATCAGTGAAGAAAATCCAATATAATAAATCAATGTTCTTAAAATTATTTTAAATTTAGTTCAGTCATTGTTCCTCTTCTTTTTGTCTTGATTTTTGGCCAGCAGATGCCTTTTTAGTAAGCACACAGTTGTAAATATGTTAGTTTGGAGGTCTTCAGAGTCTGAAAAATCCAAAAGTACTTTCCCAGAAATAAAATAATTTCCAGAGAGCCAATCTTATCTTTCTTCTAGAAAACAATTATAATATTCTTCCATCAACTAGCATTGTATTCTTTCTCAGATATATCCTGCATTTTAAGTCAAGTTCGATCTCACCATCAGATAAGGTCAGGCTCAGATTAAGTTCAAGTACTTTTTAAAAGTACTTGATTGGTATAAGCAAAGGCTATGTGTATTCTTTCGGTACTTTTGTATCTGAAGAAGTGTGCATGCACACAGAAGCTCATACCAATGAAAAACTTGGTCTCCAAGGTGCTACTGGAAGGAATCTTTTTTTTTAAAAAATTGACTTTTGGTTCTAATTATTCATTACTTGACTTATCTTACAAAATAAATTTCATCCACACTGCACTTGCAGATGTTTCGTGGCTATAGCACCCTTAATGGGAGCAAACTTCCTTTTTCCATTCCCATTTTCTTGCCAAATTAATCAATTTAGTCTATTCCTTAATTTTTCCTCACCTTCCAATCGGCACAGTGTCTGGAATGGTGACCGCTTGTGGCTGGATTCAGAGGCTTTAGTTCCGTAGAGCTGCGCTGGTGTCTAGCTCACCGGCTCCTTTGCCCTCCCCCACCCCGGGTTCCTTTCGGGACAGAGGCAGAGATCAGTAGATCCGCAGCGCCGTCAGTGAGTCTGCAGGACCCCAAGACACTCCAATGCTCCTCTTGGGGTTTTGGGGGGCGGCGGGGTGCCCTTGCACTCTTCCCCTCGCTCTATGAAGCTGAATCTGATGCAGCCATCAGATTCCCATTCCAATAAAATCTCGTAGATTTAGGAAATCACTTTCTCTTTACTCTCAATAATACCTCTTTCAAAGTGCAAACTTTGAGTCAAAAAACCTCTCCTTTTATCTTGTATAAGATAATCCGATGGTATTGAAACCAGTCCAGCAGTGCACCTCCCACCTCATCCTGTTTATTCAGTTTTATTTTTTCTTCCGAAAAGTCCAAAATATCTCTGTAAGTTGCCCATTGTTCTTCCATATTGCATCTTTTAAAAGTTATTGCTTCTGTGGGTGAAAGCCAAAGAAATATATTTCGTTCCAGCAGATTCTTATATTTAGCCCGTACTCTAAAATGTTTTTTCCTAATAACATGATTCATAAAGCTCTTGTGTGTTTTAGTTTTATCATACCATAACATTTTCTGATGACCTTCTAAATCAAATAGCTTAGTGTCTTTCAATATTACCCACACCTTTTAGCCAGTAGAGGCATGTTGTCTCATAGTATCAATGTAAAACTGGCAGCGAGAATCTACCTCACTCCCAAGTATCCATTATAATTTTATATTAAATTATTGGTTTCTTCCCCTGCCAGATAAAGCTAAAATATATTCCAGAACTTTCAAAAATGTTCAGTTAGTTCTGGAAAGAATGACCACTCGCTTGCCCCAACAAGGCTGACATATGGAGGTCTAAATTCAAGAATATTCTCCTCCTGAGCACTCCTTCAGCTGACTGCAAGCACCAAGCCTTGTCACTAGTCCTCTGACAGGCCCATAGTACGGTCCCCAAAAACACTCAGGCCTGGGTCTCCCAAAATGTTCAGTATGAACGTGCTGAGGCCCAAAAGACTGTGCAGGTGATTAATAAAGATACCGTATAGAGGTTGGATGAGGAACAATATGGCCCGGGGGAGGAGGATTAGTATGCAGAGGATGAAATATGTCATTAGAAACTATGAACCAGAAAAGAAGAAGGCATGTTCATGGACATTACTGCATTGCAGGGGTTTGGACTAGATGGCCCTAGGGTCCCTTCCAACTCTCCAGTTCTATGGTTCTATGACAGGGGAAGAACATGGGAGAATGTATGAGATGTTAAAATAGGAAAAGTGCTTACTGAACTTTATGTGTTTCATAATCCTTTGTTCTCTTCCTTCAAACACAAACAGGACTTTATTTTCCACTCACTCCGAAGGAAGTGGTGGGGAAGACAGTCAGAATTCCGGGAGACTGATATTTGCTTAGGATTAACAAAGAAACCATTTACATGCATGGAATGCAGCAAGTGATTCAGTCAATGAACACACGAACTTCACATCAATGAACTCAAAGAGTGGAGAAATCATTTCAGGCTATGGAGCGTGGAAAAAGCTTCAATGATAGTGGAACACCTAGAAAACATCAGCAGACTAACACAGGGGAGAAACCATTTAAATCTATGGAGTGTGGAAAGAGATTGAGACAGAGTTCAAACCTTTATTCACATCACTTGACTCACACAGGGGAGAAACCATATAAATGTATGGAGTGTGGAAAGAGCTTCACTCAGAGTGCACACCTTGGGAGACATCAACGGACTCACACAGGGGAGAAACCATGTAACTGTATGGAGTGCGGAAAGAGCTTCAGTGACAGTGGAGCACTTAGAATTCATCAAAGGATTCACACAGGGGAGAAACCATATAAATGTATGGAGTGCGAAAAGAGCTTCAGTGACAATGGAACACTTAGAAAACATCAACGGATTCACACAGGGGAGAAACCATATAAATGTATGGAGTGCGAAAAGAGCTTCAGTGGAAGTGGAACACTTAGAATTCATCAACGGATTCACACAGGAGAGAAACCATTTGAATGTATGGAGTGTGGAAAGAGCTTCAGTCAGAGTTCGCACCTTAGGACGCATCAAGGGATTCACACAGGGGAGAAACCATTTAAATGTATGGAGTGTGGAAAGACCTTCAGTCAGAGTTCACACTTTAGGACACATCAAGGGATTCACACAGAGGAGAAACCATATAAATGTATGGAGTGTGGAAAGAGCTTCAGTCAGAGTTCACACCTTAGGACACATCAAGGGATTCACACAGGGGAGAAACCATTTAAATGTATGGAGTGTGGAGGGAGCTTCAGAACGTGTACAGAGCTTGATATGCATCAAAGGACCCACACAGGAGAGAAACAATTTAAATGTATGGAGTGTGGAAAGGGCTTCAGCCAGTCAGCACACCTTCATATACATCAACGAACTCATACAGGGGAGAAACCATATAAATGTATGGAGTGTGAAAAGAGCTTCAGTGAGAGTGGAGCACTTAGAAAACATCAACGGACTCACACAGGCGAGAAACCATATAAATGTATAGAGTGTAAAAAGAGCTTCAGTGAAAGTGGAACACTTAGAAAACATCAACGGATTCACACAGGGGAGAAACCATTTAAGTGTATGGAGTGCGAAAAGAGTTTCAGTGACAGTGGAGCACTTAGAAAACATCAACGGGTTCACACAGGAGAGAAACCATTTGAATGTATGGAGTGCGGAAAGAGCTTCAATGACAGTTCACACCTTAGGACACATCAACGGATTCACACAGGCGAGAAACCATTTAAATGTATGGAGTGCAGAAAGAGCTTCAGTGAGAGTGGAGCACTTAGAATTCATCAACGGATTCACACAGGAGAGAAACCATTTGAATGTATGGAGTGTGGAAAGAGCTTCAGTCAGAGTTCGCACCTTAGGACACATCAAGGGATTCACACAGGGGAGAAACCATTTAAATGTATGGAGTGTGGAAAGACCTTCAGTCAGAGTTCACACCTTAGGACACATCAAGGGATTCACACGGGAGAAACCATATAAATGTATGGAATGCGGAAAGACCTTCAGTGACAGTTCACACCTTAGGACACATCAACTGACTCACACAGGAAAAAATATCTAAATGTATGGAGTCTGGAAAGGTCTTCACTTATGGTGGAACTCTTAGAAAACATCAACAAATTCACACAGGAGTGAAAACCATTTAAATGTATGGAGTGCAAAAAGAGTTTCAGTAGAAGTGCAACACTTAGAAGTCATCAACGGATTCACACTTGAGAGAAACCATTTGAATGTAAGGAGTGTGGAAAGAGCTTCATTGAGTGTTCACACCGTTTTTCACATTGCTAGACTTCCATAGGAGAGAAACCATATAAAGGTATGCAGTGTGGAAAGGGTTTCAGTCGGAGTTCCCACTTTGATGTACATCAACAGACTCACATAGGGGGGAAACGGTTGAAATATATGGAGTGTGGAAAGTACTTCTGTCAGAATGGAGTTCTTACAAAACAATGTCCTCATTGTGGAACAATGTGTGGATCCAGAATTGGCCTCCACAGTCACTTACGGACTCATTGTTAAGACCATGTTCATGGAAGATAATCTTACTTGGCTACAAGTGATCATCAATTAATTCAAAAGAGGAGAAACGGTTTAAATGGAAGGAAAAAAATACACTAATGGCAGTGGAAGAAGCAATGATAACCGGTCTCAAAGCAATGTTTCTTCAACATAAACTTTGTTGGATTGGTCATGTTGTTTATGTCAAGTCCTTTGAGGGAAGAAACTACTAGAAGTATTTGGAATGTAGTGGAAGACTCTGGAAGGTTCATATTGTTTTGACTAACTCAGTCACACGGCAAACCCTCACGGTGATCAACTCCTGCCCGGAAACCTATGTTCTCATTGTGGAAAGATGTGGGGATCCAGAATTGGCCTCCACAGTCACTTACGGACTCACTGTTAAGACCATGTTCATGGAAGATAATCTTACTCGGCTACCATCAATTAACTCGAAAGAGGAGAAACGGTTTAAATGGAAGGAGTGTGGAAACTACATTGGTTATAATGGAATATTCACAAACATCTATGGACTTTCAGAGTGGAGGGAAGGTGGGTGTGAATCTGGAGTGGTGGTGGTGAGTGATGATGAGCTGAGAGGAAGCTGGTTTGGGAAAGAGAGTTGGAAATGTTTGGAGTTGGGAATGGAGAGTGGGGATGCTTTGGAAGCAGAGTATTACTATTACTATTATTATTACTGTTGTTGTTGTTTAGTCGTTTAGTCGTGTCCGACTCTTCGTGACCCCATGGACCATAGCACGCCAGGCACTCCTGTCTTGCACTGCCTCCCGCAGTTTGGTCAAACTCATGTTCGTAGCTTCGAGAACACTGTCCAACCATCTTGTCCTCTGTCGTCCCCTTCTCCTAGTGCCCTCAATCTTTCCCAAAATCAGGGTCTTTTCCAAGGATTCTTCTCTTCTCATGAGGTGGCCAAAGTATTGGAGCCTCAGCTTCACGATCTGTCCTTCCAGGGAGCACTCAGGGCTGATTTCCTTAAGAATGGATAGGTTTGATCTTCTAGCAGTCCATGGGACTCTCAAGAGTCTTCTCCAGCACCATAATTCAAAAGCATCAATTCTTCGACGATCAGCCTTCTTTATGGTCCAGCTCTCACTTCCATACATCACTACTGGGAAAACCATAGCTTTAACTATACGGACCTTTGTCGGCAAAGTGATGTCTCTGCTTTTTAAGATGCTGTCTAGGTTTGTCATTGCTTTTCTCCCAAGAAGCAGGCGTCTTTTAATTTCGTGACTGCTGTCACCATCTGCAGTGATCAAGGAGCCCAAGAAAGTAAAATCTCTCACTGCCTCCATTTCTTCCCCTTCTATTTGCCAGGAGGTGATGGGACCAGTGGCCATGATCTTGGTTTTTTTGATGTTGAGCTTCAGACCATATTTTGCGCTCTCCTCTTTCACCCTCATTAAAAGGTTCTTTAATTCCTCCTCGCTTTCTTCCATCAAGGTTGTGTCATCTGCATATCTGAGGTTGTTGATATTTCTTCCGGCAATCTTAATTCCGGCTTGGGATTCATCTAGTCCAGCCTTTCGCATGATGAATTCTGCATATAAGTTAAATAAGCAGGGAGACAATATACAACCTTGTCGTACTCCTTTCCCAATTTTGAACCAATCAGTTGTTCCATATCCAGTTCTAACTGTAGTTTCTTGTCCCACATAGAGATTTCTCAGGAGACAGATGAGGTGATCAGGCACTCCCATTTCTTTAAGAACTTGCCATAGTTTGCTGTGGTCGACACAGTCAAAGGCTTTTGCATAGTCAATGAAGCAGAAGTAGACGTTTTTCTGGAACTCTCTAGCTTTCTCCATAATCCAGCGCATGTTTGCTATTTGGTCTCTGGTTCCTCTGCCCTTTCGAAATCCAGCTTGCACTTCTGGGAGTTCTCGGTCCACATACTGCCTAAGCCTGCCTTGTAGAATTTTAAGCATAACCTTGCTAGCGTGTGAAATGAGCGCAATTGTGCGGTAGTTGGAGCATTCTTTGGCACTGCCCTTCTTTGGAATTGGGATGTAGACTGATCTTCTCCAATCCTCTGGCCATTGCTGAGTTTTCCAAACTTGCTGGCATATTGGGTGTAGCACCTTAACAGCATCATCTTTTAAAATTTTAAATAGTTCAGCTGGAATATCATCACTTCCACTGGCCTTGTTATTAGCAATGCTTTCTAAGGCCCATTTGACTTCACTCTCCAAGATGTCTGGCTCAAGGTCACCAACCACACTACCTGGGGTGTATGAGACCTCCATATCTTTCTGGTATAATTCCTCTGTGTATTCTTGCCACCTCTTCTTGATGTCTTCTGCTTCTGTTAGGTCCTTACCACTTTTGTCCTTGATTATGGTAATCTTTGTACGAAATGTTCCTTTCATATCTCCAATTTTCTTGAACAGATCTCTGGTTTTCCCCATTCTATTGTTTTCCTCTATTTCTTTGCATTGCTCATTTAAGAAGACCCTCTTGTCTCTCCTTGCTGTTTTTTGGAAATCTGCATTCAGTTTCCTGTATCTTTCCCTATCTCCCTTGCATTTTGCTTGCCTCCTCTCCTCCGCTATTTGTAAGGCCTCGTTGGATAGCCATTTTGCTTTCTTGCATTTCCTTTTCCTTGGGATGGTTTTCGTTGCTGCCTCCTGTATAATGTTACGAGCCTCCATCCATAGTTCTTCAGGCACTCTGTTCACCAAATCTAAATCCTTAAACCTGTTCCTCACTTCCACTGTGTATTCATAAGGGATTTGATTCAGATTGTATCTTACTGGCCCAGTGGTTTTTCCTACTTTCTTCAGTTTAAGCTGGAATTTTGCTATAAGAAGCTGATGATCTGAGTTACAGTCAGCTCCAGGTCTTGTTTTTGCTGACTATTACTACTACTACTATTACTACTATTCAGCCCATCTGTCTGTGTTTCCCCAGCCACTGTGGGTAGCTTACAGCATGTCTAAAAACATGGGGGAAAGTCAAGCATCAAAAACCTCCCGATACAGGGCTACCTTCAGATGTCTTTTAAAAGTTGTGTAATTCTTTATCTTCTTGACATCTGAAGGGAGCGTGTTGCACAGGGCAGGCGCTACTGCCCAGAAGGCCCTCTGCCTGGTTCCCTGTAACTTCGCTTCTCGCAGTGAGGGAACCAGCAGAAGACCCTTGGAGCTGGACCTCATTATAGGAACAACTGTATAACTCCCATTGTTAGAACTGCACAATAAAGGAACAATGAAGAAAAAGAAAGACTCACAAGGTCATATTGCAAACCTCAACACCTCCTCATTTTTGCTTGTGAGAAGGGTGAAGTGTTCAGATAAAGCAGGGGTCAGCAAACTTTTTCAGCAGGGGGCCGGTCCACTGTCCCTCAGACCTTGTGGGGGGCTGGACTATATTTTGAAAAATAAAATAAAAAATGAACAAATTCCTATGCCCCACACATAACCCAGAGATGCATTTTAAATAAAAGGACACATTCTCCTCATATAAAAAGACCAGGCAGGCCCCACAAATAACCCAGAGATGCATATTAAATAAAAGGACACATTCTACTCATGTAAAAACATGCTGATTCCCGGACTGTCCGTGGGCCGGATTTAGAAGGCGATTGGGCCGCATCCGGGCCCCGGGCCTTAGTTTGGGGGCCCCTGAGATAAAGTGTTATCTCTGGTGACAGCAGAAACAAAAGGGGTGTTTAGTAGCATAATCAGGAAGGCCTCAGCTCCTAGCTACACATCTTGCATGATGAGAGAAGGTTGCACAGCAAAGAGTGGGCAGTGCCAGAGCATCTCAAAATAACGGGGGTGAGAGGCAGTGACACAAGTGTGTGTAAAAAACTTCACTGTAAGATAGAATATCTAATTATTCCCACAAATAACAGACACAGGGGGAAACCATAGAGTGCTATGGGACAACTTAAAGCTCTAGTGAGGGTGGAAAGCCTCCCTCCACCTTTGCAATTGGACTTGAGACATACCTAACGTTACATCCAACAGGAAGAGTCCTTTGGACACAAAAGGGGCACAGGGCAGTGTTTTTGGTAGGGAGGGGTGCATGTGTGAGGACAGAGTTAACCCCTACCTCTCTTTCTGTGACACAAACACACAAATAGGGCAAATGCCTCCCTCATAATGCAGCTGAATAATGGAAGACCTTTTTTGAAGTCTACTTCCAATGAAGGCTCTTGGTGGCCCCATTTTCACACATATACCCCATTTGGCAACCCCACGGCTCCTGCTTCTTCTGGGATTTGGAGAAGGTTGGGCTTTTCCATAATCCCAAAAGTCATTAGGACGTAAGGCAAATAAGAACTACTAAAAGCATAGGAAACCCAACGTACGAGTTCCACCAAAACCCAAAACTGCACAAGCTTTCCCACTATTTTCATGTAAATGTTGAATAGCATGGGAGACACAGAACAGACCTCTGACAGACCACGGCGGACAAAGGCCAACATATGGAACATGAGTCACCCAGAGCCACCTCCTGGGTTCGCCCCTCCAGGAAGGAATGGAGCCACTATAACACAGGGCCCCCATTTCCATCCCTGCAATGCAGCCCAGAAGGAGACCATGGCTGATGGTCGCGAAAGCCACCAAAAGTCCAGCAGAACAAACAGGGACACCCTCCCCCTGTCCAGTTCCCAGCGTAAGTCATCCACCAAGGTGACTAAAGCTATCATAGAGTTCAAAGGGACCCCAAGGGCCATCTAGTTGAACCCCCTGCCATGCACAAACATGCATGACAGTTAGGCACCCAGCTATCTTTGTCCCATAACCAGGCCTGGGACCAGATGGAATAATCCTTCCCCAGGCCTGTTGTGGTGTTGGATGTACGTGATAAGGCGACACTCAACTCCCTCCAACCAACACCACCTCATTCCTCCAGTGACCATGAGAGGGCGACCTTTCCATTACACAGGTAGAATCCATGGAAACACATCAAAGAGGGCAACATTTGGAACACCACCACCCCTGCAAATCCCTCTGGGTCCTTTAGCCTCCTGGTAGCAGAACTGCCTGAACTGCTGGCTCTTACTTATGAGTAAGCATGTATCGGATGGGGTTGCATCGCCGTGCTTCCCAAAGCAATGAGATCAGTTTGCAGATCTTACGGAAATGAACTCCACACCTTTATAAATGCACGGGGAGAAGTGCATTCACACATACAAGGGTTCACAAAGCCCCCCAACCCCCTGCATGTAACTGCAGGTGATGCAATAGGAACCCTTTTGCTTCTTTTTAAATATTCTCTATTGAAGATTATTTAAAAGTACATAAATATATATAAAAAACTAGCTGGCCCTGCCATGCGTTGCTGTGGCTAATCCCTCCCCCAAAGCTTAAAAAGCCAGAGATATGAACATAAATCAGGGCGGATGAAAAGAAAATCAATCGATCAAGCAGGGAGTCCAGGGAGTATTGCAACCTGGTCTGCCAGGAATCGGCCTCCTTGGCGCCTAAAACTGAGCGGAGGGTCAAATTTGGAAAGGCGGCGGGAAGTTGGAAAAAGGCAGGAAAAGTCGTTTCTCTCAGTCACTGGGCTCCTCCTCTCTTGTCCCACAGAGACACAACGGGGACCCCCTTGTGAGGGGAGCAGAAAGGAGCAGAGTACTGGGTAGGGGGCAGGTAAGACCCACCCCACATAGTCGGTCACGTGACACGACACTCGCGCACACACAGCATTTGAAGGACAGATCCCCTTTCACTTTGGGGGGCGAACCCCACAAATATTTTATAGGGGGGGACGGGGACAGAGGCTTCGGCACCTAGGATTTGGCTCCTATGAGCAGCCCCATTTCCCCAAGGGCTGACGGGGTCCCCTTTGCAACACCCCTGCGAGGTAGGCTCTGTTGTCGTTCCCCTTTTTCTGGGGGAGGGTTCCTTATGGGGGGGCGCAGCTGAGGGGTCTCCCATTGAGGGCTTGGCAGGCAGAAGGAGACCCCTCTCTCTGCTCGTCTCCGGCGGGAGAGAAGGGCGAGGGGGGAGAGGAAAGGAAGCACCCCTTCTGTCTCAGGCAGCCCCATCTCTCTTCCCACCCCCAGAGGACCTTGCAAGGGAGGGACCCCGCCCCCCTTGGCTTCCCTGGATCAGCCCCTCCCCCCCTCTCCTGATCCAAAGGGGGAGGGGCAGCTTGAAAATTCTCCAGACCTCCGTTTGTAGATTGACAAGTCCTCCTTCTCTCCCCCCAAACCCAGATCACCCCCAGATTTGATGCACCTCCCGCAGCCATCTCCACCCTCTTCTGTGGGGAAGGGAGGTCATGTCCCCACTGAGCCCCAAGAGCAGGAGGCCAAAGGCAGCGCCGTCTTGTCCTCTTCCCATCCCAACACAGGGAGAGGCTGCTCTGCGGACGTAGCTCTACGGGCAAGGGCATCCCAATAGGAACCGGAAGTGTCGCTGCTAAATGTGCCGGAAGTTTCCAGTCCGGAAGGGGGGCCAGAAGGGAAGTTTCGTTGACCGGGGGAGAGGCGTCAGTGGAGACCCCCCCCCCAAAAAAAACCCCCTTTCTATTGCGCATAAGGAAAGCGGAATAATCTGGAGCCAGGAGGCGGAGGACCAGAGAGGACCAAGAGGTAAAAAGGGAGAGAGGGAGAATAGAGGGGGGGGGAGAAAGAGAGACAGGAAACACAGGGAAAGAATGGCACGTGTCCCTCTTCCTTTGAACTGGGAAGAGTCCCAGAGGGAGGGGCCGCCCCACTGAGCAACATGCGCCCCCCTCCCTCTCTCCGCAATCCTGAGCTTCTCCTTTCCTGTTGGGGGGGGGCTTCCACATCTGCTCCCCCTTGAGCCCCCATCGCCTGTGCGTTTCATTCCTTGCCTTGGACACTTCCTCATCTGTCTCTTTTCCTGGGATGAGAAGCGGATGCAGAAGCAGAAAAATCCACTTGACCCCGGGGGGGGGGGGAGAGAGATTATTTTCCGGAGGGGAGGGATCTCCTGGCTGGGAAGCCCCTCCCCCACGTCCTCCCCCCCCCACTCGCTGAGCTGGAGTTTATGTTTTGTTTTTTGTTTTAAAGAGGGTGTTTTGATGAAGCCATTTCTGAGCCCAAGGCACCTCCCTCCACTTTCGCCTCTTCTCCATCTCAGCCTTTCCTTGGGATCCAGGAGCTTGGAGGTACAATTTTGGGGGAGGGGGAAGAGCCAAGGTAACACCCCCCATGGACACCCTCCTCTCCCTTGTGGTTTGTCTGCTTAGATGTGGGCTCCTTGGGGCAGAGTCCTTGGCACAGACTGAGAAAGAGGGAGGGAAGGGGGGCAGCCCCTTGAGCGCAGGCGCAGAAGCAGGAAGGGAGAAGGAGGGGCGGTCTCGGTGCCCTGGACTTTGCAAGGGTTAAAAGGAGCAGAGCTGGATTCCTAGAGAGGACAGGAAGTGAAGGGGGGGCAAGGTCCTCCATTGCTGAATTCCCTCCCTCCCACATCTCTGCCTGCAAAGCGGAGAGGAGGCTGCTTTCTTCTCCCCTCCTGGAATCCGGTGAGCCATAGAATCATGGAAGAGACCACAAGGGCCATCCAGTCCAACCCCCTGCCAAACAAGTCTCCCATCTCTCTCTTCCCCCTGAGGGTGCCATGGGGAGAAGGGGGTCCCAGAGGTGCAGAGAGGGTGCATGGGGGTCCCTGTTCAGATCATGCATTGGGGGGGGAAGACCCCCAAGTCAGGGAGCAGAGGGTCCTCCCTTGTCCTCTCTGCCAAGCCAGGGAGGGGGCAAGTTCGCAGGCGGTCTGCAGCTCTGTTCTTCCTTGGGATCTAAATGCTGCCTTCCTTTTTGGGGAAGGGGCTTTGGGTCAAGGAAAACTGTGCATGCAAATAAACCCCCTTCAGATGGAGGGATAAGTCACATTTGTGAACAGAGGCTGCAGCCAGATGGGAACATTTGCACATGGGAGGAGCAGAGGGAAAATGTCCTTCTGCATCTGCAGGAGCAAAAACCCAACCACTTCCTCTGTCCCAGATGCAACAAAACATGTCTCTCCCCTACTCAGGCTAAAAAAGCAGAGGAACTAATGTGAAAGCAAATTTCAGATCTATACTCATGAAATGCTAAAGCAAGGATAAAAGACTCCGTCTCCCAACATTCTGGAGGGATTATCAGTCATTGGGTGTCTTGTACTACTAACAGAGGACATGGCACTCATAAGATCATTTTTGACTGACTGTCATAAAATTCTTACCAGCCTGATATGTACTTGTAAAAGCTTTTGGGGAAAAATATAGCAGAGAGTCTGTGGGGTTTGATTAACAAGAAATGGAAATTGGTGCTGTCTCAAAATAAGCTAGTTCTATCAAGCTACCCTAAGCCTTTGGGAATCTTGCCACAAGAGGAGCCTACAGCTCCTCTCTGGAGTTCTTATGTTTTGTTTTGTTTTTCCTTTGGGTGGGTTTTAATCAGCTGAGGTTAATTGCAAATTTTCTGGATTCCAAAATACATTTGAGCATAGATCACAAACTTGCAAAAGTCAACTTACATCAGAGGAAAATGATAGCATCCTTTCTCTGTGGTAACTTTCCCCCCTTCCAGCGGCTGAGTCTTTCCTTGTTTTGCTAGTCTTTCATTATTATTATTTTGCCTTGTCCACACATGATTTTTATATTTATATACAATCTTTTCAACAGAAGACTTACATCCAAAATTAACCAGAATAGAAGCAAGAACATGACTTGCATATTTTCCTTTGTACCAAATTATTCTGAAATCTCTTGTTTTTTCATTTCTTAATGTTAGTATCCTTCTTTTAACTCCTTGTTCTTGACCTCTTAAATCACATTTATATCTTTAACAGATTTCCAGATGTTGCCCTTTACCCCCCTCCCCTCGACCCGTTAACTTTCCTTCACCCATCTGCGATCTGCGATCTTCTCTACATGTTATTTCTCGTTGTGTTAACTAACGTTTGTATTTCTTATTCCATATATGTTATAACATCATCTTATATTCTTCTGCGCTTTGAACTCTAATCCCAATTCTTTCCATATATTCCTTTACACAGTTCCACTCTTTGTAGATTTTTTTGGTTAGAACAGCCTCTAAATGTTGTCGTTAATTTTGCCATTTCAGCAAATTCACAAATTTTACAAGCTCACCTCTGGAGCTTTTAAAGGGTCTACATGCCCGGTGTTCTTAAGAACACAACAGATTTAGGACATGCGGAAGATCTATACTTTGACGACTTCCATGCCAGGGTGGGGGCCACATTTTGAGACAGGAGATTTGTGAAGAAGGTGTATAAGCACAGGGAATATCGAAGAAGGAGGGGTGTATTAGTCTCAAGGTTATTTAAAAATGTGGCATCACCAGCTCCTCTGCTTCCATGTACAGATTTGGTCCCCATGCAACCCCTGACAGAGGCAAATATGGCCACAACATCTGCCTGGCTTGCCATGAGAGAGCTCAAAGAGCGTCAAAGCACCTAGCATGGGGGCACCTACACGTAATAGCTACTCTGCTATTTCCTGCCCATGCTCTGGGGTTGCAGTTTTCAGGCTTGGGGACAGGATGGTGACTGGGTTTTGCACCAAGTTCTGTCAATTATCCCCACTGAGTTCAATGGGATCTACTCTCAGGTAGACCATGCCAGCCTTACAAAGTGGGGTGAGGAGCATACAGAGGAAATTGGAATCACTGGAGATGTGGGGCTTCTGTTGGAATGAGGCTGCCCCGTTTGTGCTTCTCCAGGGGCAAGGGAATATCTAGGGCAGGAGAATCCCTGCAGGGCCTCTGAGGCTCCCTTTGCTTCTTCCTCTCTCCCAGGACCCTCCAGCTTGTTTAGGCTCCTTGACTCCTTAGGAAGGATGAAAGAGACTGATCCTGCAAACCTAGCAAGGATGGAAGGTGGAAGGTGGACGGTTGACCTGGTGAGGTTGTCTCCTGCATCCCTTCTCACAACCTCCAAGCGTTCCCTCCCAGGGACCTCCGAGAGATCTGGTGAGTCCCAGGGGAGTGGAGATGGGGACATGGAGGGATGGAGACAGAGAGGTATTGGGGCTTGCTCAGTTTGGGGGTGGGGGGAGGCAGGCAGGCGGATGGAGATGGAGAAGGGGAGCACCTTTTCGGGCTCCTCCAACTGCCTGCCTGCCTTCGCCTTTGTCATTTGCAGGCAATTTGAGCTAGGAATACAGCACAACTCCCCAGCCACCGCGATGTATTGGCAGCACAAATTGTCTAAATCCAGTACTGTGATCTGAATGCCCTACCAATGTTAGACAACTTACCGATCCATCGCGCAGCACTAGAAGCCACGATTCTTTAAATTACCTGATCCTAATTTCTTTTTTCTTTTTTTCATATAATTTTTATTCATTTTTAAACAACATAAGCACAAAAAAGAACAACATAGAAAAATAATTAAAAAGGAAAAAAGAGATAAAAACATAATATCATTTAAAATCTTATTTCTTAACATTGTAGACTTCCTCGCATCTCCCTCCTTGAGCTCAATTTTATTGCTAATTCATGCAGTTTTCTTATATCTCCAACAATATCTCCATATCTCTTAACTCATACATCATACCTTATTTCCTAAACATTTAACATTGCATAAATCCTTATCACTTATACTCAAAACCTAATTCTAATAAAATTCTAACAAACTTATTCTCTTAACTTTAATTTCTCTCCAAAGCCAATATTTCATACCCAAAAATATCCATACAAACAATTTCTATTTGTTCTATTTATAATCAAACATTTAAAACTAATTCATTCCCCCCTCCCTTGGAATCAGTGTCTCCAGAAATTTCCGCCAGCTCCTTAGAACATTCCAGATTCAGACCATCTTTATCCGTCCTGAGAAATCTTAAATTACCCTCCTTCACCCCACTCCTACTCTGACCCAATCCAACCCTTGCTCTACCCTCTTCCTCACCTGTTGCTTTCCCAATTCTTTAACTATACTCCCATTCTTTCCATTTTTACTTCCCCAATTAACTCCTCTTCCCTTTTTTATACTCAACACATTCTGTCCCCAACATGCATCCTGCCCCCCCCCACTGGACAGGCAGCATTCCATGCTGGTTCTTCTTTAAGAGACTTTTGGATCAAGCACAGATCCTGTTCCCCCCTCCCACTGGCGAAACAGTGATCCCTTCCTCTTCTTCTTCCTTGGATTTTTCAAAGTTCAAGTCTGATAATTTGAGGTTCAAGTCTATTGATTCAGATATCTTCTCCTTTAGGGTTGGTGCTTTTCCATTAGGCTTGCACATCTCATCTTTAAGTTCTAAATTTCCCCCCAAAATTAAATCCTAAAGTAAAATTTCAGTATCTTCAAAGTCTTCAAAATCCAATGCCTTTTCCTTCATCATGCTGGTCTTCTAAAATTCCATGGGCACAACAGAGCAGGAAATGGTGCTGTTTCACCTTTCCAAGCTTTAAAATACACAGTCGCGTCCAAACTGGTTCCAACTTCCATTATTTTTTATCTTCTTCATATTTTAAAATCTTAAATTCAACACTGAGCAGCCTTTAAGTAATTTTTTAACCTGAGTTATAGCCTCTTTTCAGTATTAATTGCTCTCAGCCTCCAGCAGACAAGCAAATTCCTTTCTATTGTGACATCATAATGGCGGCTAGCTGATCCTTCCTTTGACCCGACTCCAACTTCCAGGGGGGGCTTCCCCTTGTCAAAAACAGTATTTTGCAGGGATCTATTTACAGTTCAGCTTTCCCTTTTACCCTGCCTTAGGGAAAGCCTTTAGACTCAATTTTTAGGCGATTTGAAGCTTCCTGTCAGTTCACGGCTTCGGACAAGGTAACTGCGTCTTGAAGCACTCAGCGGGAGAGATCGACTTCCCTTTTAAATCTACTCCCGTGGATTAGATTTAATCCGTAGTTCCGATTTTTACATCTTTCTTTTACTCACGGTGTCCAATTCGTTCAAATCTTCTTTTTGAAGGAAAAATCTGCCGCTTGCAGACCGTCGGCTCAGAGCTTCGCTCTGTGGAGGTAGCGGTGTGCTCAAAATGGCTCCCGCGACTTCCACTCCCCTGGCTCTTGGGGCTCCAAAAGAGCTTACCGCGCAGTAGAGGTTTTGGGGCACTGCTGAGCTCTCACAACCCCAGAAAACTCGATCTGGGGGTCCTCTTTGGGTCCGCGTCGTTCTCGCGGGTCCCCCCCTCCCACGCTGCCAGGAACCTCAGAGCTCAAGGTTTCCTCACCGCTCAGCTTGCGCAGTAGACCGGAAGTGACCTGATCCTAATTTCAGGATTGACTGCAGATGCGGCCTCCGTGTGATGCCATTTTCTTTTCATTTTGGAATAACTTTTTATTGCTTTTAAAAACAAGGATCATAGGACTAATAGGTGATACAAATATATAAACTCAGTCTTCTCATGTCATTTGTATATTGTATGTTAATATTCTGTTGTAAGCCGCCCAGAGTGGCTGGGGAAACCCAGCCAGATGGGCAGAGTATAAATAAATAAATAAATAATAAGTTAATAAGAGCCCATATAGTCCTTAAGTGGGTTCCCTATCAGTAGGAGAAAATAACAGAGGCTAGGAGGGAAGTGTGTAAGCCCTCATATAGTCTTTTGAAATTGTGCACCCTGTAACCCAAGACCTGTCAATAATTCGGCCGTCCCGGGGGCCAGTTGTCAGACTGGTCCCACAGGCCAAATATGCGATTGCTCTCACAAACGTGATGAACAACACACAAGTCAGTAAATAAGGCTAAACTGCTTTATTTACATATAAACAAACTGGGAGCTCTACATCATGGCTCCCTCTCTCTGGCATCACAGCCAGTAAAGAGAAAGAACAAAGGAACAACAGTCCCATGTAAACATCCTGTCTACGTCACTTCCACTCTGTGGGAATGAAAACACATAGTCATATGATACACAATAACCCTATGACTGCAGACGGGGAATGAATCCTAACAAACTCCCCCGATTTATACCCTGTGCTGCAGTTCACCTTTGGAACTACCTGCAACTGGATTTGGCATTGGCCATACCATATTGCACTTCTGATAAGTCATGGCGTCATAGCTCTTTGACTATCAGGAAATTGCACAGTTGGCTTTGTTGGTACACACGCCAATTTGGACATGGTCCAACTTCCTTCTCCAAGGAAAAAATGGTCTTTACCCATACAGCCTTTGGGCATGGTTCACTGTCTCTTGAGGACAAACTCTGTACCCTTCTCTGGACTCTGGGTTTTGAGACCTGTGGTGAGCTACTTACAACAGTTTAATCCAAACATCTGTGTTAGCAAACTCTTCAGCATACACATACCCTTGTGTGTCAAGCCGCCTACAAACAGCGCCATCTTTTAGCAACTGTGCTAGCAAACTCTTGCACTATGGCAGTGGAAACTCTTTTGAGCACATCTGCTGTTTATAACAGCGAAAAACTTACTATGTAAGTCTGCAGCAATGGGGTTGTCTAGGAAAACATCTAGAATTCCCTCCCACGCTGCACTGCACTCAATAAACAAATCGGTATGAGGCTTTAGTACTTTGTACATGCCTCAATACCACAGGAAGAAGTTATGCTCCCTGTTTTGTGACTTTCCCAACCCACATGTCAGATGCAAACATTGGCAAACTGGCTTTTTCCGGGTCTGTCACTGTCCCTATCCAGGGAAAATCTTGCAAACTGTGTTTACTGAGCATTGTGCTCTGTGTGTGTGTGACTTTGGAACCTACATGTCAGACCCTGCCACTGGTACTAGACTTTTTCCGGGTACACTTCGTCACTGACAACACCAACATCACTCCCATCTTGCGACGTTCTGAACACTGGTACTTTGACCATTTTGGTGACAGACATATCAGCATCTGGGAAGTCTTCATGCTTACAACCTGCATGGAAAAATATGGTTAACAGACAATACATTACATGTTACTGTAACCTTTCCACCATCCCCATGTGTACATAATAACACAACATGGTAAAGAACAAGCTACTTTTGCACTTCAGGCTGAGCTTTAGTTCCTTTGGATAGCTTGTGTTCTGAGAACAGAACAATCACGCTGCGTAACCTGGAAACCCATTCAGCACGCTGCGCTTGGACCTGGAATGAGAAAAACATGTTAAACAACAAATGCTTTTCAGTCCCATGGTCTCTCTGGTGCAATGCACTCAGCAAAAGGAGATTGCTTCTAGCAAAAAGTCCCCTTTGTGAAGCTTCTGCTTCTCTGCTGCTTTTGGTCTTCTTGACACGATTGCAGCTAATGTCCAAAAGTCTTTGCCTCTGGACTCAGACCAAACATCACAGGACAAAAGTTCCAACTGCTTCTTCCAGAGCAGTGCCACCTGCTGGTTGCAGTGGTCATTGAGATGACGTCACAGTCTTCTTCCGTTCTGGAAAGTTTTCTTCAGAACAGGAAAACAGTGCCTCCCACATCACGTGGGGTGTCGGAGAGATCAAATCGCAGCCCTCCGAACTCCTCTCGGCATCCTAGAAAGCTTGGCACCATCTTGGAATGTCTGTGTGTTGCAGATGAAATTTCCTGCAGAACACATACTGTGTGGCTGTTGGCATCTCATGGCTCAGCAACCAAACTGCTTTTGCAGCCTTTTTCTTGCTCCCCCTCACTCCCAGACAATAAGGGAATGGATCAGAAGAATCCGGTCTTCTTAGAAGGTCAAGCCTGCTACTTTACGCAGCGTTGGGGCAGAATCCGCTCCCTCCCCCGATTTAGCTTGTTAATCAAACAGCAACAGTCTTGCCAGCATGAAAACCGGCTTTCGCTGCGCAGGCATCAGGACAGGCTGCTCTCTGGCAAATCTTGCCACTTCAAATTGCTGTTCTCTCCCTTGGAAAACAGCGGCAAGTTGCACCCAGCTCCCCCATTTCAAAAACTCAGGGAAAGGGTGTCTTCTTCCATTTCCCTCCTTGCAAATTTTGGGGGAAAGGATCAATTCCTGTGCATCTCTCTTAGAGATTATTTGCAGCAGGAACAATTAAGCAGTCAAAAACTCAGGGAAAGGGTGTCTTCTTCCATTTCCCTCCTTGCAAATTTTGGGGGAAAGGATCAATTCCTGTGCATCTCTCTTAGAGATTATTTGCAGCAGGAACAATTAAGGAGTCGTAAATCTTGCTGCCTCTCTGTGCACTGCCATCTCGGCAGCTGGCACATAAATCAGTCTGGTACTCACAGCGTCTCTTCAGCTGAATCTTTGCAGTAGGAAATTGGCATAGCTTAGCTCAGTCCTCCATACTCAGGAACGCTGGAACTCAGGCTGTTGGTCCAGTAATCAGCAACAGGAGGAAAAAAAAACTGCGCCTGGAATCCATCACGACAGAAGTTCGATGATCTTCAGCCAGAACTCTGCTACCACTGTCAATAATTCGGCTGTCCCGGGGGCCAGTTGTCAGACTGGTCCCACAGGCCAAATATGCGATTGCTCTCACAAACGTGATGAACAACACACAAGTCAGTAAATAAGGCTAAACTGCTTTATTTACATATAAATAAACTGGGAGCTCTACATCATGGCCCCCTCTCTCTGGCATCACAGCCAGTAAAGAGAAAGAACTAAGGAACAACAGTCCCATGTAAACATCCTGTCTACGTCACTTCCACTCTGTGGGAATGAAAACACATACAGCCATATGATACACAATAACCCTATGACTGCAGACGGGGAATGAATCCTAACAAGACCACCCCCAAAATATTATACAGAAGGAGACTGACTACAGCAGGAATACATCACAGGAGGCGGTATACAGCAGAAAGCCTGTCTGCAAGGATACCTGTTAATGGTCACTAATTGCATTACCTGGGCAGCCTGGCGATTCTTTTGTGATTAGATCCAAGAACATTTTCCTACCTGAGCACTCCTTCAGCTGACCGCAAGCACCAAGCCTTGTCACTCCTTCTCTGACAGGCCCATATCACAGTCCCTAAAAAAGACTCAGGCCTGGATCTCCCAAAATGGTCAGTATGAACCTCCTGAGGCCCAACGAACTGTGCAGGTGGTTAATAAACATATAGAGGTTGAATGAGCAAAAATACGGCCTGGGGTGGAGAATTAGTATGGAGAGGATGAAATATGTCATTAGAAACTATGAACCAGACAAGTAGAAGGCATGTTCATGGACATTTCTTAATTGCAGGGGGTTGGACATGGGAGAATGTATGAGATGTTTAAAAAGGAGAATAAGCTAATTGAACTTTCTGTGTTTCATATTCCTTTGTTCTCTTCCTTGAAACCCAAACAGGACTTTATTTTCCACGTGCTCCAAAGCACGCAGTGGATAAGACATTTCAGGGTATGGAGTGTGGAAAAAACTTCACTGGTAGCAGAACACTTAGAAACCATCAATGGACTCACACGGGAGAGAAACAATTTAAATGCATGGAGTGTGGAAAGAGCTTCAGTCAGACTAGTGACCTTAGAAACCATCAACGGATTCACACTGGGGAGAAACCATTTAAATGTATAGAGTGTGGAAAGACCTTCAGTCAGAATGCAGGACTTAAAAAACATCAACACATTCACACTGGGGAGAAACCATTTAAATGTATAGAGTGCAAAAAGAGCTTAAGTGACAGTGGAGCGCTTAGAATTAATCAACGGGTTCACACAGGGGAGAGACCATATAAATGTATGGAGTGCAAAAAGAGCTTCAGTAGAAATGGAACACTTAGAATTCATCAACGGACTCACACAGGGGAGAAACCATATAAATGTATGGAGTGTGGAAAAAGCTTCAGACGGTGTACAGAGCTTGATATACATCAAAGGACCCACACAGGAGAGAAACCGTTTAAATGTATGGAGTGTGGAAAGAGCTTCAGACAGTCAGCACACTTACATATACATCAACGAACTCACACAGGGGAGAAACCACATAAATGCATGGAGTGTGGAAAGAGTTTCACTGAGATTGGAAAACTTAGAATTCATCAACGCACTCACACAGGAGAGAAACCATTTGAATGCATGGAGTGTGGAAAGAGCTTCTGTGTGAGTTCACACCTTCGTAAACATGAACAATCTCACAGAGGGGAAAGACCATTTAAATGCATTGAGTGTGGGAAGTGCTTCAGTGTGAGTTCACACCTTCGTTTACATGAACGAACTCACACAGCTGAAAAACCCTTTAAATGCATGGAGTGTGGAATGTGCTTCAGTCAGAGTTCAAACCTTAGGACACATCAACGGACTCACACAGGAAAGAAGCCATTCAAATGTATGGAGTGCGGAAAGAGCTTCCGTGAGAGTGGAACACTTAGAATACATCAACGGATTCACACAGGGGAGAAACCATTTAAATGTATGGAGTGTGGAAAGAGCTTCAGTCAAAGTGGAGATCTTAGAAGACATAAACGGACTCACACAGGGGAGAAACCATATAAATGTATAGAGTGCGGCAAGAGCTTCAGTGATAATGGAGATCTTAGAAAACATCAACGGATTCACACAGGGGAGAAACCATATAAATGTATGGAGTGCGAAATGAGCTTCAGTAGAAGTGGAACACTTAGAATTCATCAACGGATTCACACAGGAGTGAAACCATTTGAATGTATGGAGTGTGGAAAGAGCTTCAGTCAGAGTTCAGCCTTTAGGACACATAAACGGACTCACACAGGGGAGAAACCATATAAATGTATAGAGTGCGGCAAGAGCTTCAGTGACAGTGGAACACTTAGAAAACATCAACGGATTCACACAGGGGAGAAACCATATAAATGTATGGAGTGCGAAAAGAGCTTCAGTAATAGTGGAGCACTTAGAAAACATCAACGGATTCACACTGGGGAGAAACCATATAAATGTATGGAGTGCGAAAAGAGCTTCAGTGAGAGTGGAGCACTTAGAAAACATCAACGGATTCACACTGGGGAGAAACCTTTTAAATGCATGGAGTGTGGAAAGAGCTTCAGTCAGAGTGGAAACCTTAGAAAACATCAACAGACTCACACGGGAGAAACCATATAAATGTATAGAGTGCGGCAAGAGCTTCAGTGACAGTGGAACACTTAGAAAACATCAATGGATTCACACAGGAGAGAAACCATTTAAATGCATGGAGTGTGGAAAAACTTTCCTCATAATGGAGCTCTTTGAAAACATCAACAAATTCACAGGGGGAAAACCATTTAAATGCATGGATTGGAGGATGGGGGATTCCCAACCTGGCTTTATATTATGAGGCTAACCAACTGAGACATCTTGTGAGTTGGTTGGAGGGAGAACAGGGGGAAGGTTTGGGGAATATAGAGCTGGAGAACTTTGAAGTAGTAGGAGGGAAAATAAGATTATTCGATAGGAGGAAAAGGAAAAAGGAAGTAGACAAAATATAAACATTTACGAAGTCCATTCGGGTATGGGAGTGTTATACCT
This sequence comes from Zootoca vivipara, assembly GCF_965207765.1. Taxonomy (NCBI): domain Eukaryota; kingdom Metazoa; phylum Chordata; class Lepidosauria; order Squamata; family Lacertidae; genus Zootoca; species Zootoca vivipara. The sequence goes on from NC_142584.1 coordinate 120,677,822, forward strand.
CAGTTCGGGTCCAAAACGCCAGGCAGCTGCGAAGGAAATAGACTCAGAGAGAAGTAGAGGATAAGAAAGTAAAAAAAGTTATTTATCACAAGTTTGCAATAAACAAACTGGTTTCCCAGCTAACTGGTACCAAATAGAGATTCTGTCCAGGCTTTTATACATTTGAACCAGGTCTTACATCATATCACAGCCAATCAGATTGCTTGGTATAGAACAAAGAACTCCCAATCAGAATGCTTAGACTCTTTCCTATGTCCATAGTTGAACAGCATTAGCTCATTCTGGATGAAGTCATTGTAATACCAAAAATGGAACATCCAAGATTACATCAGATAAACTTAATATGGAATGATCCGGGGGCTACAGTCCTTGAGTGAGTTGCCAAAGATTCACCCCATCCCAGATTCTAGCCATCTGCCATATAAGGAAAGACCTCTATCCTAGATTAGGTCATGCAGCATTCAGTAGCTAACGAATCTAGCCCCCCTTCCTTCTGTGTGAGCCTGCAGCCAGCAAAAAAAACTATCATGATGAGGCTAGATACTTTCACTTCTAACAGTTCACAGACAAGCATTGGCAAACATTGTTGTTGTTGTTTAGTCGTTTAGTCGTGTCCGACTCTTCGTGACCCCATGGACCATAGCACGCCAGGCACTCCTGTCTTGCACCGCCTCCCGCAGTTTGGTCAAACTCATGTTCGTAGCTTCGAGAACACTGTCCAACCATCTCGTCCTCTGTCGTCCCCTTCTCCTTGTGCCCTCCATCTTTCCCAACATCAGGGTCTTTTCCAGGGAGTCTTCTCTTCTCATGATGTGGCCAAAGTATTGGAGCCTCAGCTTCACAATCTGTCCTTCCAGTGAGCACTCAGGGCTGATTTCCTTCAGAATGGATAGGTTTGATCTTCTTGCAGTCCATGGGACTCTCAAGAGTCTCCTCCAGCACCATAATTCAAAAGCATCAATTCTTCGGCGATCAGCCTTCTTTATGGTCCAGCTCTCACTTCCATACATCACTACTGGGAAAACCATAGCTTTCATGGATCACTGCCTTGTCGTGGCGAAGGGGCTTAAATAACTTGGAAAAGTTATGTTTTGACCAAACGTGATCCACCTGGAGAAGGAATTGGCAAGCCACTCCAGTATCCCTGCCAAGAAAACTCCATGGACAAAGACAACAGGCATATAAAAGATATGACGCTGGAAGATGAGCCCCTCAGGTCGGAAGGCGTCCAACATGCTACTGGGGAAGAGCGGAGGACAAGTACAAGTAGATTCAGAGCTGATGAAGCGGCTGGGCCAAAGCCGAAAGGTCGCTCAGTTGCGGATATGCCTGGAAGCGAAAGGAAAGTCCGATGCTGTAAAGAAAAATATTGCATAGGAACCTGGAATGTAAGAACCATGAATAATGGTAAGCTGGATGTGGTCAAAAATGAGATGGCAAGAATAAATATTGACATCCTGGGCATCAGTGAACTAAAATGGAAGGGAGTGGGCGATTTCAGTTCGGATGACTATCATATCTACTACTGTGGGCAAGAATCCCGTAGTTAAAATGGAGTGGCCCTCATAATCAACAAAAGAGTGGCAAAAGCTGTAATGGGATGCAATCTCAAAAATGACAGAATGATCTCGATACGAATCCAAGGCAGACCTTTTAACATCACAGTAATCCAAGTTTATGCACCAACTACCGGTGCTATATGACATCCTTTTATATATTTGAACATGGTTATCATATCACCCCTTAACCTTCTCTTCTCCAGGCTAAACATACCCAGCTCCCTAAGCCGTTCCTCATAAGGCATCGTTTCCAGGCCTTTGACCATTTTGGTTGCCCTCTTCTGGACACGTTCCAGCTTATCAGTATCCTTCTTGAACTGTGGTGCCCAGAACTGGACACAGTACTCCAGGTGAGGTCTGACCAGAGCAGAATACAGTGGTACTATTACTTCCCTTGATCTAGATGCTATACTCCTATTGATGCAGCCCAGAATTGCATTGGCTTTTTTAGCTGCTGCATCACACTGCTGACTCATGTCAAGTTTGTGGTCTACCAAGACTCCTAGATCCTTTTCACATGTACTGCTCTCAAGCCAGGTGTCTCCCATCCTGTATTTGTGCCTTTCATTTTTTTTGCCCAAGTGTAGTACTTTACATTTCTCCTTGTTAAAATTCATCTTGTTTGCTTTGGCCCAGTTGTCTAATCTGTTAAGGTCATTCTGAAGTGTGATCCTGTCCTCTGGGGTGTTAGCCACCCCTCCCAATTTGGTGTCATCTGCAAACTTGCTCAGGATGCCCTCAAGCCCATCATCCAAGTCATTGATAAAGATGTTGAACAAGACTGGGCCCAAGACAGAACCCTGTGGCACCCCACTAGTCACTACTCTCCAGGATGAGGAGGAGCCATTGATGAGCACCCTTTGGGTTCGGTCAGTAAGCCAGTTACAAATCCACTGAATGGTAGCATTGTCTAGCCCACATTTTACCAGCTTCTTTACAAGAATATCATGGGGCACCTTGTCAAAGGCCTTGCTGAAATCAAGATAGGCTACATCCACAGCGTTCCCTTCATCTACCAGGCTTGTAATTCTGTCAAAAAATGAGATCAGATTAGTCTGACATGACTTATTTTTCAGGAACCCATGCTGACTTTTAGTGATCACAGAGTTTCTTTCTAGGTGCTCACAGACTGTTTGCTTAATGATCTGCTCTAGAATCTTTCCTGGTATTGATGTCAGGCTGACTGGGCGGTAATTGTTTGGGTCCTCTCTTTTCCCCTTTTTGAAAATAGGGACAACATTTGCCCTCCTCCAGTCTGCTGGAACTTCGCCTGTTCTCCAGGAATTTTCAAAGATTATTGCCAGTGGTTCTGAAATCACCTCTGCCAGTTCTTTTAATACTCTTGGATGTAGTTCATCTGGCCCTGGAGACTTGAATACATCTAAACTAGCCAAGTATTCTTGTACTACCTCCTTACTTATTCTGGGCTGTGTTTCCCGGGCTGAATCATCTGCTCCATATTCTTCAGGTTGGGCGTTGTTTTCTTTCTTGGAGAAGACTGAGGCAAAGAAGGCATTGAGGAGTTCTGCCCTTTCTCTGTCCCCTGTTTGCATTTCACCATCTTCTCCTCTGAGTGACCCCACTGTTTCCTTGTTTTTCCTTTTGCTACGGACATACCCATAAAAGCCCTTTTTGTTGCTTTTAACCTCTCTAGCGAGCCTGAGTTCATTCTGTGCTTTAGCTTTTCTGACTTTGTCTCTACACGTGCTGGCTATATGTTTGAATTCCTCTCTGGAGATTTCCCCCCTTTTCCATTTTTTGTACATATCCCTTTTAAATCTTAACTCAGTCAAAAGTTCTTTAGATAGCCAGCCTGGCTTCTTTAGGCACCTTCCATGTTTCCGTCTCATTGGTATTGCCTGAAGTTGTGCTTTTAATATCTCCCTTTTAACAAACTCCCAACCATCATGAACTCCCTTCGCTTTTAGTATTACTGTCCATGGGATTTCACCCAGCGTTTCCCTAAGTTTTCTGAAGTCGGCTTTCTTAAAGTCTAGAATTTGGACCTTAGTATGCTTGGTTGCTCCTTTCCGCTGGATAATAAACTCCAGAAGAGCATGGTCACTCCCACCTAATGATCCTGCCACTTCTACCCCACTAACCAAGTCATCACTATTGGTTAGGACCAGATCTAAAATGGCTGGTCCTCTTGTTGCTTCTCCCACTTTCTGGACAATGAAGTTGTCTGCAAGGCCAGTGAGGAATCTGTTCGACCTTATGCTCTTGGCTGAGTTTGACATCCAACAAATATCAGGATAGTTGAAATCCCCCATTACTACTATCTCACTTCCTTTGGAATGCTTGGCCATCTGTTCCAGGAAGGCATCATCTGTGTCCTCAGTTTGGCTTGGGGATCTATAGTAAACTCCCACAATGAGATCACTGTTGTTTTTCTCTCCCTTAATTTTGACCCAGATACTCTCAATTTGGCTTTGAAGTTTTAAATCCTGGATCTCTTCACAGGTATACATATCCCTAACATATAAAGCTACTCCTCCTCCTTTCCTGTTTGGTCTATTTCTCTTAAATAGATTGTATCCCTCTATTACTACATTCCAGTCATGAGACTCATCCCACCAGGTTTCAGTGATGCCTATTATGTCATATTTAGTTTGCTGTACCAAGAGCTCAAGTTCATCTTGTTTATTTCCCATGCTCTGTGCATTAGTATACAGACATTGAAGACCGTTGATCATTCCCCCATGTCTCTTATTTAAGGATATTTTCGTCCCACCACTAGGTCTGCATGCTGCTTGCTCCATTTGGTCCTTGACATTTGGATGATCATCTTCAGCATTTGATAGACTCCTACCTTCAGGACCACTGTCTCCCTCCCCCACATAAGTCAGTTTAAAGCCCTCCTGATGAGGTTTTTGAGTTTTGTGGCAAAAACATTCCTCCCAACTTTTGTGAGGTGCAGTCCATCACTTGCCAGAAGTCCATCTTCAAGAAACTGCAGACCGTGATCTAGGAATCCAAACCGTTCCTGTTTGCACCATTTGCGAAGCCAGTTGTTCACTTCCCCTATTTTTCCCTCTCTCCCTGGGCCATGTCGTTCAACTGGGAGGACAGAAGAGATGACAATTTGTGCATCTAATTGCTTCAACTTCCTGCCCAGAGCCTCATAATCATTTTTGATCTTCTGTAAGCTATGGCTTGCAGTGTCATTGGTTCCCACATGCACCAAAAGGAAGGGGTATTTGTCGGTGGGTTTTATGATTCCTTGCAGCCGTTCTGTTACATCTTTGATCTTGGCCCCAGGTAGACAGCACACCTCTCGAGACATCTTGTCAGGCCCACAGATCACTGCTTCTGTACCCCTCAGTAGGGAATCCCCTATCACCACTACACGCCTCTTCATAGGCTTGGTTGGGATTCTTCCATGTGCTGTCCCTTCCAAGGTTACCTGCATATTCCCGGAGGACTGACTTTGCTGCTCGTCTTCATATTCCTCATCAACTGTGATGAGGGAGAGATCCTCAGGTGGAGTCTGTTCCTCGTCTTCCATGAGCACTTCAAAACGGTTGTGTAATTCTAAGCACTCAGAGCGATCCCTGGGCCTTCTACTTCTATGAGTCACGTTCCTCCATACATCTGGCTGCTGTGTTGGGGAACTGACCTCCTCCTCAGGGAGATCCCCTGTCTCCTCCTTGGTGCAGACAGTGTGCTCTGCTGCATCCAAGAAAAGCTCCAGCTCCTTAATTCTCTGGAGCGTAGATACACGCCCCTGAAGCTGCTGCACCTTCTCTTCCAGAAGGGCAACCTTGTTTTCTAGGATGGAGGCTCGTAACATTATACAGGAGGCAGCAACGAAAACCATCCCAAGGAAAAGGAAATGCAAGAAAGCAAAATGGCTGTCCAACGAGGCCTTACAAATAGCGGAGGAGAGGAGGCAAGCAAAATGCAAGGGAGATAGGGAAAGATACAGGAAACTGAATGCAGATTTCCAAGAAAATTGGAGACATGAAAGGAACATTTCGTACAAAGATTACCATAATCAAGGACAAAAGTGGTATGGACCTAACAGAAGCAGAAGACATCAAGAAGAGGTGGCAAGAATACACAGAGGAATTATACCAGAAAGATATGGAGGTCTCGTACACCCCAGGTAGTGTGGTTGCTGACCTTGAGCCAGACATCTTGGAGAGTGAAGTCAAATGGGCCTTAGAAAGCACTGCTAATAACAAGGCCAGTGGAAGTGATGATATTCCAGCTGAACTGTTTAAAATTTTAAAAGATGATGCTGTTAAGGTGCTACACCCAATATGCCAGCAAGTTTGGAAAACTCAGCAATGGCCAGAGGATTGGAGAAGATCAGTCTACATCCCAATTCCAAAGAAGGGCAGTGCCAAAGAATGCTCCAACTACCGCACAATTGCGCTCATTTCACACGCTAGCAAGGTTATGCTTAAAATTCTACAAGGCAGGCTTAGGCAGTATGTGGACCGAGAACTCCCAGAAGTGCAAGCTGGATTTCGAAAGGGCAGAGGAACCAGAGACCAAATAGCAAACATGCGCTGGATTATGGAGAAAGCTAGAGAGTTCCAGAAAAACGTCTACTTCTGCTTCATTGACTATGCAAAAGCCTTTGACTGTGTCGACCACAGCAAACTATGGCAAGTTCTTAAAGAAATGGGAGTGCCTGATCACCTCATCTGTCTCCTGAGAAATCTCTATGTGGGACAAGAAGCTACAGTTAGAACTGGATATGGAACAACTGATTGGTTCAAAATTGGGAAAGGAGTACGACAAGGTTGTATATTGTCTGCCTGCTTATTTAACTTATATGCAGAATTCATCATGCGAAAGGCTGGACTAGATGAATCCCAAGACGGAATTAAGATTGCCGGAAGAAATATCAACAACCTCAAATATGCAGATGACACAACCTTGATGGCAGAATGTGAGGAGGAATTAAAGAACCTTTTATTGAGGGTGAAAGAGGAGAGCGCAAAATATGGTCTGAAGCTCGACATCAAAAAACCAAGATCATGGCCACTGGTCCCATCACCTCCTGGCAAATAGAAGGGGAAGAAATTGAGGCAGTGAGAGATTTTACTTTCTTGGGCTCCTTGATCACTGCAGATGGTGACAGCAGTCATGAAATTAAAAGACGCCTGCTTCTTGGGAGAAAAGCAATGACAAACCTAGACAGCATCTTAAAAAGCAGAGACATCACCTTGCCTACAAAGGTCCGTATAGTTAAAGCTATGGCAAACATTAGGAGACAATATAATACATAAGGACACTTCATCAATGCATGGGATATCAATAATTTAGAACAATTGGCAATATATCTTTCAATACAGCTTTCAATAGAAAGGCAATACATTTCTGAAAACTCCTTCGGCTGAAATGGTAAAAAGACATTTCTTGGAGAAAACCCTTTCTGCCACTTCCTATGGAGACTGTCACTTTCAAGGATGCATTCATCATTAGTTCTAGGCGTTCAGCCAGCTATAATAATAATAATAATAATAATAATAATAATAATAATAATAATAATTCATTTATTTATACCCCGCCCATCTGGCTGGGTTTCCCCAGCCACTCTGGGCGGCTTCCAACAGAAATATTAAAATACAGTAATTTCTTAAAGATTAAAAGCTTCCCTAAACAGGGCTGCCTTCAGATGTCCTCTAAAAGTCTGGTAGTTGTTTTTCTTTTTGACATCTGATGGGAGGGCGGGTGCCACTACCGAGAAGGCCCTCTGCCTGTTTCCCTGTAACTTGGCTTCTTGCAGCGAGGGAACCGCCAGAAGGCCCTCAGCACTGGACCTCAGTGATATGATATATGATGGGTCAGTTTGACATATCACTAATGACGAATCCAGGATATACATAACTTACCCAGATGTTCCTAAATATAAACATTCCTTAATGAGCATGTCATAATGTAAACAATTTTTAATGAGCGCATTATTGCGACATCTCAGTGAGCGCAGCAGCGTTAGTAGGGCAAAGGGATTTTAGGATGTTCCAGAGAAGCTGAATGGTAGCATTGTCTAGCTAGCCCGTATTTTACCAGCTTCTTTACAAAAATATCATGGGGCACCATGTCAAAGGCCTTGCTGAAATCAAGATAGGCTACATCCACAGCGTTCGCTTCATCTACCAGACTTGTAATTCTGTCAAAAAATGAGATCAGATTAGTCTGAGATCAGATTAGCCTTGGTAGCACTGGGTTAAAAACAAAAGAGGAATGTAAATAGGTAAAATTGATGGTAATTGCAGCTAGACAGGTTATAGCGAGTAATTGGAAGAATGCAGAAGAGTTAGAGGTGAACAAATGGAGGGAAAAATTGAATAATATTTTAATTTTAGAATACCTAACTGTGAAGATGCGTAAAATAGGTCAATGAGAAAGAGGAGGATTGGTTTGAAAATATATTGAATTATTTGGGGAGATTTGAACAATTTGGGGTAATTAAAATGTTAAAAGTTAACCTTGTGGAATGTGGAGTTTAATACATATAGAATTGTACACATGGTTGGTTTGATTATGTTTTCATTGTTTATGTACATCCAATCTATAGGATGTGTGTGTTTGGTGTTGGTTCTTTAAATAAAAATTATTTTTTAAAAAAATTAAATGCATGGAGTGTGGAAAGAGCTTCAGTGGGTGTTCAAACTATTTTTCACATCGCTAGACTTCCATAGGAGAGAAACCATATAAAGGGATGCAGTGTGGAAAGGGTTTCAGTCGGAGTTCCCACCTTGATGTACATCAACAGACTCACACGGGGGCGGGGGGGGACAGTTGAAATATATGGAGTGTGGAAAGTACTTCTGTCAGAGTGGAGTTCTTACAAAACATCAGCAAACTCACATGGAAAAACCATATAAATGTCAAGAAAGTGGATAGAGATTCAGTTGTAGTGGAACTCTTACAAACCTATAGACTCACAAGGGTAAAAGCTCTACTTTGGTTTCACAAGGTGCTACACCAACAAGCACAGAACAATCCTCTGCAGCGCCACAAATCCAACTGAATGGTGTAACATTGTAAAGTTTCATGCTGTTTTAAAGTCGTTTTTAATTAATGTTTTATATTTCTTGTTAGCCGCCCTGAGCCCGGTTTCTAAACCGGGAAGGGCAGGGTATAAATCAAAAAATTATTTCTTCTTATTAAGTGTTTATCACTTTTTACCTGGGTAGTACAAGGGCCAACACTGATGTTGAAATCCAGCATTGCCTGAGCTCTGTGAGTGCGGCTTTCTCCTGATTGAAGTGCAGAGTGTTTGAGGACCGGGACATTCGCAGGGAAACCAAAATGCTTGTTTACAAAGCTATTGTACTACCAACTTGACATTTGTGAAAGATGGGCCACTTATAAATACCATCTCCAACTCCTTGAAAGATTCCATCAACGTTGTCTCTGGAAAAAAATACACTAATGGCAGTGGAAGAAGCAATGATAACCGGTCTCAAAGCAATGTTTCTTCAACATAAACTTTGTTGGATTGGTCATGTTGTTTATGTCAAGTCCTTTGAGGGAAGAAACTACTAGAAGTATTTGGAATGTAGTGGAAGACTCTGGAAGGTTCATATTGTTTTGACTAACTCAGTCACACGGCAAACCCTCACGGTGATCAACTCCTGCCCGGAAACCTATGTTCTCATTGTGGAAAGATGTGGGGATCCAGAATTGGCCTCCACAGTCACTTACAGACTCACTGTTAAGACCATGTTCATGGAAGATAATCTTACTCGGCTACCATCAATTAACTCGAAAGAGGAGAAACGGTTTAAATGTAAGGAGTGTGGAAACTACATTGGTTATAATGGAATGTTCACAAACATCTATGGACTTTCAGAGTGGAGGGAAGGTGGGTGTGAATCTGGAGTGGTGGTGGTGAGTGATGGTGAGCTGAGAGGAAGCTGGTTTGGGAAAGAGAGTTGGAAATGTTTGGAGTTGGGAATGGAGAGTGGGGATGTTTTGGAAGCAGAGTATTACTATTACTATTATTATTATTATTATTATTATTACTACTACTACTACTACTACTACTACTACTCAGCCCATCTGTCTGTGTTTCCCCAGCCACTGTGGGTAGCTTACAGCATGTCTAAAAACATGGGGGAAAGTCAAGCATCAAAAACCTCCCGATACAGGGCTACCTTCAGATGTCTTTTAAAAGTTGTGTAATTCTTTATCTTCTTGACATCTGAAGGGAGCGTGTTGCACAGGGCAGGCGCTACTGCCCAGAAGGCCCTCTGCCTGGTTCCCTGTAACTTCGCTTCTCGCAGTGAGGGAACCAGCAGAAGACCCTTGGAGCTGGACCTCATTATAGGAACAACTGTATAACTCCCATTGTTAGAACTGCACAATAAAGGAACAATGAAGAAAAAGAAAGACTCACAAGGTCATATTGCAAACCTCAACACCTCCTCATTCTTGCTTGTGAGAAGGGTGAAGTGTTCAGATAAAGCAGGGGTCAGCAAACTTTTTCAGCAGGGGGCCGGTCCACTGTCCCTCAGACCTTGTGGGGGGCTGGACTATATTTTGAAAAATAAAATAAAAAAATGAACAAATTCCTATGCCCCACACATAACCCAGAGATGCATTTTAAATAAAAGGACACGTTCTCCTCATATAAAAAGACCAGGCAGGCCCCACAAATAAACCAGAGATGCATATTAAATAAAAGGACACATTCTACTCATGTAAAAACATGCTGATTCCCAGACTGTCGGTGGGCTGGATTTAGAAGGCGATTGGGCCGCATCCGGCCCCCGGGCCTTAGTTTGGGGGCCCCTGAGATAAAGCGTTATCTCTGGTGACAGCAGAAACAAAAGGGGTGTTTAGTAGCATAACCAAGAAGGCCTCAGCTCCTAGCTACACATCTTGCATGATGAGAGAAGGTTGCACAGCAAAGAGTGGGCAGTGCCAGAGCATCTCAAAACGGGGGGGGGGGGGTGAGAGGCGGTGACACAAGTGTGTGTAAAAAACTTCACTGTAAGATAGAATATCTAATTATCCCCACCTGTTGTGGTGTTGTATGTATGTGATAAGGCGACACTCAACTCCCTCCAACCAACACCACCTCATTCCTCCAGTGACCTTTCCATTACACAGGGAGAATCCCGCAAAAGAGTCCATGAAGACACATCAAAGAGGGCAACATTTGGGAACACCCCCCCCCCCCGTTGGGCGCCTGGTAGCAGAACTACCTGAGCTGCTGGCTCTTACTTATGAGTAAGCATGTATCTGATGGGGTTGCATCGCCCTGCTTCCCAAAGCAATGAGATCAGATCATAGCTGCCAAGTTTTCCCTTTTCTCGCGAGGAAGCCTATTCAGCATAAGGGAATTTCCCTTTAAAAAAGGGATAACTTGGCAGCTATGGATCAGTTTGCAGATCTTACGGAAATGAACTCCACACCCTTATAAATCCACGGGGAGAAGTGCATTGGGGGTTCACAAAGCCCCCCAAACCCCTGCATGTAACTGCAGGTGGTGCAATAGGAACCCTTTTGCTTCTTTTTAAATATTCTCTATTGAAAATTATTTAAAAGTACACAAATGTATATAAAAAACTAGCTGGCCCTGCCATGCGTTGCTGTGGCTAATCCCTCCCCCAAAGCTTAAAAAGCAAGAGATATGAACATAATTCAGGGCGGAGGAAAAGAAAATCCATCGATCAAGCAGGGAGCCCAGGGAGTATTGCAACCTGGTCTGCCAGGAATCGGCCTCCTTGGCGCCTAAAACTGAGCGGAGGGTCCCATTTTGAAAGGCGGGAAGTTGGGAAAAGGCGGGAAAAGTCGTTTCCCTCAGAGCCACCTTCCCTCAGAGGCTCCTCCTCTCTTGTCCCACAGAGACACAACGGGGACCCCTTGTGAGGGGAGCAGAAAGGAGCAGAGTATTGGGTAGGGGGCAGGGAAGACCCACCCCACATAGTCGGTCACGTGACACGACACTCGCGCACACAGCATTTGAAGGACAGATCCCCTTTCACTTTGGGGGGCGAACCCCACAAATATTTTATAGGGGGCAAACTTCTCTCGCCCCTAGGATTTCGCTCCTATGAGCAGCCCCATTTTCCCAAGGGCTGACGGGGTCCCCTTTGCACTGTTGTCGTTCCCCTTTTTCTGGGGGAGGGTTCCTTATGGGGGGCGCAGCTGAGGGGTCTCCCATTCAGGGCTTGGCAGGCAGAAGGAGACAAGGGCGAGGGGGGAGAGGAAAGGAAAGGAAGCTCCCCTTCAGTCTCAGGCAGCCCCATGTCTCTTGCCACCCCAGAGGACCTTGCAAGGGAGGGACCCCCCCTGGCTTCCGTGGATCAGCTCCTCCCCCCTCCTGATTCAAAGTGGGAGGGGCAGCCCTTCCCTTCTCCAGACCTCCGTTTGTAGATTGACAATTAAGTCCTCCTTCTCTCCCCCAAACCCAGATCACCCCCAGATTTGATGCATCTCCCGCAGCCATCTTCACCCTCTTCTGTGGGGAAGGGAGGCCATGTCCCCTTGGAGCCCCAAGAGCAGGAGGCCAAAGGCAGCGCCGTCCCGTCCTCTTCCCATCCCAACACAGGGAGAGGCTGCTCTGCGGACGTAGCTCTAGTGGCAAGGGCATCCCAATAGGAACCGGAAGTGTCGCTGCTAAATGTGCTGGAAATTTCCAGTACAGAAGGGGGGCCAGAAGAGAGGAGGGGCGTCGGTGAAGAACCCCCCCCCACACTACCTGTTATGTTTCTACTGCGCATAAGGAAAGCGGAATAATCTGGAGCTAGGGAGGCAGAGGACCAGAGAGGACCAAGAGGTAAAGAGGGGGAGAGGGAAAAGAGGGGGAGGGGTAAGAGGGGAGGGGAGGACAAAGAGACCCTCCTACACCCCCCCTAAAGAAAGCGCCCTCCCTGGTGCCCATCGACAGGGGCCTGGATCCATGCGATCCAGGTGGGAAGAGGGGACCAACACCTGCAGGGTTTGCCTGGCAAGATCTCCTTGGCAGCAGCACCACCAAACTCTCCTTTCTCTTTCCTGGGGGGCCGAGAGATGCTCAGCTGCCCTGCACCCCCTTGGACGCTTTGGAGGGAAGGGAAATGGGGTGCCTGCGAAGGGGGTCCCCACGAGTGTCCCCATCCTCAAGCAGGACTGGGGGCTGAGATGAGGCCCCCAATTCTCCCGGTTTCCCCCTGGCAGGAATCCATGGGATCGTGGGGCGCCTGGCTGGGTCCTTTCTGGCTGGGGAAACGGAGAGAGGGAGTCCATGGAACGGTTAAAAGGAAGGGAGAGGAGCCTCGACAGAGACCCCCCCCCTTTCCCAGCACCACTAACTCTCCCCCATCACCCCCACTTCCCTGCTGACAATCCCACATTATCTGTATTCACTAGGACTCATCTCCATACTTTGGATTGTCCTGAATTTGGTAGCCAAACCCAAACCCAAAAGTCCTGCTGGGATGTAACTTGGCTTGCCTGCTGATGAAACTGAGTGTGTGATGAATGATAATATTGTCATTTATCCCTTTTAGACCCCTAAAGAGTAGCAGTTGCCAAGACATCGTCCTGTTTGCCTCTGTATAGTTCCATCCTCATTTCAGACATTGTGGGAGATTGAAGTGTTTAGCTGCTGATAACATTGCAATGTTTAGCAAGTGATATTGTGAGTTTTCGTGATGATTACATTACAATGTTTAGCTGGTGATAACATTGTAGTGTTCAGGTGGTGTGTTATCGTGATGTTAACTTCACACTGGTCCTGGGCAATATACTGTAGTGACCAAAATTGTGGACAACTTTTGGAAAAGTGTATTTCCGAGGTGAAACCAAGATTGAATTATTGCCTCTCATAATTGGGTTTTATTGCTGGGTTGCTTCTGACTGACAAGTTTCTTTAGTCGGCTCCATAGATTTTCGATTGGGTTAAGCTCTGGGCTTTTCCCAGGCAGTTCCAAGCAGTGGAATATGATAATCTTAAAACCACCTTTGCACAGAGCAGCAACATGACATGGAGCTGAAACCTGTTGAAATATTAATGCTACATTAGCTGGGAAAAGATCCCGTGCAGAACACTTCAGTTTGGGCTCCAGTATTTCATTTACTGTATATTCCAGCGTATAGGATGACTGGGTGTATAAGACGACCCCCCAACATTACCAGTTAAAATATAGAGTTAGGTATAAACTCGCTGTATAAGAGATACAACCCAACGTATAAGACGACCCCCTGATTGGCGCATTGTCTATACAAAATCTCTAAACACTCATGTTCATTGGCTACATTCAGATGAAGGAAAGCTACTGCGTATCAACCTCATCAAGTTCTACTTCCTTTTTCTGGTTATTTGACTATAGCTTTTGATAGAATACAGATAATTGAACAAACTTTGTTGCATTACATTCTTCATTACAGTATATTTCCACTGATATATAATCTTTTTTTTAATAAAGTTTATTAATGATTTATACATATACAACAATTAAAACAAAACCCAACAAGACAAAACCAAGGAAAACAACCAAATACACGATACAAAACAAGATCCCCCTTCCCACCCCTACCCCTACCCCCTGCCCTGTTCCTTCACAACCTAGATTAGACTTATCTATATTATAAATATTTCCAATCACACACATATTTTTACACAATTTTTACACAATTTTACAATTTTTTTTCCTCCTTTAAGAAAAAAGAGGGGGAAAAAGAGAGAGAGAAAAGAGCCGAAATAAAAATAATACTACAGGATATTACAAAATGATTAATAACCAAATAATTAATTTCCTTTCTTCTTATTCCTGGAGTCCTGCTGCCTCGGAGAGGAAATAAGGATTGTCTACATCTATGCTGAGACCAAAAAAAAATATAACATCCATATAATTAATTTGTTTTCTTCTTATTCCTAGGGTCCTGCTGCCTCGGAAAGGAGAGACGGTTTGTCTACATATGTACTAAGATAAATGGTAAGTGATTCCCATTTCCTTACATTATCCTCCAAATTTGTTTCTTTCAATATTTCGTGTTTTCTTGCTAAGTTGTAATATGATATTAATTTTTGTAACCAATCCTCCTTCTTGGGGGTTTCTTGTGATTTCCATGCTCTTGCCACTAGAAGTCTTGCTGAGGCCATCGCGTAGCTCACTACACATCTGTCAATCGGTTTTATGTCATCTCCTAACATTCCTAGTAAGAAGATTTCTGGTTGTTTCTTGAAAGAATATTTCAAAAAATTTTTAACTCTTTATAAACTATTTCCCAGAAATCTTTAATAAGGTCACAGCTCCACCAGACATGAACGTATGTCCCTATTCCTTTACGGCATCTCCAGCAGATATTACTTGCATTTGGGTACATTTTAGCTAGTCTGGCCGGCGTTAGATGCCATTGATTTTGCATTTTAAGTAAATTCTCTATCAAATCATAATTTGGAGTAAATCTCGAATCTCTTTTCCATAATTGTTCCCAATTTTGTATACTGATTGTTTTCCCCAGATCCTGGCTCCATTTGATCATATAATTTTTTGTTAACTCCTCTTCTGTTTCCCATTTTAATAATATCTGATACAGTTTTGATATATAATTACCCTCCTTGTCAATTAAAATTTCCTCCAAACTTGACTTACTTTTTTCAAATCCCACTTTCTTATCCAATTGTAATCTCTGATTAATTTGAAAGTAATCTAACCACGTGTTTAAATGATGCTTTATTTCTCTATATTCTTTTAATTTCAATGCTCCTTCCTTTTCTTCCAGGAGCATGCGGTATGTAGGCCAGGTGCTATCCATATTGCGTCTCCTCACTGCCAATAATTCGGCTGGGGAGAGCCACCAAGGCGTTTTTGGTTCGAAAAATCTCCTATATTTTATCCAAACTTTAAATAATGACTTTCTAATAATATGGAACATAAAAATGTTCTTCTTATCTACCCTATCTTTCATCATATAATAATGCCAGCCATGTCCTAGCCCATCACCTTCTAGATCTAATACATCCGAGTTTTTTAAGACTACCCATTCTTTAATCCAGACTAGAGCCGCTGAGTCGTGAAAAATTTCCAAGTCTGGGAGGCCATATCCCCCTCTGTCCTTATGATCTATTAGGATCTTATATTTTATCCGGGGGTTTTTCCCGTTCCATATGAACTCCGCAATATCTCTTTTCCAGTCCCTAAAGTATTTTTCCATACCCAACAGTGGAAGGTTTTGGAAAAGGAAATTCATCTTAGGGACCACACACATCTTAATGGCTGAGATTCTGCCCATAAATGATAATTTTAATTTCCTCCAAACATCAAATTTCTTCCTGATTTGTTTCCAAGCTTCCATGTAATTATCCTGTAATTATCAAGTCAATTGCTTTGGTTGTCATCTCAATTCCTAAATATTTCATTTTTTTGCTGATTTTAAGTTTTGTGATCTCTTGCAACAATTTTTCTTCATTTTCCTCGAGATTTTTAACTAACAATTTTGTCTTGTTATAATTTATTTTCAAGCCCGCCAAGTCCCCGTATTCTTCTATCAACCGGATGGCGTTAGGGATACTTATAATTGGGTCTTCTGATGTTATTATAATATCGTCGGCAAAGGCCTTTACTTTATATCTTTTATTACCCACCACAATTCCTTTAATTTCCTCGCTTTTCCTAATTGTATTTAATAATATTTCGAGAGTAATAATAAATAAGATGGGGGACAAGGGGCACCCTTGTCTTGTCCCCCTCGTGATGTTAATTTTGTTAGTGAATTTTCCATTTATGATTAATTTAGCATTTTGAGATTTGTAAATGGCCTTTATTGCCCTTTCTAATCTTTCCCCCATTTTCACATCTTCTAGCAATTTTAGCATAAAGTCCCAGGCCACCCTGTCAAAGGCCTTTTCCGCATCCACGGAGAGAATTGCGGCTTGTTTGTCTCTTCTATTTTCTAAGCATTCAATAATATTTATGACGTTTCTTATGTTGTCTTTGGCAAATCTGCCTTTCACAAAACCAACCTGATCCTTTTGAATTATATCTTCTAATATGGAAGATAACCTATTCGCTAACAATTTTGCAAATATCTTGTAATCGCTATTCAGAAGCGAGATTGGTCTAAAATCATTTGGTGATGGGACTTCTACCTTTGATTTTGGGATTAAGATTATTTGCGCTTCTTCCCATGATTGCGGAATCATACCTTTTTCCAGTATTGTGTTAAATAGGTCTTTCAGAGGGACTAACATTACATCCTCCAGGGTCTTATATAGTTCCGTTGGGAGGCCGTCTGGGCCTGGGGCCTTGCCATTTTTCATCCTTTTTAAGGTTTCCTTTATTTCCTCTACTGTTATTTCTTTATTTAACGCTCTTAGCTTGCCCGATGGTATTGATGGCATTTTATGCTTTTTAATAAATTCTTCTATTCTCTGCAAATTCGTAACTTCTTTCTGGTAAACTAGTTCGTAATGTTTTTGAAAGGCTTTCACAATCTCACTTGATTTCTCGAGGATTCTATCTTTAAATTCAATCTTATTAATAATTTTCTCTTTTTGTCTCTTCTTTAGTTGCCAAATTAATAATTTGCTTGGTTTATTTGCCCATTTAAAATTTTTATACTTCCAAAATTGTAAATTTTGTTCCAATTCATGATCGATCATTTTCTCGTATTCCAATTTTAAAATTTTTAATTCGTGTTTTATGGCTTCATTTCCCTTTTTAAATAATTTTTTTTCCTTCTTTCTAATTTCTTGTAACAAGTTATCCTTTTTCTCCTCTCTGATTTTCCTCAATTTTGCATTTTGTTGGATGAAAACCCCACGTAATACCGCTTTCCCTGCGTCCCAGACTATAGTGGGGTCCACTTCTCCCCCGTTATTTATATCTATATAATCTTTGTACTGTTTTGATACATCTTGTATTATTTTTGGATTTTTTAACAAAAACACATTCAGCCTCCATCTTCTGTCCTTTACCTCTGGCACTAATGTTAACACTACCGGGTTGTGGTCCGATAAGGTGCGTGAGCTTATTTCCACTTTTGCTAATCTCAGAGCAATTTCCCTAGGAATCCAAATAGCGTCTATTCTAGACGCTACTTGGTGTCTATGTGAGTAATATGTGAAATCTATTTGAGAGGGATGTTTATGTCTCCATGCGTCCACCAGATCTAGGTTTTCCATCAATTCGTCAAAAATTTTTGGCAACTTATTTTGTTTTTTTCTCTGAAAAGGGCCTGATTTATCTAATATCGGATTATTAATTCCATTCAAATCTCCTAACAATATAATTTTATCTCCGTGATATTTCATCAGTTGATTCTCTAATTCTTTAAAAAAAGCCACTTTACTGCCATTCGGAGCATATACTCCCGCCCAGATCCAATTCTCTCCTTCAATCCGTGTTTTTACTATTACAATCCTGCCTTTTTTATCTTTCCATAACAATTATGGGCACCATTTATTTTTTATATATATCACTACTCCTCTTTTCTTCTTCATGTCTGATGTTACAAAGTCTAAACCCAATTTTTCATTTTTCAAAAGCCTTTCATGTTTATTATTTACGTGTGTCTCCTGGAGACATATAACATCTCACTTTCCTTTTTTCAATATGTGACTAGTCCTATTCCTCTTCTTCTTATTGTTTAATCCATTAATGTTCCAAGAGATTACTTTAACACTCATATTTATTCAATATCTCAAATTAAATATCGAGAAAGAGAGAAAAAAGGAAAAAAGATAAAAAGAAAAGAAAGATAGCGGAAAAAATAAAAAGAGGAAGAAAGAGGGCAGACAGATGGGGAAAGCGATGAGCAGAGCATCTGTGAAAAATGACCTTATTGTAAAAGTCCAGCCCAAGATTATATTGTAGAGCAGTGGTTCCCAACAAGTGGTCCGCGGACCCCCAGGGGTCCGCGAGCTATGCCAGAGGGGTCCGCAAGATCACCTCCCCAAGATGCGCGTACTGAGCGGCGCGCGCGCAGCGGGAGTGCCACGCACTGCTGCCGCGGCGTGGCACCCCTAGCAATCCGCTCCGCCGACTCGGGAGTCTCCTTGGGTCTCCTCAGAGGAGGAGGCGCCACGCCGAAAGCCCCAGAGCTCGCTTGCCTCCTTCCCGCCCTCTCCCTGCCTGTGGCCAGCAGCTCCAGACGCTGTTCTGTGGAGTTTTTGGCGTGGCTCCGCCTCCTCCGAGGAGACCCAATGAGACTCCCGAGTCGGCGGAGGGCGGCGGACTCGCTGCTGGGCGCCCCTGCTCCCTCAATTCAGGACCCGGTGGGAGGCTTTGAAGCGGGCGCGAGGTCGCCTCTTCACCTCGGCAGCTGCGCCTTCCCCTCCCCCACCCCATTCCACTGCCCACCCCCACCCCCAGAGAGAGAGGGGGCCACTGTTTTTTGGGGGGGTGGTCTTACCCCCTCTGTCAGTGAGGGAGCAGTGCGGGTGCCTTACAAATCAGCCCCCTTTGCACAGAGGGGTGACTGGGTGGGAGAAGCCCATGGAATGCAGGCGCTCTAGCCCCGAAGAGGCTGTCATCTTGCTTGCAAAAGCAACATCCTCTCCCGGGCTGAGCCGCCTGCCTGCCTTCTGTTGGCTCTCCTTAAAGCAAGCGAAGTACGGTAATTGCTTTAGAGGAGCCCACAGAACGCAGGCGCTTTAGCCCCGAAGAGGCTGTAGCTCTGCTTGCAAAAGCAACAGCCTCTCCCGGGCTGAGCCGCCTGCCTTCCCTGCCTGCCTTCCGTTGGAACGCAGGCACGGAAGGCAGGAGGAGCACTTTTGGGATGCCCCATTCCCCCCTGCTGCCAGTTACCAAGCCTGCTCCGCTTGCTTTGCTGCAAGCTGGGAGGGGTGGTGGTGGACAGGAGCTCCTGTCAGTCCGTCCCTTCTCCCAGCTCGCTGTACCAGCAAGAAAAGCAAGAGCCGCTTGGGCGCTGTGCGCGGCTCTCCCTCCCTCCCTCCCTCCCTCCCTCTCTTTCTTTCTCTGACTCCTCCCTCCCTCCCTCTCTCTTTCACCCCTTCTTTCCTTAGCATTTGCTAAATTCCACCCGCTGCTTCTTGTCAGCTTCTTCTCTTGGGAACCTTTCCTAAAAATGGTCAACAACTTTGGGGGTCCCCCGCCTAAAAAAGGTTGTCAATTCTTGGGAATTTTGGGGGGGGGCTGCCGGAGGGATCTTCGCACCACAGCGCTGGATATGTTTCACTCAGCCAAAATTGTTTAATAAAAAGGTACTAATGGAGCCAAAAGTTATTTTCTGCTGACTAGTAGGCAGGTAGAGATTTGCAGTCAGATTTCAGAGTGAAAGTTTCAAGTTTGGAACCTAATATTTCAGAAATAATGAATTCAAAGGACAGATTTAACTAATCTCATTAAGAACTGAAAATTAAAACTAACTGTATACTGATGGAGTACTCTGTTGTAACTGTAAAAAACGTATAAAAAAGACTCTTAATTTGGCTCTCACTTTTTAATTTTAGGATTAGGAATTAATGGGGGTCCTTGTCACTATAGTGGCTCGATGAGGGGTCCTCGAGAAAATTTTGTTGGGAACCCCTGTTGTAGAGTTAGTCTTCTATCGCTCCTTCTTCACCAGCCTCATCTAGATCACTTGCTGCTGTTTCCCCCTCTTCACAATCCGCTTCAACTTCTGTTTCTTCCTCTCTCAGTTCTTGTCTCTCCTTAGTCTCTCTGTTCCTCTCCCCCCCTAATTGTTGTGAGTATGTCCTATAAAATCTGTCCGCAGAGTCCGGCGTCTCAAACTTTCTCCATCTTCCCTTATAAAAAAGTGAAAGACCCTCTGGGTATTCCCATTTAAAGAAGATCTTTTTAGCTTGCAGATGTTTGGTCAGAAATTGATATTTCTTTCTTTTCTGTAACAGATGTGGTGGAATTTCCTTCATGACCACTATCTCGGCACCGTCCATCATAAGTTTCCTTTTCCCTTTAGTCCGTAGAATTTTATTTCTGAGCCATAAAGTCGTGAAAGAAACCAAGCAGTCCCCTGGCCAATTATTCATTCTTGCTTTCCTGGAGTTAATCCTAAAAGCCTCTTCGATTCTTGCTTCTATCTCCGATTCTTCTATCTGGAGCCAGTTCGCCAGGGCTTTTGTCACTCTGTTCTCGATGTTCTCCTGTGGTAGTTCTGGAATGTTTCGAAATCGGAGAGTTTTCTCTCTTAATTTCATTTGCATAAGGGCTAGGGCATCTTGTTGGGCTTCAAAAGCCGCCTTTTGCTTATCAAGGTCTTTCCTTATATCTTCCATTTCTTTCTTTCCACCTCTTTTTTCCTTAGAGATCTTTTCCACTGTATTTTCTATGGTTTGGTTTTTGGAATGAAGCTCTTGAATAGTCTCTGCCGATTTGTTTGAAGTCTCTACCAGTTTTTCCAGGTGGCTTTTAGTTTCCAGAGTGTCCTTTGCGATGGTTTCATATTTCTCTTCAATCTTTTCCACCTTGTCTTCCAGGGTTTTCACTCTCTCATTCATCTCGGTCTTAATTTCTGCTAGGTCATGTTTTATTTCACTTATATCACTCCTTAGACTCAGAATCAACTCTTTAAGTTCCATTTCGTGGTTAGTTAGTGATGTTCTTCTTTGTAATGTAGTCTCGGCATTTAGTTTCTTCACTTTCTCCAATTTCTTATTGTCCTGTGGCATGCCTCTGTTTAACCACACGATGTCGTTCTTGCTTGCTAAACAATGGGAGAACGCTGAGAAAGCTGGCTATATTTAAGCCGCTGGCTGTCAATGTTATCTCTCCTTAATTGTGTTATGTCCCTTTAACTGTCCGACGCTCCTGACGATACGCGTCTCGTCACTTCCCCGTTCTCTAGCACTTTTTCTGCTTAATCATACTTTCTGTAACTCTGTCGCCATTTTGTTTCAAAAGTATCCCCTCTCCCCTTTGCCACTCTGTTTCACGACTCAGGACTTGCATGTGTGTGCTTCCCTCAAATCAAAGTCTAACAGGTTCCAACATATTAGTCCGTATATGCTCCCCCCTAAATAAACGTTGGGTTGTCCCCCGCTAGCGTCTCTTTAAAAACTTTCAACTCGATCCTTCCCTTCTCCCCCGCCTCGCTTCTATTGCGTTGATTTGTCTCGCTGCCCATAACGTGCGGGGAGGGACGCTCTCAGCGCTTTTATTGTCCCTTCTCACCGAATTCAGTTCACGCCCGGGGGTATGCAGATGGGATTAAAATAGATGGAATTTTACCGGCGTGGTCGCTCCGGCGCGGTTTGGCTTTCTCTGCTGGTCACGGTGTTCTCGTTGCGTCGCAGTGCCCCGGTCTCTTTCTTTCCCTCGCCGTGCGCGCAGGATATCCAGAGTACACTCGGACACGACCGACAGTTCGGACGAGGATCGCCTCCCCGACCTTTCTTGGGGGTCCGCTAGCCACGCGGAGCTCCCCTTTACCCAGCAAAGTTAGAAGAGCTGCAGCGCTCTTTTTTCCTGCCCGTAGAGCGATCCGCGGCAAAACCGGAAGTGAGCAGGTGTCTTTTTCCCCCCACTGATATATAATCTAATGGTATTACTAATAAATAAATAAAATGGTGTTATGAGCCATCAAACCTCATAAATACATTTTCCAAAAGGTTTCCACAATTTTGGCCACGTGTATCAATATCGCCCAGCTCTAATTACGACTTATATTTCTGGCCAAGTGTATCATTGCTGATTTTACCAGTTTGCCTTTTGTTTCCCATTCCTTTTTTAAGGGAAAATGGAAAAAAACAAAAGGAAAAGGTCATATTCTTAGACCATAATTCTTAGACCATATTTTAACTAAATGTTTAGACCACTCCCCCTCTTGGATCCATTATAATATGCTTGTTCATTCACGTGCATAAAACCTTATATACTTTACAATCCAATTTTAAAATCTTCTTCATCTTATTACAAGTGTATTTTAAAAGTTATACTAATATAAAAATATATACTGTACACAAAGCTTTAAAAATATGCATTACAAAATCACCCTACATAATTCAGTAATTTATTTAGCCTATCTTCTTCTTTATCTTCTTTGGCCGAGGCTTCTTCCTTCCATAGGGGCTGGCTGGTCTTGGCCTGGCGTCCAGTCTTGCATACCGGGACAAAGTCTTTTGCTCAAACAATCCACCAAGTCCTGTACACCTCAATATCATAACTTCAGTTTTTTAAAACAACATTTTCCACATTTTCTTCGCATCCTTTCCCCAGGCCTTTTTGATGATTTTACATTCTCACCACATAAGGTAGCCTCTTAAACCTTTTGCCCTCCCTTCTTTTTTTCTTCTCTAGCACAGTCAAAGCCTCCAAATCATTTTGAAAGAGGTACCAATTTTATCAGTCAGGGCCTCCCAAATCATTTTGGTCTTTGACTATTCTTACTTTCCGTTTAATTTTCCTCAGACCTTATTTGTCTACCATTCCCATCTTGGTGGTTTGTGCATTCATCTCTTTCAGTTGTCTCACAACCTCTGACAGTAAATTAGTATTTTAAAAAAATATAGAAGCTGTTTTGTTAACTTCTTCCTTTATCTGCTCAAATTCTCTTTTAATATCTAAAAAAAATATCATGCAATGCATACAGTCATACTTTGGGTTGCATCTGCTGCGGGTTGCGTCTTTTCGGGTTACGGATGTGCCGAACCCGAAAGTCCTGGAACGGGTTAGTTTCGGGTTCGGTGTGTCCGTAACCCGCATGCATGCACAGAAGCGCAAAATCACACTTTGCGCATGTGCAGTCGCGCTGGTTGACATCACGCGCAGTCGCAGGTTGTGGACTTTTCAGGGTGCGAACTGCACCCCAAAATTGATCGGGTCCACAACCCGAGGTACCACTGTATTTTAAATTCTCTTGCATTGCGGCCTTTCCTTTTGCCATTTCCAATTTTGAGTGAGGGACCCCAATTCTCTCCCCTTTTCCCAGCTTCCTTTATAGAGTTTAATTCCAAAAGACAAATTCCTTTCCCACCACCACGTGAAATATTTTTAGTCTTATCAGTACTTTGTCAAGGTCATTTCACCAAACACAGGTAGAGGAAGCCTATTTTTCCAACTTAGTCCCTCTACCACATTGCTCAGAAATATCAGTTTTTAACACTTACATGTTCAAATCTTTGCATCCATTCACATCAAAATAGTTTTAAGGTCCAATATCATATAATCATAGAGTTGGAAGAGACCACAAGGGCCATGCAGTCCAACCCCCTGCCAAGCAGGAAACACCATCAAAGCATTCCTAACAGATGGCTGTCAAGCCTCTGCTTAAATACCTCCAAAGAAGGAGACTCCACCACACTCCTTGGCAGCAAATTCCCCTGTCGAACAGCTCTTACTGTCAGGAAGTTCTTCCTAATGTTTAGGTGGAATCTTATTTCTTGTAGTTTGAATCCATTGCTTGGTGTCCACTTCTCTGGAGCAGCAGAAAACAACCTTTCTCCCTCCTCTGTATGGCATTCTTTAATATATTTGAACATGGCTATCATATCACCTATTAACCACCACTTCTCCAGGCTAAACATACCCAGCTCCCTAAGCCGTTCCTCTAAAAGCATCGTTTCCAGGCCTTTGACCATTTTGGTTGCCCTACTCTGGACACGTTCCAGCTTGTCAGTATCCTTCTTGAACTGTGGTGCCCAGAGCTGGACACAGTACTCCAGGTGAGGTCTGACCAGAGCAGAATGCAGTGGTACTATTACTTCCTTTGATCTAGATGCTATACTCCTATTGATGCAGCCCAGCATTGCATTGGCTTTTTTAGCTGCTGCATCACACTGCTGACTCATGTCAAGTTTGTGGTCTACCAAGACTCCTAGATCCTTTTCACATGTACTGCTCTCAAGCCAGGTGTCTCCCATCCTGTATTTGTGCCTTTCATTTTTTTATTTTTTATTTTTGCCCAAGTGTAGTACTTTACATTTCTCCCTGTTAAAATTCATCTTGTTTGCTTTGGCCCAGTTGTCTAATCTGTTAAGGTCATTTTGAAGAGCGGAGGGTATTGTCCTCTGGGGTATTAGCCACCCCTCCCAATTTAGTGTCATCTGCAAACTTGATCAGGATGCTCTCAAGCCCATCATCCAAGTCATTGATAAAGATGTTGAATAAGACTGGGCCCAAGACAGAACCCTGTGGCACCCCCTAGTCACTTCTCTCCAGGATGAAGAGGAGCTATTGATGAGCACCCTTTGGGTTCGGTTAGTCAGCCAGTTTCAAATCCACTGAATGGTAGCATTGTTCTAATAATATTGAATAGATTTCAGTTGCTAAGAACTTTCCACAACCATAAGCGGAATGTTTGAGAAAGTGATGTTAGGGCTCCCTTCCCTTTTCTATCTCTCAACACAGCATCGTAGCCACTTTTAAAATCTCCTGATGTTGGCAATAGTGAAGAAAATCCAATAGAATAAATCAATGTTCTTAAAATTATTTTAAATTTAGTTTAGTCAATGTTCTTCTTCTTTTTGTCTTGATTTTTGGCCAGAAGATGCCTTTTTACCGTGTTTCTCATATTATAAGACACGTCTTATATTTATTTTTTCCTCAAAAAAACACACTATGGCTTATTTTCAAGGGATGTCTTATTTTTTTTCCTCCTCCTCCTCCTGCCGCAGCCAGCATTGCTGCTTCGCCTATCTCTATGTCTTATTTTCGGGGTATGGCTTATATTCCTTGAATGCTTAAAAATCCTGCTATGGCTTATTTTATGGGTATGTCTTAAAATATGAGAAACAGGGTAGTAAGCACACAGTTGTAAATCTGTTAGTATGGACGTCTTCAAAGTCTGAAAAATCCAAAATTACTTTCACATAAATAAAATAGCTTCCAGAGAGCCAATCTTATTTTTTTCCTAGAAAACAATTATAATATTATTTCATCGACTAGCATTGTATTCTTTCTCAGATATATCCTGCATTTTAAGTCAAGTTCGATCTCACCATCAGATAAGGTCCGGCTCAGATTAAGTTCAAGTACTTTTTAAAAGTACTTGATTGGTATAAGCAAAGGCTATGTGTATTCTTTCGGTACTTCTGTATCTGAAGAAGTGTGCATGCACACGGAAGCTCATACCATTGAAAAACTTAGTTGGTCTCTAAGGTGCTACTGTGGAAGGAATTTTTTTTAAAAGAAACTTTTGGTTCTAATTATTCATTACTTTACTTATCTTACAAAATAAATTTCATCCACACTTCACTTGCAGTTGTTTCGTGGCTATAGCACCCTTAATGGGAGCAGACTTATTTTTTCATTCCCATTTTCTTGCCGAATTAATCAATTTAGTCTATTCCTTAATTTTTCCTCACCTTCCAATCGGCACAGTGTCTGGAATGGTGGCCGCTTGTGGCTGGATTCAGAGGCTTTGCTTCCGTAGAGCTGCGCTGGTGCCTAGCTCACCGGCTCCCCCCCCCCCGTTCCTTTCGGGACAGAGGCAGAGATCAATAGATCCGCAGCGCCGTCAGTGAGTCTGCAGGACCCCAAGACATTCCAATGCTCCTCTTGGGGTTTTGGGGGGCGGCGGGGTGCCCTTGCACTCTTCCCCTCACTCTGTGAAGCTGAATCTGACACAGCCATCAGATTCCCATTCCAATAGTATCTCTTAGATTTAGGAGGTTGGATGAGGAACAATAGGGCCCGGGGGTGGAGGATTAGTATGCAGAGGATGAAATATGCCACTAGAAACTGAACCAGACAAGTAGAAGACATGTTCATGGACATTGCTGCATTGCAGGGGGTTGGACTAGATGGCCCTAGTGTCCCTTCCAACTCTCCAGTTCTATGGTTCTATGACAGGGGGAGGACATGGGAGAATGTATGAGATGTTAAAATAGGAGAGGTGCTTACTGAACTTTCTGTGTTTCATATTCCTTTGTTCTCTTCCTTCAAACACAAACAGGACTTTATTTTCCACTCACTCCGAAGGAAGCGGTGGGGAAGACAATCAGAATTCCGGGAGACTGATATTTGCTTAGGATTAACAAAGAAACCATTTACATGCATGGAATGCAGCAAGTGATTCAGTCAATGAACACACGAACTTCACATCAATGAACTCAAAGAGTGGATAAACCATTTCAGGCTATGGAGCGTGGAAAAAGCTTCAGTGATAGTGAAACACCTAGAAAACATCATCAGACTAACACAGGGGAGAAACCATTTAAATGTATGGAGTGTGGAAATAGCTTCGCTCAGAGTGCACACCTTAGGACACATCAAAGGACTCACACAGGAAAGAAGCCATTCAAATGTATGGAGTGTGGAAAGAGCTTCAGTCAGAGTGCACACCTTAGAACACATCAAGGGATTCACACAGGAGAGAAACCATTTAAATGTATGGAGTGTGGAAAGAGCTTCAGTCAGAGTGCACACCTTAGGACACATAAACGGACTCACACAGGGGAGAAACCATATAAATGTATAGAGTGCGGCAAGAGCTTCAGTGACAGTGGAGCACTTAGAAAACATCAATCGATACACACAGGGGAGAAACCATATAAATGTATGGAGTGCGAAAAGAGCTTCAGTGAGAGTGGAGCACTTAAAAAACATCAACGGATACACACAGGGGAGAAACCATATAAATGTTCAGAGTGCAAAAAGAGCTTCAGTGACAGTAGAAGACTGAGAAATCATCAACGGATTCACACAGGGGAGAAACCATATAAATGTATGGAGTGTGGAAAGAGCTTCACTGAGAGTCCACACCTTAGAATTCATCAACGGATTCACACAGGGGAGAAACCATATAAATGTATGGAGTGCGAAAAGAGCTTCAGTGACAGTGGAACACTTAGAAAACATCAACAGATTCACAGAGGGGAGAAACCATATAAATGTATGGAGTGCGAAAAGAGCTTCAGCCGGTCAGCACACCTTCATATACATCAACGGATTCACACAGGGGAGAAACCATATAAATGTATGGAGTGCGAAAAGAGCTTCAGTGACAGTGGAGCACTTAGAAAACATCAACGGATTCACACAGGGGAGAAACCATATAAATGTATGGAGTGCGAAAAGAGCTTCAGAGACAGTGGAGCACTTAGAAAACATCAACGGATTCACACAGGGGAGAAACCATATAAATGTATGGAGTGTGAAAAGAGCTTCAGAGACAGTGGAGCACTTAGAAAACATCAACAGATTCACACAGGGGAGAAACCATATAAATGTATGGAGTGTGAAAAGAGCTTCAGAGACAGTGGAGCACTTAGAAAACATCAACAGATTCACACAGGGGAGAAACCATATAATTGTATGGAGTGTGGAAAGAGCTTCAGCCAGTCAGCATACCTTCATATACATCAGCGAACTCACACAGGGGAGAAACCATATAAATGTATGGAGTGTGGAAAGAGCTTCAGTGACAGTGGAACACTTAGAAAACATCAACGGATTCACACAGGGGAGAAACCATTTAAATGTATGGAGTGTGGAAAGAGCTTCACTGACAGTGTACAGCTTAGAATTCATCAACGGAGTCACACAGGAGAGAAACCATTTAAATGTATGGAGTGTGGAAAGAGCTACAGTCAGAGTGGAAAACTGAGAATTCATCAACGGATTCACACGGGGGAAGAAACCATTTAAATGTATGGAGTGCGAAAAGAGCTTCAGTGACAGTGGAGCACTTAGAATTCATCAACGGATTCACACGGGAGAAACCATATAAATGATGTTGGCATACTGTGGGGCCATGCGGGTGCCCATGGCTGTGCCGCTGATCTGGAGGAACAGGTCATCACCAAATTTGAAGTGGTTGTGGGTAAGGACAGAGTGGCAGAGTTTGGTAGCAAAGTCTGAAATGGTGTTCCTTATGGCTTGTAAACCATCATTGTGTGGGATATTGTGTGGGTGTATAGAGATTCCACATCCATAGTGGCTTGTATAGTATTGTTAGGAAGATTGTTCAAATATTGTATTTTCCTCAGAAAATCTGTGGTGTCACGTACGTAGCTGGGAGCACTGACAGCATATGGTTTCAGAACAGAATCCATATAGCCGGAAACACCCACTGTAATGGTGCCAATTCCTGAGATGATGGGGCGTCCTGGATTTCCTGGTTTGTGTATTTTTGGTAGAAGATAGAGAGTTCCTGGTCGAGGTTCCGCTGGTGTGTTTGTGAGGATCTGTTCTTGGATGTGTAGGGGTAGCTCCTTAACAATCTTGTTCAGTTCTTTTTTGTATGCTTGTGTGGGGTCTGAGTCTTTCCAATACCGCCTTTTACATGAAATTGGACTCATCTTCTAACATTGTGTATGCCATCAAATGCCAACAGTGCCCTTCAACTCTCTATATTGGACAAACAGGCCAA
This sequence comes from Zootoca vivipara, assembly GCF_965207765.1. Taxonomy (NCBI): domain Eukaryota; kingdom Metazoa; phylum Chordata; class Lepidosauria; order Squamata; family Lacertidae; genus Zootoca; species Zootoca vivipara. The sequence continues at coordinate 120,706,570 of NC_142584.1, forward strand.
ACCCTACGCCAAAGGATAAATGGACATAAATCTGACATCAGGAACCACAAGACAGAGAAACCAGTAGGAGAACACTTCAATCTCCCAGGACATTCTATACAAGATCTCAAAGCAGCTGTTTTATTACAGAAAATTTTCAGAAACAGACTGGAAAGAGAAGTTGCTGAATTGGAACTCATTATCAAGCTTAAAACCATGGAACCACCTGGGATGAACAAAGACATAGGATTCTTATCTCATTATGCATGATCAAGCTTTCTTTAGCGCCTCAGCCCTTGCTTTTTCCCCGCAGGACCAATTGCAGTCATCATCAGTCGTTAACAGCCATCAACAGGTTTACCACTCCTATCAGCTCATCACCCATTCCCACCCACCCCCACCACCCTCTGAATATACATAAGGGTCTGGTGACTTCTGTTTTCAGTGTATCTGATGAAGTGTGCATGCACACGAAAGCTCATACCAAAATAAAAACTTAGTTGGTCTTTAGTTGAAATTATATTTTGAAGCTGCGGCTTTATGCTGGATGAAGGAATGGTTCTTGCTAGAAAATACTGATGTATTAGACTTGGAAGGTTTTGACAATGTTTATGGATGGCATGCATATTTATGGTATGATAAAGCAAAGGTGTATAAAGGTTTCAAAACCCACATAATTAGGAAATCTTTGTTAAATGTATGGTCGAGGTATAAGGATCTGTTAGAGAGCAAAACACCCAGGTGGGTCTCACCATTGGAGGCTAAAGCCTTTAAAAGGCGTAATATGGAAGCCAGATGGCCAAAATATAAGGATATTTTAGTACAGGAAGGAAACCAATATAAACTTAAACCATATGACCAGTTGAAAGATGTGTTGTCTGATTGGTTACAATATCACCAAATTAATGAAGTGTTTAAAATGGACCAAAAAGTAGGTTTCCAAAAAGAAGAATCCAAGTTGGAAACATTGTTATTAAACTCAAAAACCAAGAATTTATCTAAGATGTATAATCTATTGCTGGAGTGGCAAACAAAGGATGAACAAACAAAATCGGTAATGATAGAATGGGCTAAGGATGTTGGGCATAATATAATGATACGGGACTGGGGAAAAATGTGGAAAAAGTCTATAAAATTTACAGCATGCAATGCCCTAAAAGAAAATATGTTGAAGATGATGTATAGATGGTATCTGACCCCAGTTAAGTTAGCAAAAATGTACCACACACATGATAACAAATGTTGGAAATGTAAAGAAAAAGAAGGAACGTTTTATCATATGTGGTGGACTTGCCCCAAGGTAAAAGACTTCTGGGATAAGATTTATAATGAACTAAAGAAAGTGTTTAAAAACACGTTTATTAAAAAACCAGAGGCCTTTTTGTTGGGGATTGTGGGGGAGGAGATACCAAAGAAAGAGGTTACTATTTTATTGTATGCCACAACAGCAGCGAGAATGTTGATAGCACAGAAGTGGAAGACTCAGGATATACCTTCAGTGGAAGATTGGCAAATGAAAATGTTGGACTATATGGAACTGGCTGATTTGACCGGAAGACTCCGTGACCAGGGGGAGAAGGCGGCAGAAGAAGAATGGTCAAGTTTCAAAGCCTATTTGAGGAAATATAGTATTTGGACTGATTAAAAAGACAAGGATTTTGAATGTTATTAGGAATTGCAGCGTAGGATGAATGTAAAGTGAATAGATAAGACGATGTACGTAATTATAGATTAATAGAAATGAGCGAGATGCAGTAATTTTGGAAATGGATAATGAGGTAGAACTGCTATCTGTGATTGACAGTGAGTCGCAGCGAGCAGGGAGTAGAGGAAGTCGAAGTAACTAGATTAGAACAAGGGTTTAGAAAGTTTGGTGTATTTTTTCTTTTTTCCTTTTTCTTTATTTTTGTGTATTGTATTGTTGTGTTGTTATTCTGTTGCTTTGTTGTGTTATGGTTAAAATGAATAAAAAATTTTGGAAAAAAAAAAATAAGGTGCTACTGAAGGAATTTTTTTATTTTGCTTCGACTCAGACCAACACGGCTACCTACCTGTATCTGCCAGTATATATTGTATATTCCTGCGTATAAGACTACTTTTTAACCCAGGAAAATCTTCTCAAAAGTCGGGGGTCGTCTTATACGCTGGATCGTATTTCTTATTTCTTATAGCAACGGATTCAAACTACAAGAAAGAAAATTCCACCTAAACATTAGGAAGAACTTCCTGACAGTAAGAGCTGTTCGACAGTGGAATTTGCTGCCAAGGAGTGTGGTGGAGTCTCCTTCTTTGGAGGTCTTTAAGCAGAGGCTTGACAGCCATCTGTCAGGAATGCTTTGATGGTGTTTCCTGCTTGGCAGGGGGTTGGACTGGATGGCCCTTGTGGTCTCTTCCAACTCTATGATTCTATGATTATACGACGATTATATCCCAAACTCTATATTTTAACTGGAAAATTTGGGGGTCGTCTTATACTCCCAGTCGTCTTATATGCTGGAATATACGGTAATTGTTGGGAGTATTTCTTTGCCATTTTCTTGCTACAAGAACTCTGGCTGCAGTCAAACCATACATGAACAATGTTCTCATTTCCTTTTTAATCTCTGCTGGTAGTATACCCAATAAAAATATTTCTGGTTTTTTCTTGAAGGTTATTTTTTTGGGGGGGGGATTAATTCCTCATATATGTCATTCCAATATGCCTTAATCACTGAAAAGGCCCTGGCCCTAGTGGAGGATAGTCTGACTTCCTAAGGGCCCGGGACCTCTAAACTGTGGTTCTTCATGGACCTTAAGGAAAGGCAGTCCCGTAAATACAAAGGCCCTAAGCCACAAATAAGAATTTATACCTTCAGATAAAATGAAGAAAGTCCCAAACAAAACCCAAAGCAGATATTTGAGGAAAATGAGGGAAGAATTCGTGGTTTGGAAGTGACATTGACAGGAAGGAAGAAAAGTCCTCCTGGTAGGATTATACGCAGCAAATGAAAAGCAATCGGACAGGCAATGCAGGCAGTGGTGAGAGGATTTTTTATACAGCCTTTCTAAAGAAGCAAAGAGAAGCTGCAAAAACCAAGAGATCTGAACAGAAATCGGGGCGAATGAGAAGCAGGGAGCCCAGGGAGTATTGCAACCTGGTCTGCCAGGAATCGGCCTCCTTGCGCCTAAAACTGAGCGGAGGGTCAGATTTTGAAAGGCGGCGGAAAATTGGGAAAAGGTGAGAAATGTCATTTCCCTCAGAGGAGGGGAGGGGCTCCTCTCTTGTCCCTCAGAGACACACAGAGACACAACGGGGACCCTCTTGTGGGGGGAGCAGAAAGGAGGGCTCTCCCAGAAAGGGGTAGCAGGGGGTCTCTCTCTCACACACACACACACACACAACCCCATTGCATTCGTCTCATGGTGGAAGGGGATCCCACCCTCTCACTGCCTGCCTCAGACCCAGGAAGAACATACCTACCAAGTTCCAGTGGGAGAAATAAGGGACCGGACCGGAAGTAGCGCTGCCGCCATTTTGGAGCTGGGCGGAGCATGCTCATAAGTGACTTTTGATGCTGCTTTGCCCAGTTCCAAAATGGCCGCCGCGTCAGAAGTCGCACTGCAGCCATTTTGGAACTGGGCAGAGCTGCATCAAAAGTCGCTTCTGAGCATACTCCGCCCAGTTCCAAAATGGCCGCCGTGCCAGAATAAACTGGGGGGAAACAAAAAAATCTGTTTTTTCAGCTGAGAACAGCTAGAAAAACGGGGGTTTCCTGGCGAATACGGGAGACTTGGCAGCTATGAGGAAGAATCAACAAGGAAAAGGATTTTATATATTTCAGATTTATATTTTAGATTATCCCTTTGCTTCAGGAAGGTGGCCTTGATGACATGGGGTGGGGGGGCCAAAGTCGGTCACATGACACGACACTCGCACACACAGCATTTGAAGGACAGATCCCCTTTCACTTTGGGGATTGTTATAGAAGGGGGGGCAGGACACCATTATTAATGAACAGAGAGGGGTGACCGAATCTGACGTCTGCAATTACCCAGAATCCTGTGCAACACCATCTTCCTCATCTCCGCTCCACTCCAGAGACCCTCACCCCTCCCACTCGGATGCAACCCTGCCCCAAAGAAGGCTTAAGGATCAGCATATGCAAACATTTTTCAACATTACCATAAACTCACACATTTCCCCTCTCCACCTCCCCTCCGCCCAGAACAAAACAACTATAACGATTCACATTTCAAGCTAGCGATATACTGCTAATCCTTCAGCGTCTGTCCTTCCTAAAAGGCAACGCACTTTGGGGTCTATTTTTCAGAAGAAGAAGAAGAGTTTGGATTTGATATCCCGCTTTATCACTCCCTGAAGGAGTCTCAAAGCGGCTAACATTCTCCTTTCCTTTCCTCCCCCACAACAAACACTCTGTGAGGTGGGTGGGGCTGAGAGACTTCAGAGAAGTATGTCTAGCCCAAGGTCACCCAGCAGCTGCATGTGGAGGAACGGAGACGCGAACCCGGTTCCCCAGATTAACCACTACACCACACTGGCTCTCGCCACTGGCTCTCCCCACCACACTGGCAGGAATCCCTGGGGTCGTGGGGCACCTGGCTGGGTCCCTTTTGGCTGGGGAAACGGAGAGAGGGAATCAATGGAAGGGTTAAAGGAAGGGAGAGGAGCTTTGACAGAGACCCCCCCCTTTCCAGCCCCACTAACTCCCCCCCCCCACCCCTGCTTCCCTGCTGACAATCCCAGATTATCTGTATTCACTAAGACTCATCTCCATCCTTTGGATTGTCCTGGATGCCACCATTTGGTAGCCAAGCCCAAATCCCAAAGTCCTGCTGGGATGCATCTTGGCTTGCCTGCTAATGAAACTGAGTGTGTGTCGGTTGATTGATTGTTGTTGTTGTTGTTTAGTCGTTTAGTCGTGTCCAACTCCTCGTGACCCCATGGACCATAGCACGCCAGGCACTCCTGTCTTGCACTGCCTCCCGCAGTTTGGTCAAACTCATGTTCGTAGCTTCGAGAACACTGTCCAACCATCTTGTCCTCTGTCGTCCCCTTCTCCTAGTGCCCTCAATCTTTCCCAACATCAGGGTCTTTTCCAAGGATTCTTCTCTTCTCATGAGGTGGCCAAAGTATTGGAGCCTCAGCTTCACGATCTGTCCTTCCAGGGAGCACTCAGGGCTGATTTCCTTAAGAATGGATAGGTTTGATCTTCTTGCAGTCCATGGGACTCTCAAGAGTCTCCTCCAGCACCATAATTCAAAAGCATCAATTCTTCGGCGATCAGCCTTCTTTATGGTCCAGCTCTCACTTCCGTACATCACTACTGGGAAAACCATAGCTTTAACTATACGGACCTTTGTCGGCAAGGTGATGTCTCTGCTTTTTAAGATGCTGTCTAGGTTTGTCATTGCTTTTCTTCCAAGAAGCAGGCGTCTTTTAATTTCGTGACTGCTGTCACCATCTGCAGTGATCAAGGAGCCCAAGAAAGTAAAATCTCTCACTGCCTCCATCTCTTCCCCTTCTATTTGCCAGGAGGTGATGGGACCAGTGGCCATGATCTTGTTTTTTTGATGTTGAGCTTCAGACCATATTTTGCGCTCTCCTCTTTCACCCTCATTAAAAGGTTCTTTAATTCCTCCTCGCTTCCTGCCATCAAGGTTGTGTCATCTGCATATCTGAGGTTGTTGATATTTCTTCCAGCAATCTTAATTCCGGCTTGGCATTCATCTAGTCCAGCCTTTCACATGATGAATTCTGCATATAAGTTAAATAAGCAGGGAGACAATATACAACCTTGTCGTACTCCTTTCCCAATTTTGAACCAATCAGTTGTTCCATATCCAGTTCTAACTGTAGCTTCTTGTCCCACATAGAGATTTCTCAGGAGACAGATGAGGTGATCAGGCACTCCCATTTCTTTAAGAACTTGCCATAGTTTGCTGTGGTCGACACAGTCAAAGGCTTTTGCATAGTCAATGAAGCAGAAGTAGACATTTTTCTGGAACTCTCTAGCTTTCTCCATAATCCAGCGCGTGTTTGCTATTTGGTCTCTGGTTCCTCTGCCCTTTCGAAATCCAGCTTGCACTTCTGGGAGTTATCGGTCCACATACTGCCTAAGCCTGCCTTGTAAAATTTTAAGCATAACCTTGCTAGCGTGTGAAATGAGCGCAATTGTGCGGTAGTTGGAGCATTCTTTGGCACTGCCCTTCTTTGGAATTGGGATGTAGACTGATCTTCTCCAATCCTCTGGCCATTGCTGAGTTTTCCAAACTTGCTGGCATATTGGGTGTAGCACCTTAACAGCATCATCTTTTAAAATTTTAAACAGTTCGGCTGGAATATCATCACTTCCACTGGCCTTGTTATTAGCAGTGCTTTCTAAGGCCCATTTGACTTCACTCTCCAAGATGTCTGGCTCAAGGTCAGCACCACACTACCTGAGGTGTACGAGACCTCCATATCTTTCTGGTATAATTCCTCTGTGTATTCTTGCCACCTCTTCTTGATGTCTTCTGCTTCTGTTAGGTCCTTACCACTTTTGTCCTTGATTATGGTAATCTTTGTACGAAATGTTCCTTTCATATCTCCAATTTTCTTGAACAGATCTCTGGTTTTCCCCATTCTATTGTTTTCCTCTATTTCTTTGCATTGCTCATTTAAGAAGACCCTCTTGTCTCTCCTTGCTGTTTTTTGGAAATCTGCATTCAGTTTCCTGTATCTTTCCCTATCTCCCTTGCATTTTGCTTGCCTCCTCTCCTCCGCTATTTGTAAGGCCTCGTTGGACAGCCAGTTTGCTTTCTTCCATTTCCTTTTCCTTGGGATGGTTTTCGTTGCTGCCTCCTGTATAATGTTACGAGCCTCCATCCATAGTTCTTCAGGCACTCTGTCCACCAGATCTAAATCCTTAAACCTGTTCCTCACTTCCACTGTGTATTCATAAGGGATTTTATTTAGATTGTATCTTACTGGCCCAGTGGTTTTTCCTACTTTCTTCAGTTTAAGCTGGAATTTTGCTATAAGAAGCTGATGATCTGAGTTACAGTCAGCTCCAGGTCTTGTTTTTGCTGACTGTATAGAGCTTCTCCATCTTTGGCTGCAGAGAATATAATCAATCTGATTTCGATGCTGCCCATTTGGTGATATCCATGTGTAGAGTCGTCTCTTGTGTTGTTGGAAGAGAGTGTTTGTGATGACCAGCTTGTTCTCTTGACAGAACTCTATTAGCCTTTGCCCTGCTTCATTTTGAACTCCAATGCCAAACTTGCCAGTTGTTCCTTTTATCTCTTGATTCCCTACTTTAGCATTCCAGTCCCCTGTAATGAGAAGAACATCCTTCTTTGGTGTCATTTCTAGAAGGTCTTGTAGGTCTTCATAGAATTGGTCAATTTCACTTTCTTCAGCACCGGTAGTTGGTGCATAAACTTGGATTACTGTGATGTTAAAAGGTCTGCCTTGGATTCGTATCGAGATCATTCTGTCATTTTTGAGATTGCATCCCATTACAGCTTTTGCCACTCTTTTGTTGACTATGAGGGCCACTCCATTTCTGCTACAGGATTCTTGCCCACAGTAGTAGATATGATAGTCATCCGAACTGAATTCGCCCATTCCCTTCCATTTTAGTTCACTGATGCCCATGATGTTGATATTTATTCATGTCATCTCATTTTTGACCACATCCAGCTTACCGCCATTCATGGTTCTTACATTCCAGGTTCCTGTGCAATATTTTTCTTTACAGCATCGGACTTTCCTTTCGCTTCCAGGCATATCCGCAACTGAGCGTCCTTTCGGCTTTGGCCCAGCCGCTTCATCAGCTCTGAATCTACTTGTACTTGTCCTCCGCTCTTCCTCAGTAGCATGTTGGACGCCTTCCGACCTGAGGGGCTCATCTTCCAGCGTCATAACTTTTATATGCCTGTTGTCTTTGTCCATGGAGTTTTCTTGGCAGGGATACTGGAGTGGCTTGCCAGTTCCTTCTCCAGGTGGATCACGTTTACTCAAAACTCTCCACTATGACCTGTCCATCTTGGCTGGCCCTGCATGGCATAGCTCATAGCTTCTCTGAGTTATTCAAGCCCCTTTGCCACGACAAGGCATTGATCCATGAAGGGGGTGTTGATTGATAATATTGTAATTTATCCCTTTTAGACCCCTAAGTAGTAGCAGTTGCCAGGACATCGTCCTGTTTGCCTCTGTATAATTCCATCCTTATTTCAGGCATTGTGATTGAAGTGTTTAGCTGCTGATGACATTGCAATGTTTAGCAAGTGATATTGTGAGTTTTCGTGATGATTACATTACAATGTTTAGCTGGTGATAACATTGTAGTGTTCAGGTGGTGAGTTATCGTGATGTTGAAAACAAGACATATCCCCCTAGCCCATACGCACATTGTGATTCGCAATATGTTGTCAGTTAAAATACTGTTGTTGTTTAGTCATTTAGTCGTGTCCGACTCTTCGTGACCCCATGGACCAGAGCACGCCAGGCACTCCTGTCTTGCACTGCCTCCCGCAGTTTGGTCAAACTCATGTTCGTAGCTTCGAGAACACTGTCCAACCATCTCGTCCTCTGTCTTCCCCTTCTCCTTGTGCCCTCAATCTTTCCCAACATCAGGGTCTTTTAAAGTATTAAAATATTTTTAATATTAGGAAACAGTTAACACGATGTTAAGTTCACACTGGTCCTAGACAATAAACACTAGTGGCCAAAATTATGGAAAACTTTTGGAAAAGTGTATTTCCGAGGTGAAACCAATATTGAATTATTGCCTCTATTAATTGCATTTTATTGCTGGGTGGCTTCTGACTGACAAGTTTCAGCAATGGATTCAAACTACAAGAAAGAAGATTCCACCTAAGCATTAGGCTTGACAGAAATATGTCAAGAATGTTTTGATGGTGTTTCCTGCTTGGCAGGGGGTTGGACTGGATGGCCCTTGTGGTCTCTTCCAACTCTGATTCTATGATTCTTATACCTTTTGCCCATAAAGCCTCCAAAGCATTTCACACAAGGTACCAATTTTATCAGTCAGAGCCTCCCAAATCATTTTGGTATTTGACTACTCTTACTTTCCCTTGTATTTTTTCTCAGACCTTGTCTATTATTCCCACCTTGGTGGTTTGTGTATTCATCTCTTTCAATTGTCTCACAACCTCTGAGAGTAAATTAGTATTTTAAAAAAATTAGAAGCTGTTTTGTTAACCTCTTCCTTTATCTGCTCAAATTCTCTTTTAATATCTAAAAACAAATCATGCCATGCATACAGTCATACTTCGGGTTGCGTCTGCTGCGGGTTGCGTCTTTTGGGGTTACGGATGCGCCAAACCCGAAAGTCCCGGAACGGGTTACTTCTGGGTTCGGCGTGTCCGTAACCCACGCGCATGCGCAGAAGTGCAAAATCACACTTTGCGCATGCGCAGACGCGGTGATTGACATCACACACAGTTGTGGGCTGCTGACTTTTCAGGGTGCGAATGGCACCCCGGAACGGATCGGGTCCGCAACCCGAGGTACCACTGTATTTTAAATTCTCTTGCATTGCGGCCTTCTAGAAAACCATCACTACTGGGAAAACCAAAACAGTGTTGGGGAGGCTGCGTCTAAGGCCACACCTTTCTTTTTTGGTGGGGAGAAGATCATTGTCCCCAGGTGACTGCTCAGTGTCCCAGTAAGGTTGCTTTGGGAGGGAGGGAAGCACTCTTCTCTGGTTCCCCTCAGGCAGCAAATGTCTTCGGCTCCCCCCACGCATAAGGCTGGCTCCATCTCTGAGCTTCAAAGAGGATCTTGCAATGCAAACATTGGGAGCCCCCCCCCCATCAGCCCCTTTCTCACTCTTCTGATACAAGAAGGAACAGAGAGCTCAAGCGGTTTCAGAGAAAAGTGGAATTTAACAAACATGGACCTTACACACACACACACACACACACACACACACACACACACACACAAGCTGTTTGGCAGGGGAACAGACTCCCATGGGGGGGGCTCTCCTTCCTTGGAGGTTGGGAGGCCATCTGTCCTGGATGCTTTAGCTGAAATCAGGGGTCCCCAAACTAAGGCCCGGGGGCTGGATGCAGCCCAGTCACCTTCTAAATCCTGCCCACGGATGGTCCGGGAATCAGCATGTTTTTACATGAGTAGAATGTGTCCTTTTATTTAAAATGCATCTCTGGGTTATTTGTGGGGCACAGGAATTCGTTCATATTTCCCCCAAAAAATATAGTCCAGCCCCCCACAAGGTCTGAGGGACAGTGGACCAGCCCCCTGCTGAAAAAGTTTGGGGACCCTTGGTCTAGATGACTCTTCAGGCCCTTGCAGTTCTCAGATTCTGTGATGCTATGGCTCTTCAAAGGGGCCGCGGGGAGAAGGGGGAAAGGAAGGGGGAGGGCCCTGGATTTGGAGGTGGCCAGCCCATGGAGAGGAGGGGCGGTGGAATATCTCTTTGTTACGAAAGGGGGGGGGGACACTGTATTTCAATCTTGCCTTTGAACCAAAACTGTCCTCCAAGCAGCTCACATAAAATAAGCGGGTATGTTTATATAATGGCAAAGGATAACACCATTTAGGGTTGTCGTAAGTCACTTTTCCAAGCCTCAAACGCGCGTAACAACTCCGGTCTACTTTGCAGGGCTGTTGTAAAGGGGACACCCTACGCCACGGCCCTGCCTCCCCCAGGAGGGGAAATGGGTGTGAAAATGACCGGGTCCTCAACTCCCCTCCTCCCGGCAAGGGATTAAAAGAGATGAAGGGGGAATGTCACCTTCGTGCCCAGGAGGACTTTTTGGGAAGTGGGGGGGGGGGTGTCTCATTCTCTGCCGTCTCCGGGGATCGAACCTGGGAAATTATCAGGAAAGAAACAGGATACTCAGAGCTTGTTTGGAAGGATGAGAATTTGTGTCTTCTGGGAGGGGGGCGTCACTCATTCCTCCCCAAGGGTCAGTGAGCTCCGCTTCCTAGAGAGGCAGGGAGGTTTGGAGGGGGGAAGGGGGGCAATGATGGAGGGGGAGGGGCCTCCATCCACATTCCCAGAAGAGGAGCAGGACTGCAGAGGAGGAAGAGGAAGAGGGGAAAAAAGGTGGAATATATACAGTATGGGGAGATTTGGGGTTGTGGGGAGGGGGAGAAGGATGCCCTTTTCCTCCCCCTGAATCAGCAAACAGGGCAGCTGGGAAGGGAGGACAGGCTTTTGGGCGAGGTGGGGGGATGAAAGTAAAGTAGGGGAGTGCCCCCCTCCTCCTTCTTTCTGTGGATCAGTCGAGCGGGGGAGGGGCTGATTTAGGTCCTGTTGGGATAAAGGAGCCCCTCCCCCAGAGGGAGCGCATCCTTGGAGAGCCCTCAGCCCTTTACATATTGCGGCAGGAAAGGAAATCGGAGTAGAATAGCGAGCAACGAAGGGGGAGCAGAGAGGACAAAGAGGTAGAGCTGCAGGGCGGGGAAGGGGGCGAAGCGGGGTGAGGAAGGGGGCAGAAACCGCCCAAGAACAACTCACTTCCTGGGCGATATCTGCAGAGGGCCCGACCCATGCAATCCGGTTGCATATCGGGTCATCGGGGACCCTCCATTCGCAGGGTTCGCATTGCAAGCCCCACCCCCCAAATGAAATCAACCTTCCTGCCTTTTACCATGGGAAATGCAGCGGGGTGGGGGTGCAGGGGGGGCCTTTCTGCAGAAGGAGCAACAGCAGGGTTTGCATTGCAAGGTCTCCTTTGCAGCGCAAGGAGATGCTCAGCTCCCCTGTGCCCCCCCCGGGCGCCTTTGAGGGAATAGAAATGGGAGGCCCTCCAGGGGGGTCCCCATGAGGACCCCCATCCCCAAGCAGGGCTGGGAGTTGAACCGAGGCCTCCATTCCGTGCCCCTCTGGGTGTTCTGGGTTCCCCCTGGCAGGAATCCCTGGGGCGCTCCTGGCTCCGTCCGGGTATCGAGGGAAGGCTTGGTGGGCCCCTCTTGTCTAGAGCAGGGGGCCCCAAACTTTTCTGAGACACTGATTCCACCACTTGGGGAAGCAAACCAAGTCAGGGGGGAGGAGATGTCCAGGCAGGACCCTCCTCCCTTGGGAGCTGCCTGTGAGCTGCCTGCCCTGCAGTCTGAGGCGGGACAGATCCTGCCCAGCCATAGTTCCAAAACTCGGGAGGATGAGGACCAAGAATTTGGGTGCAACTTGCGCTATTAATGCTCCCCTGAGATTTCCTGTAACAGGAATAGCAGCTCCGCTGGGGCACGTCCTTGCATAACAAAATGAGTAACAGAATGAATTTCAACAGGGACAAATAAATGTCAGGCCCTGCACTTAGGCAGGAAGAACCACCCGCCCACAGAGAGGATGGGGGACACCTGGCCTACTAGCAGGACATGTGAAAAGGATCCAGGGGTCTTGGTGGACCACTAGCTTAACATGAGTCCACTCTCCATAGGGTGTTGCACCAGCAAAAAATTGGTAACAGTAATCTAGGCTTTAGTAAGAGCTGTTGGGCAGGGGAACAGACTCCCATGAGAGGTGGTGTTTATTAATTTAATAAAATTTATTATTAAAAATCTGCAAAGTGGTTTATCAAAACAAAACAAAAAACACCACAGCATTAAAATCAATAAAAATTAACAATCCTACTTTAAAACATACAAAAGCTAAAATATTAAAATTACTTCAACTTCCTAAGCATCTAGGTATGCTTGCCTAAAGAAGAATGCTTTTTGCAGGTGCCTGAAAAGAGTATAGCAAAGGCACGTGCTTTGTTGCAAGAGGCGGGGAGTTCCAAAGTACTGTGACAGCGCCTGCACTGCAGTACAGATATTATGTGGAACCTGTAGTAGTGCTTGAAAATTGCTGAAGGGGAGGTTTTATTTATTGGGATTTCTCCATGCTCTGTATTATCTGAAAAGGAAAACATTTATTTAAAAAACAGGACTGCACAGCAGCAATCTAGTCTCATCATGATCAGCGGGACTTATTCCCGAGCCGAAAGCGCATAAGATGGGCTCCAATCCTATTCACGCCTTGCATCCAACTTGTACCTAAAACTCTGCACAAGCCTGCACCAGAGAATTGCAGAGTTGGAAGGGACCCCTGAGGATCATCTAGCCAAACCCCTGGGGGGGCAATGCAGGAATCTCAACTAGACCATCCCTGACCGATGGCCATCCGTCTTCTGTTTCCCCCCTCAGCCAGGACAGAACAACGGAGACTGGAGGTGGGGGGGGGAGAGATAAATTTTGACAATGGGGCAGATTTGTCAGGCGTGCGCAGGGAAAGCTTGAAGACTTTACACAAAGAGGAACCTCACATGGGTTTCCCCGCATGTAACGTGTTATCACTGCTATTCTATAGTTCAGATCCTTTTAAAATTAAACACTTTGTATAAAATCAGAATGGCAGAAGTAATCAGTAGCATAGATATCAAAGGGAAGGCGAGAGAATAGTCCCTCGCAGATACAAGGGAGACACAGATACACAAGCACACAGAAGTAAATAATCCGGCCTTGGGAAGAAGGGTGGGAATGTAGAGTTTGCTGTACTTCGCCTCGAGATGGGGGAGTGAATAAAAGTCTTGTGTCTAGGAATATTTTTCTGCAAAAGCATCAGATTGGTTGTCAAAAGTGTGAATTTCAGTAAAGGTAAAGGGCCCCCTGACCATCAGGTCCAGTCGTGTCCGACTCTGGGGTTACGGCGCTCATCTCGATCTATAGGTCGAGGGAGCCGGTGTTTGTCCGCAGACAGCTTCCGGGTCATGTGGCCAGCATGACAAAGCTGCTTCTGGCGAACCAGAGCAGCGCACGGAAACGCCGTTTACCTTCCCGCCAGAGCGGTCCCCATTTATCTACTTTCACTTTTGATGAGACCCTATTTAAAGGAATTGGTCAATTAGCCACAGAATTGCTTTGCTGATTTTTCTCATCTTCTTTTAGTTACACAACTGCTTTTCGGGGGTCCTAGCTTCATGCAGGGAAGACTGGGGTGTGTGGCTGAGGGAGGGGGGTCCTAGCTTCATGCAGGGGAGGCTGTGGGAAAGGGGAGGCTGGCCTGCCAAGCGTCCATGGCTGCGCTGAGCTGCTCCTCCCGGCGCCACATGTGTGCAAAATGGGACAGCAGCACTGCCATTCTCCCGCGCACAGCACTTTTGGGGGCAGCAGGGGCTTTGATTAAGATATCTTTATTGTCATTGTCCCCTTGCGGGAACAACGAAATTACTCGGTTGCTACATCCATTCAGATAAAGCAGGGGTCCCCAAACTAAGGCCCGGGGGCCAGATGTGGCCCAATTGCCTTCTAAATCCGGCCCGCAGACGGTCCGGGAATCGGCATGTTTTTACATTAGTAGAATGTGTCCTTTTATTTAAAATACATCTCTGGGTTATTTGTGCTGCCTGCCTGGTGTTTTTACATGAGTAGAATGTGTCATTTTTTAAAAAATGTATCTCTGGGTTATTTGTGGGGCATAGGAATTCATTCATTCCCCCCCCCCAAAAAAATATAGTCCGGCCCCCCACATGGTCTGAGGGACAGTGGACCGGCCCCCTGCTGAAAAAGTTTGCTGACCCCTGAGATAAAGCATTCTTTGGGGAGGGGGATTGTGGCCCGAAGGGGGTGCGCAGGACAGGCAGTGGCCTTGGCAGGCTCCCCCTGCAGCCCAGAAAGTCAGCTATGTGAAGAAAATGAGACTCAGCCAAGTAGATTGGGCCTTTCCTCTGCCTCGCCCCCAACCCAGGTGGCCAATCGGCTGTGGGCAGAGGGCGGAGCAAAGGCAAGGGCTGACGTCTCATTTTCTTCACTTTCCAGGACCCGGGAAGCCCAGTGGAGGGTAGGGCAGTAGGACGGTTCTTAATTTTATTTTTTATTTTAAAAAAGCCTGCTCCCAAGGTCTTATCTTACTAAACGAGGGATTATATAGCTATATCTGAAATTTCATGTATATCAGTTAATAGCTTGACCCTGCTCCACTGAATTGAAATTTCAGCCCTCGCAACATAGGAAAATGGCCAAGTAAACAGCTATTTTCGTGGAGGAGGGTCTAGTAGAGCAGTAATTCTTCCTTGATAACTTGCCACCCCCTCCATGATGGCACCTGGGACAGCCCCCCCTTTCCTACGCCCCTGCTGGGAAGTCAAGGAGGAGGAAATTAAGGTAGTTATAGGATGATAGAGTTGGAAGAGACCACAAGGGCCATCCAGTCCAACCCCCTGCCGAGCAGGAAACACTATCAATGCATTCTTGACATATGGCTGTCAAGCCTCTGCTTAAAGACCTCCAAAGAAGGAGACTCCACCACACTCCTTGGCAGCAAATTCCACTGCCAAACAGCTCTTACTGTCAGGAAGTTCTTCCTAATGTTTAGGTGGAATCTTATTTCTTGTCTTCTTATGATCAGATGGGCTCAGGATATGGGCATCCTGTATTGCTGACTGAAGGGGAACATCTGTGGAAAACAACCATGAAGTTGACTGCGTGCTATAATATTAAAGAAAAGATGTAATACAGATGGTATCTCACCCCATCAAAGTGTATAAAATGTATAAAAACATAGTGAATAACTGTTGGTGTGGGGAAAATAATGGAGACAAATACAGTGGTTCCCTTTGGTTAGCGGAGTTTGTAACCTGAAGCGTTTGTAACCCAAGGATCCACTGTAAAGTAATCGAAGCTCTTCCCGCACTCCTTCCATTCAAACCATTTCTGCCTTTTCAGTTTGTTGAGTTTCAACTCTTAAAGCTTCTCCTCCTTGTGAGTCCATTGTGTATTATTCAAAACAGGGACTGTCTGGATATCTCCCCCCCCCCCTTCACTTACAATTGCCGCCTAATTTTAACTCCCAGAAAGAAAGAAAGAAAGAAAGAAAGAAAGAAAGAAAGAAAGAAAGAGACAGAAGGAAAAAGAGAAAAACGATAAAAGTTACTGTTTAGGGAAGTTTTTAATGTGTGACATTTTAATATATTTTTAATCTTTGTTGGAAGGTACCCAGGGTGGCTGGAGAAACCCAGACAGATGGGTGGAGTACAAATAAATTATTATTATTATTAATATTATTATTATTATTATTATTACTATTATGAATTGTTGTAAGACTGTATTAGAAAAAAAATAAAGAGCAAGTTAATAATGATATGTCCATTCACAATTTGAAAGAGAATATGTACCGGGAAATGACATGAAGTATAACTTTATTCTTTTTACTTCATTTATGTTAGCAAACAGACAAGAATATGAGAGATATCAGAATAAAACTTTAATTTAATTTCTGTAAATATCTTAAAGGTATAAGGTTTTTGTTTATATGGTTGAGATCCTTGTATATGTAAGATGATGTACAGTATATAAGTTATAAATGAAATATTAAAATTTCAATACCACATTTCTACTCGTAAAAAAATAATATAAGAGGAGGTGCAAATTCATGTGTATAATAATCCTTTCTTCTCTTCCTAGAAAACAAATAGGAATTTGTCCCTCTTTCGCCCTCCAAAGCAGACAATGACGAAGGCAGTCAGAATTCTGGGAGGCCATGTGACCAATGGGAATAACGAAGAAACCATTTAAATTAATGGAGTGTGGAAAGAGAGAGGAGAAACAATTGGAAAATATGGAGTTTGGGAAGAGCTTCACTGACAGTGGAACACTTAGAAAACTTCAACGGACTCACACAGAGGAGAAACCCTTTAAATGCATGGAGTGTGGAAAGAGCTTCAGTCAGAGTGGAAACCTTAGAAACCATCAACGGACTCACACAGGGGAGAAACCATTTAAATGCAAGGAGTGTGGAAAGAGCTTCAGTCAGAGTGGAACACTTAGAATGCATCAACGGACTCACACAGAGGAGAAACCCTTT
Source organism: Zootoca vivipara (assembly GCF_965207765.1). NCBI lineage: Eukaryota > Metazoa > Chordata > Lepidosauria > Squamata > Lacertidae > Zootoca > Zootoca vivipara. Next base: position 120,723,369 of record NC_142584.1, read on the forward strand.
AAATGCATGGAGTGTGGAAAGAGCTTCAGTCAGAGTGGAAACCTTAGAAACCATCAACGGACTCACACAGGGGAGAAACCATTTAAATGTATGGAGTGTGGAAAGAGCTTCAGACAGAGTGGAGACCTTAGTCACCATCAACGGAGTCACACAGGGGAGAAACCATTTAAATGTATGGAGTGTGGAAAGAGCTTCACTGACAGTGTACAGCTTAGAATTCATCAACGGAGTCACACAGGAGAGAAACCATTTAAATGCATGGAGTGTGGAAAGAGCTACAGTCAGAGTGGAAAACTGAGAATTCATCAACGGATTCACACGGGGGAGAAACCATTTAAATGCATGGAGTGTGGAAGGAGCTTCACTGATAGTGGACCACTTAGAAACCATCAACGGATTCACACAGGAGAGAAACCATTTAAATGCATGGAGTGTGGAAAGAGCTTCACTGAAAGTGGAAAACTTAGAATTCATCAACGGAGTCACACAGGGGAGAAACCATTTAAATGTATGGAGTGTGGAAAGAGCTTCAGTCAGAGTGGACACCTTAGTCACCATCAACGGAGTCACACAGGGGAGAAACCATTTAAATGTATGGAGTGTGGAAAGAGCTTCACTGACAGTGTACAGCTTAGAATTCATCAACGGAGTCACACAGGAGCGAAACCATTTAAATGCATGGAGTGTGGAAAGAGCTTCAGTCACAGTGGAACACTTAGAAACCATCAACGGAGTCACACAGGAGAGAAACCATTTAAATGCATGGAGTGTGGAAAGAGCTACAGTCAGAGTGGAACACTTAGAAACCATCAACGGATTCACACAGGAGAGAAACCATTTAAATGCATGGATTGTGGAAAGAGCTTCACTGAAAGTGGAACACTTAGAATTCATCAACGGAGTCACACAGGGGAGAAACCATTTAAATGTATGGAGTGTGGAAAGAGCTTCAGTCAGAGTGGACACCTTAGACACCATCAACGGAGTCACACGGGAGAAACCATTTAAATGTATGGAGTGTGGAAAGAGCTTCACTGACAGTGTACAGCTTAGAATTCATCAACGGAGTCACACAGGAGAGAAACCATTTAAATGTATGGAGTGTGGAAAGAGCTTCAGTCAGAGTGGAACACTTAGAATGCATCAACGGAGTCACACAGGGGAGAAACCATTTAAATGCATAGAATGTGGAAAGAGCTTCAGTACGCGTGGAAACCTGAATTCACATAATCAAACTCACACACAGGATAAACCACTTAAATGTATGGAATATGGAAAGAGCTTTATTGAAAGTGGAGCACTTAGAAAACATCAATAGACTCACACAGGAGGGAAACCATTTAAATGCCTAGAGTGTGGAAAGAGCTTCAGTTGTGGGGGTGTGCGGGTGGAGTTCTCTGTGTAAGGCACAGGTTTATTGGGGAGTAATCAATCAAGTGGTTTACCACAGGACCACAGGACCACTGGCGCCAGCCTGTCTGTTTACACATCTTCCTTGTTTGTATGAGTCATGTATAGGTTAAAGGTTAATGTTTTTTACGAGGAAAAGATCCTGAATAAAGGAGCTGAGGCTGAGAGGCAGTCAGCACTTCAGCACTTCGCTCAGCACTCTGCTCATGCTCTCTATCTGAAACTCTTGACTCTCGTCTCATGATTTCCTCGCACCTAAGAGTCGGCTGGTTCTCCGACAAGTGGTGCCCCGTGTGAGGCTAAAAAGTTCTACGCCTTTGTTGAAAGGACGCACGTCGTGGTCCTGCATCAGCTACTCACCCGCCCGGCAAGGGTTCAGACGTCTACCTCATCTGCGGATCCCCGGTGAGTTGGCTCCCAGCTATTGCTTATTTTTCTCTTCCTGCATTTACAATGGGCTCTTCGCTTTCTGTGCCACAGAAACGTTTTCTTAAAGACTTAAAATACCTGCTGACTTCTAACAATCAGCATGCCTCAGAAGACGATCTTATTGCTTTTATTCAAACTGCTAATGAGCATTGTCCATGGTTTCCGGAGGATGGAACTTGGGAATTAGATTTTTGGGACAAACTTGGTGAACATTTTCATGCTCATCCCAGCATTGGAGTACGTGTCTTAATTACGTGGGGAAAAATAAGAGCATGCTTGGCACTAGTGGCGCCAAAGAATATCTTTCTGGCAGCTGCTTCAAGCCTCCCCTCTGCACCGCCCGCATGCACGCCTCCCCCACTGAAGCCTTCTGTTTACTCGGCATTGCCTGCCCCCATGCCTCCTGGTCTGGACCCACCTAATTTAGCTCCGCCAGGAAAACAGCAACTTTCTTTGTCTGCCACCCCACCCCCTCCAGCTTGTGTCTCTCAGGTTTTGCCTGCTTTTCAAAGTACCGTGCGCACTGTGAAGCAGGAGGGGGGGAATACTACAAAGCTCCAGGAATCTCTTAAAGCAGCAGCTCCTTTGCTGGCTTTTGAGTCTACTGTGATTGTGCCTGCGGGACCTGGGGGGGGGGCACCACGGCACGAGCAATTTGAACTCCGATACATCAAAGAATTGTATCAGTCAGTAAGAGACAATGGATTGCATTCCCCGTATACTCTTGGTCTCTTTGGCACTATTTTTCAACAGCAATTATTGCCAGAGGACATTAAACTACTGGCTAGAACAGTGCTCAAACCAAATCAAATGATGGTTTTTATGCAAAGTTGGACCTGGGCTTGTCAACGCCGGGTCCATGATATCCAAACATATTTGAATAATGCTACACTGGCAGCACATGCCAATGCTGTTGCAGCCTTGGCAGCAGGGGCACCCCCCCTCCCTCCCCCTGTTATGTTAACACCTGGAGACGTCCTGGATGGTCTCACAGGAGCTGGGAATTTTTTAACAACTGCACAGCAATTGGCTCTGGATCCTCAGTACTGGGACGCCACAATTTCAGCTGCCCAGGAGCCTTTGATGTCTGTTCCTCCTGAGAAGTTAGGAAAAGGGGGGCGATGGGGGAGTGTGCGGCAAGGACCCACTGAACCTTATGGCGCTTTCATAGATAGACTGTACAATACCCTCAGACGCCAGGTTCAAGACACAGCAGCGCAAGAAGTAATCATCAGACAATTAGCCTTTGATAATGCCAATGAAGACTGTAAACAAGCTTTGCGCCCGCTGGTAGCTACACCTAATGTGGCAATAGCCGACATGTTAAAAGCCTGTCAATCAATCTGCTCTGAATCCCACACAGCAAAATTGCTTGCCGCTAAAGACATTCCTGAAACATGGGTGCAACAGCTGACAGAGGATCTCACCTCTGCAGGGCTTAAATTCGCCCCGGAAAAAATTCAACGCACCCTGCCTATCACATACCTGGAACACAAAGTTATGCAACAAGCAGAATCCCCCCTGATCCCCCCTTCAAAAAGGGGAAAAGAGAGGACCCAAACAATTACCGCCCAGTCAGCCTGACATCAATACCAGGAAAGATTCTAGAGCAGATCATTAAGCAAACAGTCTGTGAGCACCTAGAAAGAAACTCTGTGATCACTAAAAGTCAGCATGGGTTCCTGAAAAATAAGTCATGTCAGACTAATCTGATCTCATTTTTTGACAGAATTACAAGCCTGGTAGATGAAGGGAACGCTGTGGATGTAGCCTATCTTGATTTCAGCAAGGCCTTTGACAAGGTGCCCCATGATATTCTTGTAAAGAAGCTGGTAAAATGTGGGCTAGACAATGCTACCATTCAGTGGATTTGTAGCTGGATTACTGACCGAACCCAAAGGGTGCTCATCAATGGCTCCTCCTCATCCTGGAGAGTAGTGACTAGTGGGGTGCCACAGGGTTCTGTCTTGGGCCCAGTCTTGTTCAACATCTTTATCAATGACTTGGATGATGGGCTTGAGGGAATCCTGAGCAAGTTTGCAGATGACACCAAGTTGGGAGGGGTGGCTAACACCCCAGAGGACAGGATCACACTTCAGAATGACCTTAACAGATTAGACAACTGGGCCAAAGCAAACAAGATGAATTTTAACAAGGAGAAATGTAAAGTACTACATTTGGGCAAAAAAAATGAAAGGCACAAATACAGGATGGGAGACACCTGGCTTGAGAGCAGTACATGTGAAAAGGATCTAGGAGTTTTGGTTGACCACAAACTTGACATGAGTCAGCAGTGTGATGCAGCAGCTAAAAAAGCCAATGCAATTCTGGGCTGCATCAATAGGAGTATAGCATCTAGATCAAGGGAAGTAATAGTACCACTGTATTCTGCTCTGGTCAGACCTCACCTGGAGTATTGTGTCCAGTTCTGGGCACCACAGTTCAAGAAGGATACTGATAAGCTGGAACGTGTCCAGAAGAGGGCAACCAAAATGGTCAAAGGCCTGGAAACGATGCCTTATGAGGAACGGCTTAGGGAGCTGGGTATGTTTAGCCTGGAGAAGAGAAGGTTAAGGGGTGATATGATAACCATGTTCAAATATATAAAAGGATGTCATATAAAGGAGGGAGAAAGGTTGTTTTCTGCTGCTCCAGAGAAGCGGACACGGAGCAACGGATTCAAACTACAAGAAAGAAGATTCCACCTAAACATTAGGAAGAACTTCCTGACAGTAAGAGCTGTTCGGCAGTGGAATTTGCTGCCAAGGAGTGTGGTGGAGTCTCCTTCTTTGGAGGTCTTTAAGCAGAAGCTTGACAGCCATCTGTCAGGAATGCTTTGATGGTGTTTCCTGCTTGGCAGGGGGTTGGACTGGATGGCCCTTGTGGTCTCTTCCAACTCTATGATTCTATGATTCTATGATTCTATGATTCTACTGCAGCTGCATTTTCCAGCGGTACTCTGGCTGGTGGATCTACAACTGCTGTTAGGACATTCGAATTGGGCAAAATCATACATAGACTTATCAACATGTGTACTATCACCTTTGTACAATGCCCTGAAAGGACATAAGCAACCGGCAGACATCATACCAGATATGGATTCAGCCCTGGCAACGATTAATCACCATTTGCAAAAATCTATGGTGGATCGCCTGGATTCCACAGGACTATTGTCATTGGCTGTTTTTGCCACAAAATTGCTGCCCACAGCTGTTCTCTACCGGCCTGCAGAATTTTCTCAGTCTCGCGTTTGTCTTATTGAATGGCTACACTTGCCCCATGCACCACTGCGGAACGTACATACTTTTCCAGCAGCTGTTATGGACATTGTTATCAAGGGAAAACAACGTGTTGTGGCATTGATCTTTCTTTCCTCTGTCTCCTATTTCCTCCGTTCCCTGTGCTCCCCCTCCCCTATACCCTTTGCTCTCACCCTCTTCACAGATGGGACAAAGACGAGGGGGGTGGTTGTGTGGAGGGAGGAGGGGGCCTGGAAGACAAGATTTACAACGGAGCAGAAATCTGCTCAGCGTTCTGAATTGGCTGTGGTGATCTTGGCATTTGATCTATTTCAGAATGTGAAGTTTAACCTGATTGTTTGTACTCAGTATGTCTCCAGATTTTTAACATTCTTGTCAGTGGCATACATTTCCCTGCTCTGGATGATGATTTTGTTGCATTTGATCTATTTCAGAATGTGAAGTTTAACCTGATTGTTTGTACTCAGTATGTCTCCAGATTTTTAACATTCTTGTCAGTGGCATACATTTCCCTGCTCTGGATGATGATTTTGTTGCAATTGTTTCTCTCTTTGCAGCGTCTGCTACAAGGTGCTGTAGCAGATGCTGCTTTGAAGCAAGAGCAGGTCTTTTTTTTGTTTTCTGACCCTCTGCTGAGCCATGCCACCTTTCACCAATCTGCCAAGGTTCTTGCCAAGTCTTTTCGAACATCAATTTCTCAGGCACGAGACGTTGTCTCGCAATGTTCTTCTTGTTCTAAAGCCCCTACCATGATTCCTTTTGATGCTGTCAATCCCAGAGGGATTGCCCCTCTCTCAATTTGGCAAATGGATGTCACTCTCACCCCGTTGTTAGCCTCTTTTTTCAAGACTGCACCTCACGGTGGACACGTCTTCGGGCTTCATCTGGGCGACGCCCTTAAAAGGGGAGACAGCCAGGCACGTAATACAGCACACTCTGCGCTGTTTTTCGGTCATGGGAAAGCCTAGCAGCATCAAAACGGATAATGGCCCTGCGTATATTTCTAAGCGATTTTCTGATTTCTGTACATTGTGGAATGTGAAATTAACTCATGGTATTCCTTTTACTTCTACAGGACAAGCAATTGTTGAGCATTCAACTTTTAAATCTCTGCTTTTTCCACAACTAAGTGGAAAGAACGCTCCTATTGCTGAAATATCTTATATTGTGTATCAAGTGCTTTTTAATCTTTTATATCCACATGATAAGCAGCTTCCTCCAGCAGAATTACATTTTAGAAAAGAGGAGGAGCTGCCTCGCCCCCTTGTGTCTTTCAGGAAACATCCGGATCCAGCATGGCGTGGCCCTGTACCGCTGAATACCTGGGGACGTGGATATGCCATCGATGGGGACCCTCTGTGGGTGCCAGCACGCTGTGTACGACCCTGGCAATCATCTACAGCTTCTTCTTCAGCCCATTCAATCGCAGATGCCGCTGAGGGAGGAGGCAGACCTTTCTACACTCTTTCTGGAGGACAGCACCTGTCACCCGGTCTGAAACACCATTGCATCTGGCGGCATCGTGTTCTAAATATGGCTGCACTCCATCAAGATCACCTTCCATTTATTCGATCTGCAAGCCATAATCGCTCTAGGCGTGCTGCCATTTTACAGAAGTATCAAAGACATGACTCTTATCATTCCATATGGAATAATAATACCTATGTACAGGATATTTCTCAGTTTTGCGAAATTGCTTAACTATTCTGATTGTTGGATTTGCTTACATATTCCCTCACAGTCAAGTCATTCAGGGGATATTACTGCATGGTATTCCTATTAATGATTCTTTTAGAATTAGTAATAATATGAGAGATAATCGTATTAGTTCACCCCCTGTTATATTATCATTATTAGAAGTAGCTCCACGATGTTTTCGTTTTAATCACGATAGTAGCAGATTTTTAGGTCATTATCCTTATTGTAATTGGACTTATGAGTATGTTAATGGTAGCTCTTGTTTTCTTAACGTCACTACCCAAAGCGGCAGGCCCAAGGTAACAATTAATAATGTTACCAGATACATGACATATTACCAACAGGCTACATGCCGTGATTTTTATTCATGGTTTGATTGGATGAAGAAGAGTTCGAAATCCACATGCGTGTTACAACGAAATCTGTGGCTTTTGTGTGGTAAGAAAGCATACAAAGAGATTCCCTCTGCTTTTTCAGGGACTTGTACTCTAGGGGTAGTGATACAACTGGTGTATAAGTTAGATGCTCTTTCTCACACCCGCTTGCGCAATAAACACGAAGTCAATGCCCCTATAACACAATATACTGATACTCAGATAGCTCGTAGTATTTTGCCATTATTAGGAGTAGCAATGAATTATAGAGATTTGCATCACTTAGCTAACTGGACAGAGGCTTTGTTCAATGACACAGTTAAAGGCATGAAATTGATCAATACAGAATTACAGGATGTGATTTTAGCCTCGAAAAGAGGCGTATGTGCCTTAATACATAGTCATTGTTGCATGTATGTGCAAGATAATGGTCCTAACATTACTCATACTATACAAGAAATGGGAAACTTGGTGGCTGCATGGCCCTTGCAACCTGCCGTGGGTTTTGATCCATGGGAATGGCTGCTGTCTTGGTTGCCTAACGGTGCCTGGATCAGGAAAACACTTTTGACGGTTATAGGATTAGCCTGTGGCTTGGTTATGTTATGTTGCTGCATTCAATGTTTACCCTCCCTCTTTGGTCAATGTATGACCTGGTTTCAGGCTGCATGCCCCTCCACTGGAATTTCACGTGGAGCCTTCATTGCGAGGTATCAGCGACTCCCTATCGAGGCTTCCACGAGTTAATTTACCCTGTTGCTTAAAAATAAATAGAAAGAGGTGATGTGGGGGTGTGCGGGTGGAGTTCTCTGTGTAAGGCACAGGTTTATTGGGGAGTAATCAATCAAGTGGTTTACCACAGGACCACAGGACCACTGGCGCCAGCCTGTCTGTTTACACATCTTCCTTGTTTGTATGAGTCATGTATAGGTTAAAGGTTAATGTTTTTTACGAGGAAAAGATCCTGAATAAAGGAGCTGAGGCTGAGAGGCAGTCAGCACTTCAGCACTTCGCTCAGCACTCTGCTCATGCTCTCTATCTGAAACTCTTGACTCTCGTCTCATGATTTCCTCGCACCTAAGAGTCGGCTGGTTCTCCGACATTCAGTCAGAGTGGAATCCTTAGCAAACACCAGCAAACTTACAAAGGGAAAACCACTTACCGTACTTATATGGAGTCTAGATAGAGTTTCAGTCCTGATGTTCTTACAAAACATAAATGGACTCCCAAGGAGGAGAAGCTGAAAAGTTGAAACCCAACAATCTACCAACAAACTGAAAAAGCAGAAATGGTTTCAATGGAGGGAGGGCGTGAAGTGCTTCCATTTCTTTATATGCATATAATTTTATATATAATTTATTTTTATATAAATTTTATTTACAAATTGCTACATACTTTCCAGATCCACATTTATTTCACATTTGACTTCCTCTCCATGGTTTCCCCGCAGAATTTTAAAATTGCTGCATATTTCAGATATTTCCACCTTACCTTTTCCACACTCCTCCAACAAGTATTCAATTGTTCTTAATTCAGCTCCTACCTGTGTTTGTACATGTTTACAATAATTCTCTTCAACAAAAGGTTTCTACTCCTCCTTAAAGTCTGCCTTGATCTCTTATCTTCATAGTTAAATTTACCAATTTGACATATTCCATCACTTTTAACTGCCGCTCTCTTGATCAATTGTAGCTATCTCTTTATTTTGCCATTTATGTGTATAAAGTACTCTCGCTGCTCTCGTTCATCTGTCTTCTTGGAACATCTAACCCTGTTATCCCTAAAATAAATGCTTCAGGGTTTTTCCAAGAGTGTCACCTTAAGTAATTTCCCCCTCGTTATAATTCCTCTCCCAAAAACACCTAACCGCTTTACATGTCCAGCACATATGGAGAAACATACCTTCTGCTTCTTTACATTTCCAACATATAAATATATATATATCTGACTCCACTTTACTTAGTGTCAGATACTATGTATAAATCATTTTCATAAAATTTTATTTCAAAGCCTAACACACTGTGAAATTTACATTTTATTTGTTTAGTTTTTCCCATACTTCCATCTCTAGAACAATGGAGCATAGATTTAACCATTTTGTCTTGGGTTCACCATTCTAAGAGCATCTTACAATATTGGAATTGATTCCCCACCCCACCTCCAGTTCTCTAGTAACTCTTTTTCAAAGTGAAAACTTTGCTTAATAACCCCACACTTCCTACCTTGTTTTAAGACTTCAGTCACTTGATAGCATTGCAACCATTGAGTGTCCTGATCTTTAATATCCTCTAACTTCTTAAACATTCCACCCTCTTCTCTTCAGATACTTCTGTGAGGTTGCTTTTATGGCTGAAAGCCACAAAGGTGTTTCCCTTTCTAACAAATCCTTCTACATTTCCCAAGCTCTTGATAAATTCTTCCTTATTACATAATTAATTACAAAAAAAGTAATTGATAGTTTTCCTTCTTTTGAGATACCAGCTGACTTGCGGTCGTTGGTGGAGAGAGTTGGAAATGTTGGTGTTAGGAGTTGTGGTGGTAGTTTGGGAGCAGGGTTGGTGGGATTAGTACTGTGTTTTCCCGAAAATAAGACACCATCTTATATTTACTTTTCCTCAATAAGACACACTATGGCTTATTTTCAGGGGGTGTCTTATTCCGGCGGGAAGGGCTCCGCGTGGTGCGGCATGGCTGAGGGCAGTGAGTTGTTGCTGGGAGGCGCCAGGTCCACGTCTTATTTTCGGGGTATGGCTTACATTGCGGAAATGCTTAGAAATCCTGCTACGGCTTATTTTATGGGTCTGTCTTATTTTCGGGGAAACGGTATTGCTAAGAGTGGGTTTCTGTTTGATTTTTATATGCTGATATTATTCTATGCTATTCTAATGATTGTTGAATGTTACTTTATTTGATGTAGATTGCTTATTTTAAAGCTATGTTTTATTATCACATTTTTGTATTGCATTGGATTGTTTTAAGGTGATACATTCTTTGTTTCTTCAGCTTGTAAACCGCTTTGAGTATTGTAAGACGATATACAAATTAAAAGTGATGATACCAAATAATAATACAATTTAAAAAGCCAATTTGTTGTTGTTGTTTAGTCGTTTAGTCGTGTCCAAGTCTTCGTGACCCCATGGACCAGAGCACGCCAGGCACTCCTGTCTTGCACCGCCTCCCGCAGTTTGGTCAAACTCATGTTCGTAGCTTCGAGAACACTGTCCAACCATCTCATCCTCTATCGTCCCCTTCTCCTTGTGCCCTCAACATCAACTGGTGATGATCTTTCCCAACATCAGGGTTTTTTCCAGGGAGTCTTCTCTTCTCATGAGGTGGCCAAAGTATTGGAGCCTCAGCTTCACGATCTGTCCTTCCAGGGAGCACTCAGGGCTGATTTCCTTCAGAATGGATAGGTTTGATCTTCTTGCAGTCCATGGGACTCTCAAGAGTCTCCTCCAGCACCATAATTCAAAAGCATCAATTCTTCGGCGATCAGCCTTCTTTATGGTCCAGCTCTCACTTCCATACATCACTACTGGGAAAACCATAGCTTTAACTATACGGACCTTTGTAGGCAAGGTGATGTCTCTGCTTTTTAAGATGCTGTCTAGGTTTGTCATTGCTTTTCTCTCAAGAAGCAGGCGTCTTTTAATTTCATGACTGCTGTCACCATCAGCAGTGATCAAGGAACCCAAGTTAAGCCAGAAGGCTAGTGTGCATAGATCAAGTTGGTTTATGTCGCTGGAGCACCCTGGAGAAGAAGGGGATCGGGGCACATGGACCTGGTGTGGCCACTTCTCAGGGCTCTTTCCAGGAACTGTTGAACCCATCCATTCACAAGTGAGGCCTGGTTTGCTCTCAAAGGGGTGGGGGGGGGAGGCCCAAAGGCTTGGTGGGTCCCTTTTGTCTATAGATGGGGGGCCCAAACTTTTGTCAAAGAGGGCCAGATTTAATGAAGTGAACATGCATGAGGGCCGACCAAAATTGTTGACCATTTTTTACGATTTTACCCCAAAGTTGTTGACCTTTTTTAGAACGCAGAGAGATTAGGCCCCCAAAACGCACTTTGGACATGCCTGGGGGAGGAATCAAAGCCATCTTGGAGAAAGAGAGAGAGACTTGGGGGCTGCCTGCCTTTTGGAGACATGTCTCCACCCTTGGGCACTGGAGGAGGAATCTCTGGTGGGTTTGCCTTGACTTCTCCCTCCTGCCCATGAATCTCCTTGGAGTAGACCAGGGAGAGATCCCTGAACAGGAGGCCTGATCCACCCACCCTCTCCTCCCTTAAAGCTCAGTCCTTGCCCTGCTATAAGTCCCAGGTCAGCTCCTGCATGGGGCGCTGGGGGCTGTTATAGGGAGTCTAACCATGGGGGGGGGAGAGGAAAGTGAAGAAGCCCACTTTATTATTTCCACCCTTAGCAGCTTTTGTCTTACTTTGGAACTACAGTTTCACCCACATGCCAGTGTTTCTCTGGAGAAGCATCTAAAGCAGGGGTCAGCAAACTTTTTCAGCAGGGGGCCGGTCCACTGTCCCTCAGACCTTGTGGGGGGCCGGACTATATTTTGAAAAAATATATGAATGAATTCATATGCCCCACAAATAACCCAGAGATGCATTTTAAATAAAAGGACCACATTCTACTCATGTAAAAACACCAGGCAGTCCCCACAAATAACCCAGAGATGCATTTTAAATAAAAGAACACATTCTACTCATGTAAAAACATGCTGATTCCTGGACCATCCGCGGGCCAGATTTAGAAGGCGATTGGGCCGCATCTGGCCCCCGGGCCTTAGTCTGGGGACCCCTGATCTAAAGGGTTCCTACCCAGAGATAACTGTTCCCCACTCCTTCTCTCCATTCCACCTGGTTTTCCATTATTGCCACTATATCAGTTATCAAGTCTGTGGGATTTAAGGGATTGGGAAGATTGCTATGGAAATGGGTGGGGTTCCCCCCCCCAACAGCCAGTGTATTTATTATTACTACAATTGTTACTGTTTATTGATTATTGAATCTATTAGTCGCTTTCTCTTGCTCAGAGCAGCCCAGAGTGAATTGCGTTTCGGCGTTATGTTCCACGGTGGCACTCCAAGGTCTTCTTTGTCACATTTCCTATATTGGGGGGGGGGGGGCAGATAGAAGGCTGTTCCCAGGGCCTGCTCCACCGTGAGGGAGACTGAGGCAGCCCCCTCAGGCAGCAGGTGCAGAGAGGGGCAAGGAGGGGACTGAGCTGAGTGCCATTTGGCCTGCCCTGATTTCACCCTCTATCCTCTCATCCAGTGGAAGGTGCTGTCCCATTGCCAGTATCCTAGACACAATGCAGCGGCCTCGGGAAGTCAGTGGTGCAGGATGATTAGGGAATGTGTGTAGTTGGACTGTATCAGGAAGATATTGGAGATCAGGGAAGAAGGAGGAAATGAAATACAGATATTCAGCATTTTCAGAAGAAGGGGAAAGTGTGTCCCACCAGATAAGGCTCCCATCATCCCTGGCCATATGCCATCTTTCCTTGGGATGATGGTACTTTTTTGTCCAACCACATCTGGAGGGCCAGAGATGCCTCACCTCAGCATAGAAGGTTCCTCTGGGGCTCAGTGTTCCTTGGGAGTTGGTGGAACTGGATCTGAAAGGTTCTTGAGACATTTGTACAGAGATTGGTATCCAGACCCTAATACTATAAATCCAAGGTGTCCACACTCAGCAGTGTAGCAGCCGCTGCCAGCGCAAGGGAAAGAGCTTTTTCAAAGAAATTGTTCACCCTCAAAGCTGCTTGCTTAGGAACGTACAGTGTGTCCATCAACCTGCAGTGCTGTCTCTCCCCCCCCCTCCTGCCCCACCTTCCTCCGCTGTGTGTGTGGATGAAATCCCAAAGATGTCTGGCTCCTATTACAAAAAGGTCCAGTTGATATTCAGATTCTGAGCCACAAGCGTTGCTGAGAAATACAGCCAGGGAATATGAAACTGATTTGAAGATTGGTTTCTTCTGTACACTTCATTCTTATAATACAGTGGTACCTCTACTTACAATACAGTGGTACCTCTGGTCTCGGGTGTGGGATCTGCGATGTGGTTTTTTCTCTCTGGGCAGTCTGGGTGGAGGGGTAGAGGGGTTTGGCGGTGGGATCCGTGGGCTGGTTGGGGAGTTTGTAGAGGTGTAGGGTTGTTGTGGAGGGGTATTGGTTCGTGGGGGGGATTGGCGGGGGAGGAATCTGTAGGGTGTGTGGAGTGGGGTTGGTTCGGGGGGAGGGGGTCGCAGGAGCTGGCGGGATCGGTGGGGGTGTGAGTTGTGGGGTGGGTAGGGTTGTGGAACCTGGTTCCCTGGTCGGTGTGGGTCTCAGGGGCTCTGTGGGGTGGGGTGGGGTGGGCGGGATCCGTGGGGTGGGGTATGGAGTGGGTTTCCTCTGGGTAGGAGGGGGTGGGGGAGGCGAAGGGTTTGGTGGGGGTGCGTGGTGTGGGGTGTGTGGAGAGGGCTTGGATTTTTTGTCTGCGGAATGGCCTGTGGAGTGGCCTGGGTCCGTGGGCAGCGGAGGTCTCGGGAGGCAGCTCGGCCTGTAGATCGCCCTGGTTCCCTGGTAGGTGTGGGTCTCGGGGGATGTTTGTGGCGGGATGGGGGGGCAGGATCCGTGGGGTGGGGTGGGGTGTGGAGTTGGTTTTCTCTGTGTAGGAGGGGGTCGCGGGATCGGCGGGGGTGCGTTCCATGGGGTGTGATTGTGAGAGGGAACGGTTCGGAGGACGCTGCTATGAGTGTTGGATCTCGTGGTGGAGGCGGGGTTTGTGGGTGTGGCGTAAACTCCATGGGGAGGGAGGGGGTGTAGGAGGAGGAGCTGAGGGAATAACGCCACTTGAGGGCGCTGTTTTAGTTTGTGGAAAAGCAGGTCTGTACCTGCGCAAGTATGAGATGTGAGGCATCCGAGGTTCTGCAAACACTCGGGAAGTGGCATGGATCGTTGTGTCCAAATTTCAGGGGGATCGGTCAAGCGGTTACCGAGAAAAGTGGAGCCCACAGTTTCACCATTTTTACATTAATATATATATACAGTATATAGATTGTTCTTGTAGCTGGAGCTGTCATCACCTGGTCAGCGCTCCGTGAAGCATGCAAGATAGCCTGAGCTGAGCTGCTTCTGCAGAGTCATAGCATGGCTGCGATTGGCTGTAGGGCTACTATTGGCGCAATTTGATTGGTTAAGGCGCATCCTCATGCAAATACACCGTCCATTCATACAAGTACATCGTCCATTCGTACTGCCTGTCTGTGTATAGCATCGGGATACATGGTCAAGAATGGCACTTTCAATCTTGGGGTTTTGGGGTTTCGTGTGGTGCTTGGTGTTACTCTGTGGCGGGGCAAGGGGAGTTATGGTATAGCAGGGTTCCCTTGAGGTCATCGCCTCGGGCCCTGCATGATTTACTCAGGAGTAAAACTTCGTTTATATGCCCCCCCTTTCATTCCGTAACACCTCCAAAAGTTTCCCGAGGGTCATCTAGTCCAACCCCCAGCATTGCAGGGATATTCAGCTGTACTTTACGGGGATTGAACCCGCACCCTAGGCATGATGAGCACCACGCTCTAACCAACGGAGCTATTGTAGCCTCAAATCAAAGCTTTATTTCGGTTCCAGCTGATGTCCCTCCTGAGGGTGTTCTTTCCTGCAGAAGGCAGGATCTTAATCCTGGCTACTTAATTAGGAGGAAACTTTGACTTCTGAGTCAAAGTGGCAGATTACCCTGTGGATCTCTTAAATCTCTGCCCTGCCCACTTCCGTCCATTCCTCCTTCTGACTGTCCAAGGGCCAACTCAGTATCGTGTTTTTTTGTCAAAAAAATAAATAAATAAAAATCCTTCCAGTAGCACCTTAGAGACCAAGTTTGTAATAGGTATGAGCTTTCATATGCATGCACACTTCTAATGTGCTACTGGAAGGGTATTTTTTTTGTTTGGCTACGTCAGACCAACACGGCTACCTACCTGTAACTAGTGTTTTTTTTTTTTTGTGGAAAGTCATAACCAGAAAGGGAAGTTTAAAAATTATTTGACACCTGTTAGAAAAACAGTACTCAGTCCTTTGCGAATTTCCTTTGCTTATTTATTGACAGACAGGAGGCAATGTGGGCCCCCAAAGTTTACACACAAACACACACACACACACACACACACACACACACACACGTAGCTACAGCCCATTTATTTATTTATTTAGCTAGCAAGCATTATTAAATTTGGACGCTGCCCCTTCCGCAAAGATTCCAGGGCGGCTCACAGCATGAAAACATAGCTGCCAAGTTATCCCTTTTTTAAGGGATTTTCTTTTATGCTGAATAGGCTTCCGCACGAGAAAAGGGAAAACTTGGCAGCTATGCATGAAAATACATATTAGAAACAGAAAAACAAGAAAAAAAGGGAAAAACCAGGGGACTGCTCCAAAACCACGTTTTTATGCCCTGGTATCACCAGGAAGCCGTGGATCCGTGATTTTTGTGGTGCATGCTGTGCCCATGGTCATGATCTTTGATCTACTGGTGACTTCAGGTTGATCTAATGCAAAAATCATGAGCATCCGTCTTTTTTAACCATGTTCGTGGCCACACGAAACAGTGGATCCGTGATTTTTTTGGGTGCTGCCTACAGACTACGATGTGGTCTAGAGAGAGTATCATGGTGGTTTTATTTTGTTTCAATACAAAAATCATATGAATTCATGAGGATCTGTGCCTCGGATCCATGTTTTCGTGGTGCTGCAGCGCGGCAAAGTGTTGGATCCACGTTTTTTTATAGTCCAGTCTGTAGGGTAGCTTCCAGATGTGATTTGACATTGGATTTGTATGAGTTATTTTTTAAAAAGTGGAGGATCCATGAAGATCCGCGTTTTACCCAATCCCAAAAACCAGTAACAAAAAGCGCGCAAACACGTTTACACGTGGCCCAGCCATACACGTGGGTCACATTCACACGATGCATTTAGAAACTACTTTTCTCCACCCAAACCTCCCCCCCCAAAAAAAACCCTCCTGGGAACTGTAGTTTGTCAAGGGCGCCGGGAACTGGAGTTCCGCTGGGGACAAACTACACATCCCGGGATCCTTTGCGGCGGGGAAGTATTCGTACCGGTAGTCTCCGGGACTTCGAGGCGGCCGCTCTAGGACTACGATCTCGTCTTGTTTTAAGCCGCCGTCTTAGCGGAGGGCGGAAGTGACGTATACAAAGGCGCTGGCGGCCCCTCTGCGCCTGCGTAGGAAGGAGCGAGACCGCGAGGGATCTTGGGTGACGAAGACGTGCTGCGGGCGGAAGTCCCTTGGGTTAGAGGTCGGGAGGAGGAGCTTTAGCGGAACGTGAGTTGGGGAGGGGGCAGGTGTTGGGGGGGCAGAGAAAGAGAGGGGTAGGTGCGTGTGGGCACCAAGGGGCGAGGAGAGGGCGCCATGGGTGCTGGGGGGGGCTCAATGGGGGAGGGGGCTCCATTGGAGGAGGTGGGGGCAAAGGGGAGCTGGGGGCCCGTTCCCCCGTCTCCACACACCCAGAGGGGAGATGGGGAGGGGGCCAGAAGATGCCCCTGCAGAGAGTTGGGGCGCCCCCCTGGGGTGACCCATAGGCAGAGGGCAGCTTCACCATGCAGAACCGTCCCTGGTTCAATCCTCCCACGCTGGCTTTTGTTCTGAGGATAGAGGGGACCCCCCCCCCAAGGAGCTGGTGGCGAGGGGCTGCTCCAAATTGGAGCCCTGAGGGGGATATAAGCAGAGCCCTTTGACAGCTGGATCTGCCCTGTATTTTCTCCTAGCTGCAGCTTCCTGGGGGCTCTTGGCTTTTCTTCAAGCAAAGCTGTGCTGGCAATTACTTGCCTTTTCTGCAGAGAGTGCCACCCCCACCCCTGCTCCTGAGCCGTGTGAGAGAAGGAGGCGATGGCTGAAGCCCTGCAGAAGAAGCTCCAGGGAGAGCTGGAGAAATACCAGCAGCTACAGAAAGGTAACTTCCACCACCACCTCTCATTTTATGTGTGTGTGTGTGTGCTACTTATAAGAAAGTATCAGAGCACCTTAGAATATTTGTACATGAAACAGTTTGAAAAGTTGAAATCAGCAGAAAAGCTCTCACCAGGTGTTTGAAAGTTGGCCGAACTCCAGTGGCAGGGAGTTCCAGGCTCGGATTCTCCTTGTTGCCAAATGCGCCTCACCAACTTGGGGGGACGAACAGTGACGCTCCTGCAGGTGACCTGAGTAATGAAGCTGGGAAATTGGGGTTCAGGTGGTCCCTGGAGCACCCTGGACCCAAGTTGCCCAGGGCTTTGTAAATTAATGCAAGGACCTTGAACCTGGCTCAGGAATCCCATTTCCCTGCTCCAGAAGGTTATAGCAGCACCTCTCAGTTGTGAGCTTGCCTTTAAAATGTGGGAGTCTTTCCCCCCATTTCTTATATGTGTTGTCTAGACACCTATCTCGCTGGGCCCACTTAAAAGTTAAGTTCTTGGAGGTTTTGAAGCACAAGTTGGGTGGCCATCTCTCATGGATGCTTTAGTTGAGATTCCTGCTATGCTTCTGGGTTGGATTTCATTCATTCCTGTGGAAGGCCAGTCTATGTTGGTTCTAATATTTTTCCATGTGTGTTTTACACTTTTGACTGTGTGGAATTCCTTTTTTTTTTTGCTTGTTTTACTGGGGGAATCTCTTCTTCCCTGCTTTTTAAAAATAAAAATAATTATATAAGCTTTTACAAAGTACAGAAAAAATGAAAAAAATATCCAAAAATTTAAAACACAAATGATATTTCATATTTCTCTTATCATGACTCCCTTTCCCCTCCTTCTTTGGTTCCTTATGTTTTATATTATTTCCTGCATTTCCCAATTAAGTGAATTTGTTATTTACAATCTCTTCTACATACATAAATGTGTATGTGTGTGTGTATAAGTAAAATTCATATTGCTCGTTATTTATATTAAACCTACTAACGTCCTTATGTGTTTACAGTAATTTTGCAAATGCTCTATAAATGATTTCCATTCTTTCTTACAAACTTGATCTTCTTGATTCTTATTATTATTCCGGTAAGCCTCGCCCTTTCTGCATAGTCCATCAATTTCTGTGCCAGTTCTTCTTCTCTGCTTCCAGATATCAGCAAGTCCATGACGGCCCGGCAGAAGTTGGAGGCTCAGCTGACTGAGAACAATGTGGTGAAGGAGGTGAGCCCCCTTCCCCCCCCCCCGGCCTTTGCAGAAGCTGCCCCTTGAGCCACCTCCCTCCCTGCTGACCTTTCCTTCCTCTGCAGGAGCTGGACCTGTTGGATTCATCAAACACAGTCTACAAGCTGATTGGGCCCGTCTTGGTGAAGCAGGACACAGACGAGGCCAAAGCCACGGTCGCGAAACGGCTGGAGTACATCGCAGGGGAGATGTGAGTGCTGCCTCCATCCGGCAGGGAGGCTCTGCTACTGCGATTTTTCATATATATAATTTTATTGGGATTCTTCTAGTAAAGGAAAGGAGAAAAGGGGGGGGGGGAGGAAGAGACTAGGGGAAATTGTGTGCACTTGAAAACGTGGGCAGCATTAAGATAAATTCAACAGTGTAAATAAGTTTTGATGGATGCAATAATGGAAAACTGAATTGTTTAGTTTATGTAAAATGTGCTGGGATTCATAATAAATAATAAAAATAAAATTTTATTTATACCCCCCCCCCAGTCAAAACCGGGCTCAGGGCGGCTAACACCAATAAAATTACAATAAGACATAAAAAAGAAAGCAATTAAAATACAGATTAAAATACAATATTGAAATTTAAAATGCAGCCTCATTTTAAGTAGTCCATAAATACAAACCATGAGGGAGAACAACACAGGGGTCAGACTGATGTTATGCAAAATGAACTATGGAAAGAAAAAAAGGGAAGTCGTTGATGTTTAAAGGTTGTTTAAATGATTATTCTAAATTGTTAAACGGAATGTGTGTGTGTGTGTGTGTGTGTGTGTGTGTGTGTATGAATGAGAATAAGTAAAAAACATTTTAAACGCAGAGGAAAATAGCAATAACAAAAAAGTGGCCATGAAATATAATTAAGGCTACAAAACTATATAAAGTATTTGTGAATCCATGGGTTGCTATGGCTCACTTGCTGTTCGTGACGAGGACTTAAGCACCTGTGATTCCTGCATTGCGGGGGTAGGACTAGATGACCCTTTGCATTTCTATAACGTCTGTGGGACCTTCAGGTTCAGAGACAGGCTGCCGTGGAGTTACCTTCACAAGGGGGGGGGGCGTGCCAGTTGTGACCACTAAGTGGGGTGGTTTGTACAGACCCAGGACTGGACAAACCCAGAGTGTGGCATAATAGAGCGAGCCTTGGACTAGAACCTGGGAGGGCAGGGTTCGAATCCCCACTCTTGTTGTGTAGCTCACTGGGGTTTGCCTTGGAGTCAGTCCCCATCTCTTGGCCTCACCTACCTCACAGGGTTGTTGTGAGGATGAAGTGGAGAGGAGGAGAGCTGGGCACCTTGAGCTCCTCGGAAGACAAAGCTGGCATCGGTCCATCAACCAAGTAAAAACTGAAAATGAGATAAAAGGACAGCCGGCTAGCTAGCTGGGGGAGGAGGAGACTGACGTTGACTATCAGATGCAAGGTCCGTGTTCCGGCTCTGCTGTCAGAGGGGTCACTTCTCTGAACACCAGTTGCTGGGGTTCCTCGAACTGTAGTGTTGGGAGGTCTCCCCAGGTGTCATCCAGGGCTCCCGGTGTTCTCGGCCTCCCCGGGGCTTGTGAAGCCACAAGCGCTGACCCCGCCTCCACTGTGCTATGTCGTTTCAGCAAGCGTTACGAGGGCCAGATGCAGGATTACGAGAAGAAGTCGGACCAGCAGCGGGAGACACTCGCGCGGCTGCAGCAGGAGTTCCAGAAAGCCCAGGGCAAGGGGGCCGTCAAGGCCTGAGGGGAGTCTGGGGGGTGTTGCTGGACTGTGGCTCAGGCCGTTGCGAGGCCTGCTCCGCTGGGCAGAAATAAAAGCTAGGACCAAGTCTCCCAAATCTCTCTCTCTCGGCTGATGCCTGCCTCTTTTGCACTCAGACCTCGCCATGTGCAACGGGGAGGGGGAGGCCCCTGGAAATGAGACCCCCCCTTAACACAAAGCAACAAGAGGGTGGGGGGGACATACAAAATCTGTCCCTGTGGCCTGGCATTTGTAGGGCGTCTCGACCCCACTGCTGCCTCCCGAGGAGCTCTCTCTAGGGTCAGCCTGCGGAAGCTTCAAAAAGTGGCTGGGCTGGGATCCCGGAACGGTAGAGTTGAAAGGGACCCCCAGGGCAATCTAGTCCAGCCCCCTGCCAAGGCAGGAGCAGAGCACATTCTCCGGATGAGACCCTCCTTTGGCCGACAGCCACCAACTTCTGCAAGAGCTGCCAAGCGGATGCAGGAAAACCGAGAAGGATGGGGTTTCTTGCCAACTCAGTGTGTACCGCCTCCTGCTGCCCTGGCAGAGCTTTCTAGGGAGCAGGGACATTTGGTTCGCTCTCTAGGGAAAGGAGGGAAATGTAGAGTTCGGTGGGACCTCAGGGGGCCATCCAGTCCAGCTGCCTGCTGAGGCAGGAACCTCAGCTAAAGCACCTCTGATGGATGGCCATCCAACCTCTACTTAAAAACCCCCAAGGAAGGAGATCCCAGCAGACATTCCACAGTGGAACAGCTCTTCCTGTCAGAAGGTTTAGACAGAATCCTCTTTTATTGTGACCTGAAGCCATGTGTTCGAGTCATCCCCTCCAGAGCAGGAGAAAACAAGCTTGCTCCCTCTTCCATGTGACAGCCCTTGAGGTAGAATCATAGACTCATAGAATCATAGAGTTGGAAGAGACCACAAGGGCCATCCAGTCCAACCCCCTGCCAAGCAGGAAACACCATCAAAGCATTCTTGAAATATGGATGTCAAGTCTTCGCTTAAAGACCTCCAAAGAAGGAGACTCCACCACACTCCTTGGCAGCAAATTCCACTGCCGAACAGCTCTTACTGTCAGGAAGTTCTTCCTAATGTTTAGGTGGGATCTTCCTTCTTGTAGTTTGAATCCATTGCTCCGTGTCCGCTTCTCTGGAGCAGCAGAAAACAACCTTTCTCCCTCCTCCATATGACATCCTTTCATATATTTGAACATGGCTATCATATCACCCCTTAACCTTCTCTTCTCCAGGCTAAACATACCCAGCTCCCTAAGCCGTTCCTCAGGTATCTGAAGAGGCTATCATATCTCGCATCTCCAGGCTTGGAGAGGTCCTGCCCCTCCTCGGGCCTCTAGGGCCAGGTTGCAGCTGCTCTGACCTACCTGCCTGCTTCTCTGGGGCTGGCAAAGAGCCCTGTGTTGCTCCCTGCGTCAAGTTCACATCCCCGCCAGGGACAGGTGCCTGGGAATGTTTCCAACGTAGCTGCTTTAGGCAAGAAGAGGTGAGAGGGACCTAGAAGCTGGCAGAGGAGATCCTTGGAACATCTCCAGAAGGCCAAAGAGGAGGCTTAGGATCTTTTGAGAAGGTGAAAAGGAGGCCAGGCTGCCCCCCCCCCCACCGCTTAGTTGTAAACAGAACCTCTGAACACTGCGAAGACAGCCCAAATATTGCCATTTTGTTTTAGTGCGCTCTTCACGCCCTCAGAGGTACTCCCATCTCAGTCTGGGTCCCCAGCATAGCTGCCAAGTTTTCCCTTTTCTCGCGAGGAAGCCTATTCAGCATAAGGGGAAATCCCTTTTAAAAAAGGGATAACTTGGCAGCTATGGTCCCCAGGCTAGGCTTGAGCCCCCCCTTCTCCCCCACACAAAGCTTTTCATACCACAAAAGCTGCTTTTTATAATAATCTTTTATAGAAAGCTTCAGTGTCCCTGGTGGAGCCCAGTACAAATGTTTTTAACATTCAAAACGTGTCTTATTATTTTTCCTCCAAAGAAAGAGAAAAAAAAGTTATTGGCAGCAGGTAGAAAGTGCTTGTTGCCCGTGGGCAGCTGTGAGACGGCCCCTGCCTTCCCCCAGCGGCAGCAAGGAGCAGGCAGCAGCCCAACCGGTGCAGCTCAGCCCACAGACCGTTCAGGAAGGTGTTAAAAGGCTCCCATGAAGAAGACATTTCTCGTGTTGAAACTTAAATAGTATAAAAATATATCGGGGCTTCTGCAGAGTTTCAAATGTGTTGATGTGGAGGGAGAGGAATTGCCACCAAACAGTACACGAAAGAGCTAATTTACAAGCTGTTTAGGATAGTATATAAAATGTTAGCTGCAGGATGAGAATGAGCAGCCTGCAGGAGAGGAAATGGGAAACGCCCATCTTTCGATGGTTAAGGAAACGACCTTCCTCAAGCTGAGATCGCCTCTGGGGTTTTAAACTACAACTCCCCACCGGGTGCTGGTGGGAACTGTGGTCCAAAAGTCCTGGAATCTCAGAACTGTGACATTGGGAGGTGACACCCAGGGTCATCTAGTCCAACCCCCTGCAATTCAGGAACCAGAGCTCAATAATACCTGACCAGAAGCCCACCCAACCTCCAATGAATCATAGAATTCAAGTGTTGGAAGGGACCCCCAAGGGCCATCTAGCCTAACCCCCCTGCCATGCAAAAGTATCCATGACAGGTGTGCCATCCAACTTCGGCTTAAAAACCTTGATAGTGTTTCCTGCTCGGCAGGGGGTTGGACTGGATGGCCCTTGTGGTCTCTTCCAACTCTACGATTCTATGATTCTCCGAGGGAGGAGAAGGCGGTTCAGAAAGATGTTACTCGGAACCTCCTTGAAGTCATTGGTTGGGGTTGATGGGAAATTTAGTGCAAAACCCCAGGAGGGGATCCCAACCTGAGGATGGCTGGAGTGGAATTTGCAAAGTGACTGTCCGTGTAAAAAGGCCGCGGAAAGCCATGCAGCTAACTGAAGTTAGCTTCCGACCAGCATCAGGATCCACAGGTGACGTTTTCCCCTCGCTTTAGGAAGGACAAATTTGGCCATGGGTCAGGCCGAACCCTTCCCCACAGCCTCACAACATAGCGCCGTCTTTTAAAAAAATTAGTGTTAATTTGCACTCAGCGCAGCGATGCACGGGTGGGGCCAAGTGCACCTCAGAGTGACATGCACCCTCCCTGAGATATGGGGCAGCTGAGGTTAGCAGAGGAGGCAGTTTGCATCTGGGATCTGTGAGAAACACACACACAATTGCTCCGCTTTCCCACCGGTCCAAAAGGAAGGATCTGTGCAGCAGCCATCAACAGGGCAACCCACCAAGCCCTCCCCCCCCCCCCAGGGCCACTTGGCAACCCTCCCATTGATAGTTAAGGCACTTGGGGCAGGTGGGGTGGGGGTGGGAGGAGCCCAGACCGAGAGAAGGCGCCCACGGTAAGACAGCAACAGGAAGTGCAGAAAGCAGGTGGAAACTCTTCCAAGCAAGAGACAACATCCGTGTCTTCAACAACGCAGCCTTTTCCCCAGAGCTAGAGGGGAGGGATTTCACTAGAATCGCAGAGTTCAAAGGCACCTGAGGATCATCCAGTCCAACCCCAGAGGTCCAAGGTGGGACTCGAACCTGTAAACCTTACCAGCCCCGTGCTCTGCCCAACTAAGCTGTAAATGGCATGATGAAGGAAAGGAAAGGTGCTGACACTGGGAATCGGACAATGGGCTCAGAAACGGAGCATCAGGAGGGGTCCCCAGGGGTCATCTAGTCCAGCCCCTTGAGATGGCGGAACCATAGCTAAAGGATCCCAGATGGCCAGGCAAGCTGTGCTCATAGCTGCCAAGTCTCCCGTATTCCCCGGGAAATCCCCGTTTTCCCAGCTGTTCCTAGCTGAAAAAACAGATTTTTTTTGTTTTCCCCCGGTTTATTCTGGCGCGGCGGCCATGTTGGAACTGGGCAAAGCAGCATCAAAAGTCACTTCTGAGCATGCTCCGCCCAGTTCCAAAATGGCGGTAGCGCTACTTCCCGTCTGCTACTTCTGGCCCGGTCCCTTATTTCTCCGACAGCAACTTGGCAGGTATGGCTGTGCTTAAAAAATGAAGGTGACTCTGCCACTTCCAGTTCCACATCAAACGGGAAGTTCTTCCTAACGTTTACCGAGAATCTCTTTTCTTGTCGTTTGCATCCGTGGGATCGGGTCCTGCCCTCTGGTTTCCCTTTCCCTGGGGTTCAAGCAGTTAAGGGCATCGAGTTCCTCAAAGACTCTGGAAAACCAGGGTTCTGCGCCAGCCAGGACGGGCCATGGGACCTGCCAACGCAGCTCTGCCAACATTTGGCCACTTCTGACGCCGCTTTGCCCTCTGGCAACCCTATAATGTCCACAGTCTCAAGGGCAGCATGGGCCGCCAGCCCTGAGCGAGTGGAAACCGAGGCAGCGCTCTGTCCTCCTGCCGCCCAACTCAAAAGAGGGCCCTGGCTATCTTCCGCCCGGTGGCCTTGATCTTTGGGAAGGTGGCGCTGATTTCCACCCCCTTGGGCGCCGTCGGCTTGGGCGGGGGCGGTGGAGGGGGCGGCTTCTCCCGCGGGCGCTTGGGTCGCAGCATGAAGTCCAGGCAGGTGCTGCTCATCGCGTAGAAGACGTTCGCTGTGGTGGGGAAGGCCAGCTCTGCAGGGGTGGTAGGAAGACAGAGGGCAAGAAGGGGTCAAGGTGGAAGAAGGAGAGGAACTGCCCGTCTTTGGAGTTCCCTGGTGGAAAAGGAAACGGCACGCCCAAAGCCAGAACCAGCGATTCCTAGGGGCACAGCTCATTTTCTGTCTCTAAAAGAAACTCTCCTCTATTAGCATTGCTTTCCCAGACCTCTGTTGCTTTGCAGAACCTGAGCTGCCGTTTTCTGTAAAACCCAAATAGAAAGCCGGAAGATTTTTGCCGCTTTGTCAACATCAGAAGATGACAGGATTAGAATCTGCTGACAAACAAGGGGAGGGTAATAAAGACTTTGAAGTCCATTGGGCAGCCTTGAGGCAGGGAAAATGTTTAAAAAGCATCGTCCTCTGTGCTGCTGCATTGGAAAAATATTTTTTAACAAAACATTTATAAGCTGCCGGAGAAGTGCCAGAAAGCTAATTGTAACTTAAAAGCAATTTGACACACTGCAGAGTCCCGCAGGCAGCAGTTAAAACCAGCGGTGTAAATGCTTGCAACAGAATTGTAGAGCTGGAAGGGACCCCCAGAGCTCATCTAGTCCAACCCTCACCTCGGCCTTCTGGCAGGAGCTGCACCAGTTCATAGTTGGGGGCCAGGACCCGATCCTGGTTGTGCTTCTCCAGTGCCTTTCCAATCACAATCGGTGCCTTGTCTTGGCTTGTGACCTGCAGAGGGCAGGCAGCAATAGCACAGGGAGAGATAGAGAAAAAAAAGAGAGAAGAAACAGGTTTTCCAGCCTTCGCTCAAAGGGTGCCCCTTGGGAGTTTTTGGACTGGGGCTGACTGGGAGTTTATTTCATAAAATTTACAGGCTGCTGGATTGTAACAAAACAAAGTGGTTTCGAAAAATAATGAAGTTACTGGTAAAACAGTGTGAAAATAGCTATGTAAAACCTTAAATGAAACAAAAAGCAAACTAAAAACAGATTAAAAGACACCCACATTCTACGTTTTCTGGGTAGGCTTCCCTAAAATAAAAAAAGTTTTTAGGAGGCACTAGTAAGATAACAGCAAAGCTTGAGCGCCCATCTGTCGGGGGTGCTTTAGCTGAGATTCCGGCATTGCAGGGGGCTGGACTAGATGACTCCTGGGGTCTCTTCCGATTCTATGATTCTATGGTATCTGCTTGGTGTCACTCAGCAGGGAGTTCCACAGTCAGGAGCTGCCACACCAGAAAATCCATTTTATTACAGGCGCAGAACGGGTGTTACATGGCCCCTGCAAATGGGCCACTTCAGCCAATCACAGAATCACATCAAGTTAGTTGGAAGGGACCCCCAAGTGTCATCCAGCCCACCCCCTGCAATCGAAGGAACTGAGCGGGTGCGGGTGGGGTCAGGCCACGCCACAGATGAGCTGGTCCCACGTCGTAGCACAAAACAGCTGGCAGGTGCCCAGTTGGGGAACCGTAGAGCTGCAGGGCAGGAAGGAACATCCTCCCCCGGGCCATCCAGACCAGCTAAAGGCTGTTCCTGCCCACCCCCTGGCCAGGCCCCCTCCCCAGGGCTCCTGCCCCCTTGCTCACCAAGATGCTCTTGTAGAGGGTGCCGTTGTGCAGAGCCATGCTGACGCGGATGATGCGGCAGTCTGAGGGGAGTCCACTGTCCGAGGGGAGGGCCATGGGGTAGGCCGACCCACAGGACGCCGAGCGCCGGTGGCCCCGGACGAAGGTGCCCCCTATGGCAGGGGGTGGGGCTAAGCCCTCCGGGGAGGTGGGAGAGGCGTTCTCCGGGGCCGTGTCCAGCGAGGAGACGGAGGGCCACTTCGTATGCTGGGGAGGCAACGGGAGGCAAGGGTAAGCGAGGGATTTGTCCTGCTCAGTGCTGCCTACACAGGCCGGCAGCAGGGGGGGACTTCGAGAAATATCCCCCCTGCTCCCCCCACAGTTCTAATATTCACAATGATGCCCCTTTTTGGCATAGTTACTTCTTATAGGTACCTCATTTATTTATTTATTAAATTTCCACAGATCCCAGGGCAGTTAACAACATGAAAAAAATGCAACATAAAAGCACCAACAGGCAGCCGCTGGGAGGGAAAAGTGGCCTCATTCCAAACCCAGGTACTTTTGAAGGGACTAGATGACCACCAGGAGTCCCGTTAAGCTCTAACAATTCTCTGATCTATTATTATTTGTGGCAAACCACCTACAGATCGCCAGACATGCATGAAGCTCACACGAATCGCAGGTGGGAAAGACATCGCCCCGGCCCCCCAACTCACCTGGGTCTGCTGCGGTTGCCCATGGGGGGTGGGGGAAGCAGGTGGAGGCAGAAGGAGGTCTGGCGGGGCTTGCGGGGAACTGGGCTTGTCCCAGGAGACAAGGGTGCTCATCCCAATCGAGGTGGCCAGGCTGGAGGGAAAAGGAGAAGCGGTTGGTGGTTGGGAAAGGACCAGGAGAAGTTTCAGTGGGTTTTAAGATTCCAGCTGGACACCTGCGATTTGGACTCTCCTTCCTGGGAGGTCTTGAAGCAGAGGTTGGGTGGCCATTTGAGATTCCTGCATTGCAGGGGGTTGGGCTAAATGTCCCTTGGGGGTCCCCCCTTCCTGCTCTACAATTCTATTATCTGTGCTTTGAAAAGAAAGCTTCAAAATTAGAGGTTGGAGGGAGAGAAGAGGTGGTGCTGGACGTTCTCTTTTGCTGGAGGTTTCTAAAGCAGAGGACGGATGGCCAGCTGTCATGGATTCTTCTTTGGAAAGGGGTTGGGCTTGGGGGTCCCTCCCATCTCCCCTGGGCTCTTCCCGCCTCTCACTCTGCGCAGTGGGTGATCACTACGGTGGGCTTCATGGGGCGGCCAGGGGTCACTCCTTCCACAGGCGGCTCAATCGTGCAGGAGAGCTGGTAGCTGGCAGAGAGAAAGAGGGAGAATGTCCGCTTTAAATATTTTACTTTCCCCCCAAAAAAGTAATTAATTCCCAGAAGAGAAAACAGCAGCCGTGTTTCAGTCTGTTGCAGCAAAAACTACAGGACAGGGATGGATCCTGCCCCCCATAACCCCCCTAAATCTGTTCCAGGGGTTCCTCCAAACCTCCGGACCAGACTGGGAAGGAGAGGGGCCGGGAAAACCTTCCTTTGAGGTTTTGAAGCTGTCTGTCAAGGATTCTATAGCTGAGATTCCTGCATTGCAGGGCGTCTGGCTAGATGGCCTTGCGGAAATCTTGGAGGTGATGGGACACTTTTGTTGACCACCGCCCAGGGTCTTGCGGCACCTTGAAGGCTTGGCCCCTTTACTCCAGAATCAAGATGCCATGGACCGTTGTGAAAAATTCATCAGGAGCTTCTGAAGGACAGGGTCATAAAATCATAGGATCTTCCAAGTCGGAAGGGACCTCAAGGGTCATCTAGTCCAACCCCCTTGCAGGAATCTCAGCTAATGCATCCACAACAGAGGAGCATCCCAACCTCCAAGGAGAGCCCACCGCCTCTCGAGGGAGACCGTTCCACTGCCTGCGCTATCCAAAAACTTATTTCACCGCAATGTGAAGTTTACAGATAAAGAGCAGTATACAAACTTTGGTGATGCTCATATGGTCATGGGCTTTTGTGGGGTCAGTCTGCATGCTATCTGGGGGGGGGTCCCCTCTCCACAAATTCCAGCTAAACATTTGCACAAACCGAGGGGCCAGCATATCGGGGGTGGGTGGGCCGTGTGACCTCCAGGAACCCCCTTCCAACCGTTTTAGGATTCTAGGGCCAAAGAGGGGGCTGGGTTTCGGTTGGGATCCTCAGACCCACCTCTGGGCCTCGCTGAGTCGGGGCAGGTGCTGCAGCCATCGCTGGAGGTGCCGGTCGGGGCTCAGGGCGTAGTTGCGGCAGTTGGCCTGCAGCAGTCGCAGCTGGGTGAGGATCTCGAATTCCTATTGGGGGGGGGGAGACACAAAGAAAAATGGGCATTTATAATAGAAGGTGCCCCCCATTTTTAAGAGGGTGCCCATTGCATGCTCCTCCCCTCTTCCAATACGGCACGTACCTTGCGGTGCTTCTCGAAGTTGATGTACCCGTTCTGCAAAGAGACAGAGTCATACGGTAGAATCGTAGAGAGGGAAGGAACCCGTAATTATTCCAGAAATGAGCGCAAATGACATCCCAGGAGACAGCTCCAGCCCCACCAGGGCCAGCAAAAGTCGCTTGCCTCCTGCTTTCCGCAGAAGTAATTCCTAAATTGCGCTTGTTTCTGGAGTGCAGCCTAAGACCTCCTCATTTGCCCCAATGAAATTGGCTAATTGGCTCATTCATTCCTTCATTCATTCATGGCTGCTGGGATTCCCGCCCCAAAGTTCTCTCCCAGGGAAGGGACTCCCTGGTTGTCTCTCTGTGCGAGTTGCTGCTCTGTCAATCCTCACATCCTGCCAATCCACCTCTGCATTTGGAGGCAGCTGGGTCACTTCAGCCTCCCTGACAGATGGCTATCCAATGTCTGCTGAGAAACCTCCGAGGTTAGGAGAGCCTAGCCCTTTCCGAAAGAGTTAAGATTGCTGCATTGCAGGGGGCTGGGCTGGATGACCCTCGGGGGTCCCTTCAAAACCCAAAATTCTATAGTTCTACGGGTCTGTTCCCCTGCCGAACGGCCTGCTCGTGGTTGGCATCTCCCGCCTGCCACCCTGTCCTCCCCCTTACCTGTAGCCTGTTCCGTGTCGCTGCATCCAGCATCACCAAGTCCTTGAGGAAAGTGCCCAGGTAGGGAACCACGCCCTGCGGGGAAGAGAGTGAGAGAGGAAGGAGATCAGAGACAGGGAAGAGGACCCCTTCATCCCTGGCTCCGTCTGCAGCCCACCCCTCAAGCCCTAGCCTCCCCCTCCTCTTGAAGTTTGGGTACCGTGGGGCGATGCTCCGAAGATCTCCGCTGCTGCCTGCGCTGGATCGGGTCCGCCCCAGCCCCTCGAGGGTAGCCATCCTGTGGGGAACAGGAGAGGAGAGGAGAGGGGTGGGCTTTTAAAAAAGGAACCTATCAGTGAACATTGCATTCAGAACTGCATTATTTTAGGATAAATTCCTTGGCGAAATGTGCAAATCGGTTCAAATTGCATTCAAAAACGTGTTCAGTAGGAGACTCCCCCGAAAGGTGAACATCTCTCCCCCACTGGAGGTTTTCAAGCAGAGGTTGGATGGCCCTCTGCCAGGGAATATTTTGCTGCAATTCCTGCATTGCGGGCGGGTTGGGCTTGATGACCCCTGGGGGTCCCTTCCGACCCTACAAAGCCATGAGTCTCAGGCCACGTCCCAGATTTCGGAGATATGCAGCGGAACACGGCACACCCCATCCTCTTTTGCTTCAGCATCTGAACTTCAATGTTTGTTTTCACGGGCCGTTTTCTGTGTTCTGTTTCCGCTTGTGAGCTGCCTTGGAAGGGTTTGTGCCCAGAAAGTGAGGGTTGTAAGCATTGATGGTGCAAAAATAAACAAGCCAGGTGAGAAGGTTGGCTGAGAGATGCAAGGGATTGCCTCAGGACAGGATGCAACAGATTAGGAACTGGAATTCACAAAAGTCAAAACTCTGGACATTTTTATGTCAGGGGAAAGCCTGTGTGTGTGTGTGTGTGTGTGTGTGTGTGTGTGTGTGTTTAGAAGTCCACCACTTTCTAGACATCAAGAGCCAGGGTAGTGGAGTGGTTAGAGTGGCAGAATGAGACCTTGGAGAGAATAATAGAATCTTAGAGCTGGAAGGGACCCAAGGGTCATCTAGTCCAATCCCCTGCATTGCGGGGAATCTCAGCTAAAGCATCCATGACAGATGGCCACCCAAGCTCTGCTTAAAAACCTCCAAGGAAGGAGAGCCCCCCACCTCTCATGGGA
This sequence comes from Zootoca vivipara, assembly GCF_965207765.1. Taxonomy (NCBI): domain Eukaryota; kingdom Metazoa; phylum Chordata; class Lepidosauria; order Squamata; family Lacertidae; genus Zootoca; species Zootoca vivipara. The sequence goes on from NC_142584.1 coordinate 120,753,929, forward strand.
GTCTGTTCCCCTGCCTAACAGCTCTTCCTGTCAGAAAGTTATTCCTGATGCTTAGTCAGAATCTCCTTTCTTGTAACCTTAAGCCGTGGGTTCGAGTCCTACCCTCCGGAGCAGGAGAAAACAAGCATGCTCCCTCTTCCATGTGACAGCCCTTCAGATATTTGAAGTTTCCCCTCAAGTCTTCTCTTTACCAGGCTAAACATACGCAACTCCTTCGACCATTCCTCATAAGGCTTAGTTTCCAGACCACTTGATCATCTTGGTCGCCCTCCTCTGAACACCTTCCAGCTTGTCAATATCCTTTCCTTAAATTGTGGTGCCCAGAATTGGATGCTGTATTCCCGGTGTGGTCTGACTAAGGCAGGATAGAGTGGGACTATGACTTCCCTTGATCTGGACACTAGACTTGATGCAGCCTAGAAGAGCTGCTGCCATCACACTGTTAAGTTTGTGATCCACTAAGACCCCTAGATCCTTTTCACTTGTGCTGCCAGGTGTCCCCCTTCCTGTATTTGTGCATCTGGTTCTTCCTGCCTAAGTGCAGAACTTGACATTCGTCCCTGTTGAAATTCATTTTTCTTAGCCTGGGCCCAGTTCTCCAATCTGTTACGGTCATTTTGGTTCCCGATTCTGTCTTCTGCGGAGAACGTGGAATAAACACCTGGAAGAGGAGCCTCCGGCTCTGGCTGTAGTTGTCCTCCTCTGAGCAGACGGCACTCAGCTCCTCATAGCAGCGGAGGGAGTCCCTGGAGATGATGAAGGGAGGGGAGAGAAGCTGAGTAGAGCAGTCTAAAACTCCAACCGCACCCCAGGAGTTTAATGGGCTGCGCCCTGCCTAAGAGGGATCAGGCTTGTGTGTTTGTAGGGACCTCCCTAGACACCTCCACTGCATTGGTTAACTGTGTTTCTGGGGTTGGACTAGATGACCCATAGGTGTCTCACCCAACCCTACAATTCCAGAGGCAAGGGAGGGTGCCTGGCAGGGAAGAGAAGTACTTTGGGGGGAGGACCTAAGGACCTGAGCAAGAAGAGGGGAATGGCCAGGGCAGATGACAGCCTGGTTTTTATTGCTGCCGGGAAGAAGCTCAGGGTGTCTCTGAGAAAGGTCTCAGAGATTTGGGGGAGGGGGCATGGTTCTGCGAGGGGAAGGAGCTCTGAAGCAGAGGAATGGGGGCCCACCTGGATGTCTCCTCCCAGGTTCTCTTGAGGCGATGCAAAGGGGTGGACTTCAGTGCAGAGACGACGGCATAGAGAGAGGAGAAGTTGCGGAGGAGAAAACACTCCTGGGACGGGAAAGAGAAAATAAGAAAAGGGTCTGGAAACCTCCTTCCTGGGAGGTTTTTATGCAAAGGCTACGTGTTTAAATCTAAACAACAACAACAAATGCAGCTTATAAACATTCCAAATAAATAGATAAAACAGCTACCCAGTTGGCAAAGACTGCTCCATGGACCCAGGAAATTTGTTGTTGTTTGTTTATTGTTAATATACCCATGCCAACTCCATAATTGCATTCAGGATTGCTCAGCCGGTAGAGCAGAAGACTCTCAATCTCAGGGTCATGGGTTCGAGTCCCGCGTTGGGCAAAAGATTCCTGCACTGCAGAGGGTTGGGCTGGATGACCCTCGGGTGGCCCCTTCCAACCTTAACCATTTGGTGGTTCTATGAATTCCATCATCCTGCTATGATCTAAGCCTACTCAAAGCGGCTTATGGTGCACAACGCTTAAGCCAGCACGAAGCCGGAAAGGAACAGAAGGAACATCCACGACACCCTCCCTGCGAGGCGGACCCACCTCTGCCACGCGGATCCACTTCTCCAGCAGCCGTGCCCTCTGCGCCGCCCGCAGCTCCGTGTCGCCCAGGCAGGAGGAGACGACAGCGTTGGCCACGCGGTTGAACTGGGCCACAGTGGCGCGGACGGAGGGGCAGGCCCCCTCGCGGCCCCTCTTGTCACGCTGCGACCACAGCTGGCCCTGGCACTCGTGGGGCACCAGGCGCAGGAAGAGCTCCTGGGGGGCAGGGGGGGCAGGGGAGAAGAAGCTGAAGGAGGGGAGGGAGAGAGGAGAGACCCACCCCCTTAAAAAAGCTCCCAATCACTGGCAGGCTGGCTTAAAAGGGACCTGAAAACTGTGCCCCTCAAATGCAGGCTGGGTGAATGGCAAGGGATTCTCTGACCAGGAAGAAGAGCTTTCATTGACAGAAAGCAAAACCTCCCAAGTCTCTAGTCCTCATGCCTGTAGAGGTGGAGGGTGAGCCGTGACAGAGGGGAGAAAGAGGGTTGTGGAGCTCATCCAGAACCCCTGCAGGATCCCCCCAGGTCACACTCACGGCATCCTGCGCAGTGAGATGAGCGGCCACGTCTTCCGCCTGGAGCCCCAGGATGTAGTGGGGGTCGGGGGGCCCTTCGTCTGTGATGCCCTTGTCCTCCCAGGGGTCCTCCTGGCCCTTGGGGGCTCCCTCTTGGCCGGCCGACAGGAGGATCTTCTCAGGGTCCGATCCTCTACCCAGGGCCCAGCGTAGCCAGGCTCCCAGCTGCTCCTTCAGGCCAGCGTCCAAGCCCACAAAGTCCTCCGGGTAACCGTCCAGCCAGGAGCACAGCAGAGACCCCAGGGCCCTGTGAGGAGGGGAAAGTGGGGGGAGTCTGTGGCTGCTGGAACCCCAGGAAGCCCCCCCCCACCTCTGCACAGCAGCCAAACAGAGAGGACTGGCCAGTGGGATTCGAACCCAAGAGCCCTCTCCCTTTCTGTGGTTTCCAACAACTGGTCATAGAATCATAGAATAGCTCTCAGGGTTGTGACTTCCCATGCTGGGCGAAAGATTCCTGCATTACAGGGGGGTGGGACTCTTCCCTTCTATTGCTCTATGACAGGGGGCCGGTCAACCGTCCCTCAGACCATGTGGGGGGCAAGACTATATTTTGAAGAAGAAAAAATAACGAATTCCTATGCCCCACAAATAACCCAGAGATGCATTTTAAATAAAAGCACACATTCTACTTGTGTAAAATCATGCTGATTCCCAGACCGTCCACAGGCCGGATTGAGAAGGCGATTGGGCCACATCCGGCCCACGGGCCTCAGGTTGCCTACCCCTGCTCTATGACCTTTCCAGTTGCCCTATTCTGCACCTGCCTCAGAGACACCCTACCCCAGACAGCAGCAGGTGCAGCCTCCCAGATCAGGGAGTCTCTGGTGACTCATTCGTGCGAGGGAGCCAAGCCCACGTGCCCTGGCCTCACCACCTCATCTCTCCAGAGCATTTAAGGGAGGGTGTCGTCTCCCGCACCCGCTTCTCACTGAAGGCTCAAAGGAGCAGCCCTGCTTGACCCTCTCCTGACCTAGTGTCCTGTCTCCAAAAGGGGACAGCCCAGGAGGACAACCTCCCAGGCCTGGAAGGGGGTGGCTGGCTGGCTATTTTTGTGTTCGTTTGGCCTTTTTTTTTGCTTCAACTATTTATTTGTGTTTTAATATTGTATTTTTATCTAGTGAATTGCCCTGAAAGCTTTTGATGGATGATAATATAAATCCTAATAATAATAAGAATAGAATAGATATAAATCCTTCCTCAACGGTAAACTGATGTCTGGTTTTTTTATTTACTTATTAAAAATATGTATATACCGACCTATCATTAAAAAAGACGTATCGCTGTACAAATATTTTCACGAAGGCGTAAACAAGTGGGATTTACTCCTGAGTAGACATGCGAAAGCCGGAGGTGGTGGCGTCTCCTTCCCTGAACGTTGCAGGGCCACCTCTCCTGGCTGAGATTCCTGTCTGGCAGGGGCAGGTCTAGATGACCACAGGGGGTCCCTTCCAACTCTACACTTATATGTTTCTACATTGCACTAATGTAAGGCTGTTAAGAAACAAGGCTGGAGAAGGAGCTCAAACCCAGAACCCAAAGGCTTGCGACGACCACTGTGCCTCTGAGCACGTGCCGAGTACAGTGACCTCTGAGATTCCTGCACAGCAAGGGGTTGGGCTAGATGACCGCCAGGTTCCCTTCCAATGCTATGATTCAATGACCTTACCTAGTTCATAATCATACCATAAACACAGGCAGGCAGCCATCCTTCTGGTGGAGAGAGGAGAGAGTCCAGGGCAAGCGTAGAGCCCAGAAGCTGCTTAGGAATTAGCTTGAAAAATGGATTTAGGCTGTGGAGAGGGATATTTTTTTGGGGGGGGGGCTGTTATTAACTACTCAGGGGAGCAGGGAAAAGGAAGCAGGCGCCCACTCACCGCTGAAGGTCTGCTGTTTCCGGGGTAGCGTCTGAACTTGAACCCACAACTGCCTGCAGCCTGGGGGGGGAGGGGTGAGAAAAACCAAGGGACTCAATGAATTTAGTAATCCTTCTACTCTCTCGCCCTGCCAGCGACCCGCCTCCTCTCCTGGTGCGGCTCCACAGCCTCAGACAGCTGCCCAGCAGGCAGAAATCCAACAGGTGACATTCTGTTCTTACCATGAAAACTCAGCAGCGTTAATGATACGCCTTTGAACGCTCTCCTCCCTCCTGAGCTATCACTGCAGTGGCCCTGCAAGGTAGGCCAGGCCATGAGACAAAGCCGCTCGAGTCAATGTGGAGTGTGGGGCAGGATTTGAGCCGGGGTCTCCCTGGCCCTTGTCTGGCCTCACAAGCTGCGCCTGCTGGATTTCCGCTTGCTGACCAAACAAACAGAACTGCCAACGTTCCCTCCCCCCCCCCCGATAGCTGCCAAGTTATCCCATTTTTTAAGGGATTTTCCCTTATGCTGAATAGGCTTCCTCGGGAGAAAGGGGAAAACTTGGCAGCTATGCCCCCCCCCCGACAATCTCCCCTCCATTGCAAACCTCTCGAGCAGGAGCCCCAGGACCAAGCCGGGCGTGGCAAAAGTCCGGTAGGTGGCCAGGAAGGCCGGCACGTAGCAGGTGTCTCCGAGCGAAGGGGCTTCCAGAAGGTGCCTCACCAGGCGGGGCAGCAATCCAGCCTTCAGCACCCGAGAGCGGCCGGCTGGGGACCCCAACACCCCCAGCGCCGTGGAATCAGCAGCCCCCAGGTGACCCGAGGTGCTTGGCGGGTCCTCGCCCTGCCGGGGGGGGGGGGGGAACAACACAACAAAAAAGAGAAAGGGATGGGCTCCAATGACAAGGAAGGAGGCTCAGTTTGGAAGCAGAGGTTGATATGTTGTGGATTTCTTAGCAGTGGCTCCCTGCACAGCCGGGGGGTTGAGCTGGATGACCTCTGGGGACCCCTCCCAACTTTTCAATTTTCTGTAAACGGAGGCAGCCTCCTCCTCGTCCTGTGGAGGGCAGGGCATGTCATTCCCTCACTTTCCTTGCGCACCACCAGGGCCTCTAACTGTTGCACAACAGGCAGAAATTCAACAGGTGACGTTTCGCCCTTGCCACGAAACGCAGCAATGTAAGTGATACGCCTTTTAATGCTTCTCTTCCTTTGGCAATATCCACCCCCACCCCCCAGGCATGGGGCACGACTTACCCCAGAGACCAGGCTGGCTCTGTTGGCACCCCCTGGCAGCCGAGAGCTGACGGTGTAGATGGCACCCTCCTCCTTCTCCTCCCACAAGGTCACTGGGGGCTGCGGTGGGGGGAGGAAAAAGACATTTTAGCCCGTGTGCAATTCCTCCCCACCCCCAAGCTGCCACAAGAGTGCTCCTTCATTTATATCTATTCATTTATGGATCTATTGCATTTCTGTCCCTCAAGCCGCCCCCTCAACAACCCTGAGAGGTAGGCCAGGCTGGGAGACGGGCAGGGACTGGCCTCGAGGTCACCACCCTGCGATGATTTGAACCCAAGTCCTCAAACCACTGCACCACCTTGGCTTCTGACACACACACACACACACACACACACACACACACACACACACACACACCATTAAACCCTCTGAGCGTTACCTTCACAGGCAGGCAGTACCAACGGGTGCGGGTGAGGACCGCCCCCTCTGCGGAGCCCCCTCCCGGCTCCAGGCAGCCCCCCAGGCGGAGGAAGACCTTCATGGGGGTGGCAGATCACCCCCCTGCAGGGTCCCCCTTTGCACCCCCTCCTGCCCCCAGTGGCGAGGGGGCTCCTATTTGCCACAGAAGATGGGCAGCAGCTGAGACAGAAAGAGGGTTGGGATGGGGGGGCCCAGGCTGAAATCCTGGCCCCCCACCAGGCCTCGTGTGTGTTTGTCTTCTGCCTCCCTTTCGGTGTAGATTCCTCTCCTCCTTCCGCTTCGCAGGATTGGGCCCGGCCCCTTCCCCGCCCTACAGAGGACTTCCCCAAAAACAGGCCAAACCAGATTCCACTTCGCTCTCTCTGTGTCTCTCTCAGCCAACCCCCCCAACAACAACAGGCCCTTTGCCTGGAAGCCCCACTATTACACATGCACACAGAGGCAGGCCGGAGTCCAACAGGTGCAGCTGCCAGCTGGGAAGGCGTGCCCAGCCTGGATCAAAGGTGTTCGCCTCCCACACACACACACACACACACCTGTCCCAGCCTGCACACCGTGGGTCTGCCAGGGAATAATAATAATTATTATTATTTATACTCTGCCCATCTGGCTGGGTTTCCCCGCCACTCTGGGCGGCTTCCAACAAATACAAAAATACATTAAAATATATGCAAACAGACTCACTGCGCCAACCCTGCAGTGCAGGCAGGCGGAGGAGGAGGAGGGCAGCGGGATCACGACCCACCAGCGGACCAGCTCCTGGGACGCAGCCGCACAATGAGGCGGGACACCTGTCTGCAAATGGGGGGGGTCACCTCTGGAAGTAGCCGGTGGGGGTTGGACTAGATGACCCGGGGCAATGCTCCCTGGGGGGGTCCCTTCTATGGCTCGTGGGCACGGACGAGGGAACTCTTGAACCCAGCACCTGCCAAGCATTCACACGGAGAACAACTCCTGCATGCGTCCCCCACCCCGCCCCCACCCCAACAAACACCTGCTTCTACTGACCTGCTCAGGAGTTGGGGGTCCGCGCTCCGACTCGGGGGTCCTGCTCCGGAAAGCGCTGAGGGTCACACCGGCGTCCCCTGCCCCGTCCAGCAGGTGGCGAAAAGAGCGGGGGAACATCCGGACCCCCTCCCCTCACGCCCGAGGGCAGCTGAGGGGAGAGAAGCAGGGGAGGGGGTGTTTTTCCCCATGGTTTTTTTTGGGGGGGAGTGTCTCCCACCCTATTGCCCGTCCCCTGGCTCGTTTTCACCCCAAACCCTAACTGCAAACCTGCTTCCTCTTAAGGGTACTTGCGACGAGGGTCCCACGGGCAAGAATTCCACCCCAAAACTTTAAAAAAACACCCTAAACCGCTTGCTAGAAACTCTTGCCTCCTTCCTTCCGAAAACTCTGCCCCTTGCGTTGCAGGGGGTTGGACTGGATGACCCTTGGGGACCCTCCCTCCCTCCCTCCAACTCTGCTCCACCCTGGAGGAACAGATCCTCCCGTGGGTGCCAGCCCTCTCCCTGCTGGGTCTCACCTGGGTGCTGGAGGACAGGACCCCATGGGGTGCTGGGCTGCAGGGCAGGGACCCAGGAGTGTCCCGTTGCTTTCACCCAGGCAGGCGCCTAATAAGGGAGGGGGCAGGATGGAAAGTCCGGAAGCGGAGCGAGCTGGGAGCGGAGCCAGAGACAAAGTGAAGGAAGGGGAAACCGGAGCCGGACTCTCTGGGAGCGGAGCCAGAAGACTGGGGAGAGAGAGGCCGGCAGAGGAAACCCCGGGACTGGATTATACTTCGGGAAGGGAGCGGGAAAGGCTGGCAGAGCCAGAGTAGAGGAAGCCCTGAGCAGCCCCAAACCACGGAACTGGAGTTTGTCCAGGAATGGCTAAGGAAGATCTGGAATCGGAGTCAGGAAGTAGAAGGAAAACCTGGAACCGGCCTTCACGGACTGAGGGTGGCAGATGCAAAGCCCAGGGGGGAAGTCGATGCAGGCGAGGTCAGCTCCAGCGAAAGCCTGGGATGGAGTGCAAGGAGGATTGGGCTGATGTGAGTTATGACAAATTGCAGAACTAGTTTCCGAGTGTGGAGCCCCAGTATTGAGAGAGGGAGGGAGGGAGGTATTGGTCCTCTGACTTTACAGGAGAGGGCAGGTGGAAAACGTGGAACCGGCTCGTGCAGGGAAGCTGGAGAGGTGTGCAAATTGCTGAAACAGGCTGAGACTGCCACCTGCGTGTGTGACTCCACAAATGGTGTGGGCACATCCCTTGAACTGAATATGTGGTATTCAGAGTCCTGGAATTGTAGAGTTGGAAGGGTATCCCCAAGGGTCATCTAGTCCAACCCCCTGCCACGCAGGAGTCAAAACTATTTCATTTCCTAAAATGTATACTGTAGACCGCTTGACCTTTAGAAAATCCACAACCCTCCAAGTTGTTTATGAAAGAAATACAATGATGAACGCTGTTAGGAGCTATTTTAAACATGGAATATGTCAACATCCTACGCATCTTGGCCAAGCAATTATGTTTCCAGCAGGTGCCAAAAGCTGTACCAGTGAAGGAGCCTGCCTGGGTGTCAATAGGCAGGGAGTTCCAAAGCTCCATTTTCTTACAGATGCAGAAATGGCATGATGTGACACCTGCAGCACTGCCAATTCCGCCGATCAAAGTTGCAAAGCGGGTGCATTGGGGTCAAGCAGATCTCACTGGTAAACTGGAATCCAGCTCTCAGCATGGGGTTGGACTAGATGACCCCCAGGATCCGTTCTATGTTTCTGTGAGCTCGGCCCAGTAGCAAATCAGCAACCAGAACAGATCTCTACATGCAATGGCATGTAGTGCATGGGACTCTTAATCTCAGGGTCGCGGGTTCGAGCTCCGTGTTGGGCAAAGGAAGATTTCTGGCATTGCAGGCGGTTGGACCCAATGAACCCGCAGCAGGGCCCCTACAAAACTCTACACTTCTATGGTTCTACACAGGCAAAGGCCTTGCTCCTGCATCTTCCGGGCAAAGTAAAAAAGAAGCCTCATGTGGCCAGTGGCCCATGCAGACCCCAGTAATGTGCAGATCCAGCATTTGCCAACCTGGTGCCCTCCAATGGTTGCGGAACAGTATGCCCGCTGGCTGCCCAGGGCTGATGGGACTTGTAGTACACACACCACTTCTGGAGAACACCAGCCTGGCGGCCCTTTTCTCTTAACAATGTAGAAATGGCCTACCAAGACGGGGTTGGACTAGATGAGCCTTGGGGGACCCCTTTGCAAATCTACAAATGGAAGATTAAAAGGGAAATGAAGCCAAGGATTCTGGTTGTGAGGACACAGGAGAAATCCAGTCTCCATTGCAGCTTTGAAAATATATTCCCCTGGGAATCCAATCCGAGAGAAAGATTCTGTTGTGTTCTGCATCCGCATTTCCCCTTTGCCCCATATCAGAATTTGGCCTCTCCCTCTCCCCCAGGACTCCTTCCCTCTCCCCCAGTGCAGGAAGGAGCACAATAGGGGTCTGGAAACCCAGTTTCCTGTCTCCAGGAAGGGGTTGCGTCACCCATGCAGTGAGGGGCTTCCTTCAGCCTCTCCCTCCCCTCCCTTGCTCATTTAACACCTTCGATCCCAGTACCAAAGCGCAGCTTTCCAAACTGTGTGTTGGCAGCAGTGTGTAGGTGTGTTGTGTGAATGCTACCCCCCCCCCCCGCTTATCCTGGTTTGCTAGTAAAACTCAATTACTGTGTTGCAAAATGATGCACGTCCAAAAAGTCTGCTGCCAACAGGAAAAGTTTGAGAAGCTCTGGCCCATATTAAGAGGGATGGCCAAGATGCCCTGCTGGCTGAGAGCTTCATGACAGGCAGGAGTCCCACTGGTACAGTTCCTGCTGGCATCATTCTGCTTCTTCACGCGGCTCATAGCTAACTTGCGGAATTCGCTGGAGCAGGAGGCAGGGATGGCTTTAAAAGAGGATCGGATAAATCCACGGAGGAGGAGATGGGAGGCCTTCCAAGGTTGGAGGAAACGTGAAATTAAGAAATGCTAGGATTGGGATTATTTGTGGTATGGAGGGGGAAGTATAAGGTGCAAAGGGATTCGTGGGTAGTGTTATAAAATCATATTGGGGGGGGGGTTGCAGGACACCATTATTAATGAACAGAGAGGGGTGACAGAATTTGACAGCTGCAATACCCAGAATCCTGTTCAATGCCATCTTCCCTGTCTCCCCACCCCTCCCGCTAGGACACGACCCTGCCTGAAGGAAGGCTTAAGGATCTGCATATGCACAACAGTTAGCATAAACTCACACATTTCCCCTCTCCACCTCCCCTCCGCCCAGAACAAAACAGTGTTCCAGAAGAAGGGGGGGGAACCGCCCAAATCCAAAGTGACACTTTTCTACTCAAGTTAATAATACAGCCTATTATATGTTCTCTTACCATGAAATCTCTATCCGCTGCCTCTGTATTAGAATTGCTAGTTTCTCTCTGTATTGGAATTGCTGTTTTATATCTTAGAACTGTATTGCTACCTTTTAATTAGAAATCCCTGTATTAGGTATGTTTTCCAGGTATATTTTCTGTATGAACCCTGTATGATCCCAACCCACCTGAACCTTGCCCTACTACCACGGACACACGGACAATAGAGGGATTAGCTGGAACAACTTTATTCAAATAAATTGCCATCCTCAACGTAGCCCACCCTTCCATGGCCTGGAGGAAAACACCTGCCGGGCGGACTTCCACCCCACGGAAATCGCCAGGAACTGCCCCACCTCTGCACCCATCTCGACTGATTGCCCTTCCTGCCAAACAACAGGGAGCACCATCAGCGACAGGAGAAGAGCGATTGACATCTCTCCATCTGAAAGGAAAAGTCATCTCCGCACCCAGCTAATCCGATCCCCCACCCGTCGCCCTTGTCTCCCCCTCCCTCCCAGTCCAGAGATTTCCATGCAGGGACAGGAGGGTATATAAGGGGACTTTACCATTTCCCGGGGTTCCTTCCTTCTTTCCAGAGGCAGGGACCCTACAGCTGTAGCTTTGCATTCTGCAATAAAGGGATCAGTTTGTTTTTCCTGACAGCATCGCGTGGTCTCTGTCATTTTCCCGGCGGAGCTGAACTTAGTGCAAATTTTGGAGCTTCCGACCCACGTCTGTCCTTCTTAAAAGGCAACGCATTTTGGGGTACATTTTTCATAACAGTAGCCTGGCCGAACTAGGGCTATTGAGTGAACGACAGAGACCCATGAAGAGGCCATTGAAGGTCCTCAGCAAGACTTCTTGCCCCAGGTGCAACCAGAGACAGGGGTTGTGGGAGGTTGCAGGGTAACTGCTCCAGGGGAGGGCGAGGGGTTTTGGGGAAGGAAAAGGGGGAGAAAGGCAGAGAGCCATCTTGGCCGCCTGCAATGCTTTGGGCTTCTGTTCTCGTGCAAAAATGGGAAGGAGCCCTTGCCCTAACGAAAGAAAGAAAGAAGGCTTATGAAGATGACGGAAGAATATGCTGAGATGCCGAGACGAGCCATGAGAATTAAAGAATTCCTTGAAGGATGGAAATGTTTGCCAGATGGAGGGGGAAGCCATTCCTGACAGGAATGACTCCCCTTCTGGGGAAGGCAGGGCTTTCCACTTGCAAAGTCATTTCCAGAGGGAAAAGATGCAGACAGAGAAATGCTTGCTGGAGGGCCAGTTTTGTGAGGACTTTCCCTTGTCCTCGTCCTCTCCTTCACCCTGTTTCTTGAGGGAGTTTCCCCCCTGAATTTCCCTCTTGGCTGCTCCCCCTCCCAGCTTCTTCATTTATCCTTCCTTCTCTTCATGTCCCCGCCCCATTGTTTGGGGGCAGCTGGATTCCCCCCTCCCCCATGGCCAGGCAGGCCCAGGACGAGCCCAGGAGGTGACAGGGCCAGGAGATGGCGTTTCCCGCCCTTTTCCGAAAAAGGCAGGAACGCCATGTTGTTTCTTCCGGAGGCCCCAGCCTCTCCCTGAGACGCCATGGCTCCCCTGTGGGCCTCAGGGGTCCCACACTCTTGGGGTCTCTCCTCCCGGCTGAAGGAGGGCGGCACCTTCGGGTGCCAGCGCTCACTCCCTCAGCCACCTTCCTGCCATGATGTCTTGGCCTCCGCAGGGCAGCCTCTCTCCTCGCCATGTTGGCCCAAGAAGGAGAATGATAATAAGAAGCGCTTTATCTCCTCAGAGGTGGAGGTTTCCCTCAGGAGAGTTTGACCCCCAGACCAGCTTTTTTCGTCACCCCAAGAGTCAGTGCACTAGGAAAAGGGCTCCACCTGCAGGCCATGGGGAAAGGGAGCTCTTCCCAGACTGGAGACTCCCCTTCTGGCCCCTTGGGGTCCCAGGAGCCCTTTCTGGACGGCCCTCGCTTGCCACCCTAACAGGCCAAGACGTCTGTTCCTCTCCCTCAGGCAGTAGTTCAACAGGAGAAGTCGCTCCCACTCCAGATCCCTGCAGGTCTCGGGGGCCACTGCAGCCCAGTGGGGGGACTCTGGGGAACTGGTTGAACTGGGGTCCTCCCAGTCCAGCCCATGAGAAAAAGAGGGAGCTCTCAGAAGAAGAAGCCATTGAGGAGAAGAACCAAACTTGGCTGCTCTCTGCTGAGGGTCTCCTGCCTTTCTTCCAAGGCTTCCTGGGGGCTGCAATGGCCAGAGGAAGAGACAGCCCCCCCCCACCCTGAATCCCCTGCATACACTTCCAAATTGCGCTTGTCATTCCTATTCACCAGTCAAAGGATCACAGTAATAGTTGCAACCCAATGTCATCATAACACTGGGGAACAAAATTTTTGTTGCATTGACACCTGCAGTTGTTCTAAGCTAATTTCAACGTGCTGATCTCATACCTGAAGTTGGTTTTGTTCTGTAAACTCTAGTTGTTGTTGTTTTTGCAATTCATGTTTTTCACTTTTCAGCATAATCTTTGTTTTTCACAATGCAAGAATTCAATATTTTATTAAACAGATAGCCGAAGTAGTACAATATGATTATAAATGTAAGTGACTTATACAGCATTGAACATGGCATGCATAGCATGGAAATGACATGTATATCTATGTACAGTTGGAGGTATGCAAAAAAAAATGTATTCCCTTAGGCAGTGAGACTGTTTCTCTAGGTGAAGCTTCTCCCCTGGCATGAATTCCTGAGAGGGCGGAGGGACGTTGCCCTGCTATGAGTCCTGAAGAGCTCAAACTCACAGGAACAAACTCTGGGGTTGGGGCAAATGTCGAAAATGCTTTTAAATCTGTGACATTTTTTTTAAAAAAATTGTTTGGTTTGTTTTTGCTCTGTTGGGGTGGGATAAAAATTTAATTGTGGCTGGGGATTAGTTTAATTTTAGTATGAAGTTAATTTTAAAAAAAGTTTCTAATAAACTAGTTCTACTAAGGACCCCAAGATCTCCTGCAATGATTTTGCAAAGTTATTTGCAGATATAGTTGCTCAGATTCAGAAAGAGGTAAGCATCACTGTGGGAGCAGTGCCAAGGCGGGAGAGTGCTAGAGTTCTGTCTAGTCAAGTTGCATGGGATCTGTTTCAATGTTATCTCCAAGGATGTGGGTGGGCTGCTTGGATGAGTGAAACCGACCACCTGTCTCCTTGATCCTTGCCCATCCTGGCTCATAAAAGTGAGCCGGGAAGGGCTGGGCGATGGGCTCTGTGGGGTGGTGAATGCTTCCCTTTGTGAGGGAGCCCTCCCAGACCCACTGAAAGAGGCGGTTATTAAATCACTTCTTTAAAAAACACCTTTGGACTCAGCCAATATGGCCAACTTTCGCCCAGTCTCAGATCGCCTATTCTTGGGTGGGTGGTTGCCAAACAACTCCAGGCACACTTGGAGGATGCAGTTACAATGAACCAGACAGACAGCCTTATCGGTAGTGGCACCTGCCCTATGGAAAACCCTCGCATCAGATGTCAAGGATATAAACTATCTGACTTTTAAAAGACATATGGAGGCAGCCCTGTTTAGGTAAGTATTTAATGCTTGATGTTTTACATGTTTTCAATATTCTGTTGGGAGCTGCCCAGAGTGGCTGTGGAACACCAGCCAGATGGGAAGGGTGCAAATAATAAATTATTGTTATTATTTTTTAAAAAAATCCTTCCAGTAGCACCTTAAAGACCAACTAAGTTTGTTCATGCATGGTATCTGAAATAGTATACATGCACACGAAAGCTCATACCAATAACAAACTTAGTTGGCCTTTTAGGTGCTACCGGAAGATTTTTGTTTTGTTTTGATTTGATTATGGCAGACCAACATGGCTACCTACCTGTATCTGTTGTTATTATTATTATTATTTCTTTAAACATGCCAAGCACTGTTAAGGTTTCTCTGCTGTATGAAATTTTTGATGGGAGGTGAAACTAACCCTCCATCTGAAGCTCTTTCCACATTCCAAGCACTGATAGGGTTTCTCCCCTTTATGAATTCTTTGATGGGAAGTGAGACTATCCATCCGACTGAAGCTACTTCCACATTCCAAACATTTATAGGGTTTCTCCCCTGTATGAACTCTTTGATGGGAAGTGAGTTTACCCCTCCCACGAAATCTCTTTCCACATTCCAAGCATTGATGGGGTTTCTCCCCAGTATGAACTATTCGATGGGAACTGAGATGGGCCCTTTGGGTGAAGCTCTTTCCACATTCCAAGCATTTATAGGGTTTCTCCCCTGTATGAACTCTTTGATGGGAAGTGAGTTTACCCCTCTCACGAAAGCTCTTTCCACATTCCAAACACTGATAGGGTTTCTCCCCTGTATGAATTCTATGATGGATAGTGAGAGATGTGTTGTGACTGAAGCTCTTTCCGCATTGGAAGCATTTATATGGTTTATGACCTGTATGAATTTTTTTATGGGAAGTGAGACTAACATTCAGACTGAAGCTCTTCCCACATTCATTGCACTGAAAAGGTTTGTCCCCTGTATGAATTCTTTGATGGGAAGTGAGATTGGCGCTACAACTGAATCTCTTTCCACATTGCAAGCACTGATAGGGTTTCTCCCCTGTATGAATTCTTCGATGGGAAGCGAGTTTTCCACTCTCACGAAAGCTCTTTCCACATTCCAAGCACTGATAGGGTTTCTCCCCTGTATGAATTCTTTGATGGGTAGTGAGGTTGCTCGTCTGACTGAAGCACTTTCCACATTGCAGACACCGATAGGGTTTATCCCCTGTATGAATTCTTTGATGAGAAGTGAGACTCTGCCTCTGACTGAATCTCTTTCCACATTGCAAGCAC
This sequence comes from Zootoca vivipara, assembly GCF_965207765.1. Taxonomy (NCBI): domain Eukaryota; kingdom Metazoa; phylum Chordata; class Lepidosauria; order Squamata; family Lacertidae; genus Zootoca; species Zootoca vivipara. The sequence goes on from NC_142584.1 coordinate 120,769,099, forward strand.
TGATAGGGTTTCTCCCCTGTATGAATTCTTTGATGGGAAGTGAGCTCTGAGCTCAGCCTGAAGCTATTTCCACATTCCAGGCACTGATAGGGTTTCTCCCCTGTATGAATTCTTTGATGGTAAGTGAGATATGAGCTGTTTCTGAAGCTCTTTCCACATTCCAAGCACTTATAGGGTGTCTCCCCTGTATGAATTCTTTGATGGGAAGTGAGATTGCTCCTCTGACTGAAGCACTTTCTACACTGCAAACACTGAAAGGGTTTTTCCCTTGTATGAATTCTTTGATGGGTAGTGAGACTATCCTTCCGACTGAAGCTCTTTCCACATTCCAAGCACTGATACAATTTATCTCCACTGCGTGTTTTTTCGTGTGAAGTCAGGCTATCCCTCCGAACGAAGCTCTTTCTTTGATAGGAGGTGGACTGGGAGCTCTGACGGATGTTCTCTCCACAATCTGAATATTTATACGACTTCTCCACTATGTGGATTCTGTTGTGGCCCCCCTTGTTCTTCCCTTCCAATCCATCACCATCTGCAATGAAGAGAGAAGCTAAATAGAGCCTCCGGAAGAAATGAAGGGTCAGATTTTTAAAAAATGTTAATGAATGCTTATGATAGACAAAAACTGAAAATAATTAGTTATGAGGCCTTAGTATAATTTTTATAGTAGGCATCCCTGTTTAGGGAGGCTTTTAATATTTAATCAATTATTTTATTTCATTTTCCTGTTGGAAGCCGCCCAGAGTGGCTCGGAAAACCCATCCAGATGGGCGGGGTATAAATAATAAATTATTATTATTATCTTACTACCTTTGTTGGCTGGTATTTATTGACATATTGCTTGGCTTTTATATGGGATAGATTTTGGCTCAATCATGGAATTCTCTTCATCTCCAAGGTCAGTCATCTCTTTGGTCAACAAAATGCCCACATAAGAAAAAACAAAAACAACAAACCTAATAGAAGTTACTTCAACTACCCTAAAAATGCTGAAGATGACATTTAAAAAGGCCAGGGTGGTTCAGACAAGCCTGGCCATTGATTAAAAAGGCATGACTAGAAGAAGAATATTCACAGAAAATACAGTTGATATCCCAGATGATGTTCGTCTCCATCAAAATAGTGGAGGTTCATCACATAGAGGTGTGTATGGAATTTCAAAACTGATATGATGATCCAACAGAGAGTTTTACCGTGGGAGTCCATGATCCCAAGATTCTCTTCCTTGGCTTCCTTATGCAGAGCTCTTTGGTCAGGATCCAGCAATATCCACGCCTTGTCTGTGAAAGAAACAGCAACATCTTCACCTGCACACTCCCCACCAACTGTTGCCTCAATCTGGTTGGTCTATATTTAAATTTATACGTAAATCACTTTCTTCAGTTTGAACCCCGTGTGGCGTTTGCCCGTTCTTTTGGAAATGTCTGTACAGGGGGGAGAGAAAGGGTTAATAGGTAGACCAATAGAAAAACCCAGAGGCAGAGCCTACTTGCCTTTAAAAGGCTTAGCCAGAGGTTTAGACAGTTGAGAAGCCATTGGAAGTTCAGAGAAAGATAGTTTGGTTGGTTTCCTGTGGGTGGGGGGCATAGGAGTCAGAGTGGGTTAGAGACAGAGGGGAGACAGAGAGAGTGAATCGGATTACAGTGTTTCAAAGTATTTAAAACTTGTTTGCGTTCACAATAAACTGGAATCTTTCTTAATACGTTACAACCTGACTGAGTCTGAATATATTAGCAGGGAAACCCGGTTGGTGGCAGTGGAAGAGAATAGATGTGGTGGCACAGGGTCAATAGTCCGTGGAAGGACCGGGGGCTCTGTGTGAACGCCGCACCCCCCCTCCCATGTTCATGAGGAGACCATCTCTGTATTGTTTCATTGGTAACAGAAGAGGAAAAATGACTATTAATCACACTTAATCTAAGCACAACGGCCACCAGAGCTCCTGACTAGGCATTCGGCTTTGCGATGTTGAATGCTCTCTGTTCTCTTCTGTTTCCCTTGTTTAGTTTAATCCAATTCATGAACCTAGAACTCCTACACTGTCAACTAATGCTGAACCATATTATATTTGTTTAGTCGTGTCTGACTCTTCGTGACCCCATGGACCACAGCACGCCAGGCACTCCTGTCTTCCACTGCCTCCGGCAGTTGGGTCAAACTCATGTTCGTAGCTTCGAGAACACTGTCCAACCATCTCGTCCTCTGTCATCCCCTTCTCCTTGTGCCCTCAATCTTTCTCAAGCTATTCCTGCATATAGATATCCTGTTATAGATATTCCTGCAAATTTATTCTGCTAGTTTTGAGATGTACAAATGACATGAGAAGACTTGGTCTACATATTTGTATCATTTAGTTGTCCTATGATCCTTGATTTTAAAAGCAAATAAAAAGTTATTCCAAAAAGAAAAGAAAAAGGCAACACACGGAGGCCCCATCTGTGTTTGATCTGCAAAGCAGGATCAGGTTGCTTTCAAGAGTCGTGGCTTCTAGTGCTACCCAGTAAGTTGTCTTACATTGGTAGGGTATTCAGACCATGTTACTGGTTTTAGACATTTTGAACCACCAACACATTGCGTTGGCTGGGGAGCTGTGATGTATCTTGGCTCCCAAATGCCTTGCGACTCAAACGTTTCAGCTCCTGAACGATCAAAAACCAGAAGTGATTGTTCCATTTTCCAACGATTTTTGGAAGCCAAACATCCATGGGACAGACAAGCTGCTTCTGTGACGGAAAAGTTTGTTTGCTGAGCAGGTTGAGTCACCGAGTGGTCCCTTCCCCCCGCCAGCAAACAGTTAACTAGCAACAGCTCCTGATTGGTCAGAGTACCAGGGGAGCCAGTTGGATTTATTTTCTGACAGTAGAGATCTTTCTGATCAGGGGTAGAGCTGAGGAGAGCCGAGAATTGACAATATATGCTCTCAGGTTCTGAATTGCAGAAAACTGTTAAAATATAAAAGACACAGTCCACATGGGGTTTACAGGACAAAGGGTCCTCAGAGGGAATAATCTGACAGGAAAGGGCAGTTGTGATTCCGAGGCCAATTAAAGTCCAATTTAAAACCCAAGTTCCTGGAAATGTGTGCGGAGAAGTCTGATCTATGGAAGATGTTTAAAAGGAAGTAACCTTAAGCTTGAACAGCATACAGCCTATAACTTGAAACCGTATTCATGTTAATAGAAAAAACAACAACAGCACTGTTTGTTCCATTTCAGTGGAAGAAGAAGAAGAACCAAAACTCCTTCTTTACATTTGTTATAATAAAGTTAGTTTGCAAACTGTTTTCTCAAAAAAAAATTAACATATAGACACAATACATCTCATCCTATCTTTTTTCTTAACATCTCTTGCTTGCTTGAGCCTTGTGACTTCCTTCCATCATGTCTAATAGGTTACCTATTTATACCATATAATTAATTTCATTATGTTTTGTTTCTTTTTTTAGTTGCGGCAATATCTATCTCATAACATTGTTTGGCATAAATAAGTGATATTTTAATCTTACAAATCTTCTGAGAGTCCTACTCTGTTTTCCCAAAGAAAACCCACTGTCACTCGTGATTCATACTACATTGGGGAATTTCACCCGAGGGAAAGGGAAGCAGAGGGCTGGCCCAGCAGCACCGGAGAGAGAAAGTGACGTTGCATAATTGCAGCTTCAAATTGGCTCTTCTGGTGGCAAGAGCCAATCAAAAGCCGCGCCTCGGAAGTAGAACAGACTTCCAAAATGGATTCCGATTATACGACTGTATTCCTGGCTCAAATTGCCTGCAGGGGACAAAGGCGCAGGCAGGCAGCAGGTGGAGGAACCTGAAATGGTGCTCCCCTTCTCCATCTCCATCCGCCTGCCTGCCTCCCCCCACCCCCAAGATGAGCAAGCCCCCATACCTCTCTGGCTCCATCCCTCCATGTCCCCATCTTCACTCCCCTGGGACTCACCAGATCTCTCGGAGGTCCCTGGGAGGGAACGCTCAGAGGTTGTGGGGAGGGATGCAGGAGACAACCTCACCAGGTCGACCGTCCATCTTCCCCCTTCCATCTTCGCTAGCTTTGCAGGATCCGTCTCTTTCATCCTTCCTGAGGAGTCGAGAAGCCAAACAAGCTGCAGGGTCCTGGGAGAGAGGAAGAAGCAAAGGGAGCCTCAGAGGCCCTGCAGGGATTCTCCTGCCCTAGATATTCCTGTGTCCCTTAAGAAGCACAAACGGAGCAGCCCCTTCCCAACAGAAGACCCATTTCTAAACAACTCCAGGATGGCATAGTATCTCCAGTGGTTCCAATTTCCTCTGTTTGCTCCTCACCCCACTTCGTAAGCCTGGCATGGTCTGCACAGTAGTGACCCATTCAACTCAGTGGGTATAATTGACAGAATTTGGTGCAAAAACCAGTCACCATCCTGTCCCCAAGCCGGAAAACTGCAACCCCAGAGCATGGGCAGAAAGTAGACAAATAGCTACTTGTAAGTGCCCCCATGCTAGGTGCTTTGTATGGAGAGCCCTGTTGACGCTCTTTGAGCTCTTTCATGGCAAGCCAGGCAGGCGTTGTGGCCGTATCTGCCACCATCTGGGGTTGCATGGGTTTCTCCCCTCTATGAAGACTATCTGCTAGATTTTCCCCTCAGAAGGTTTTACAAGTACCTATCTAGCAGTTCGAAAGCACGTCAAAATGCAAGTAGATAAATAGGAACCGCTACAGCAGGAAGGTAAACAGCGTTTCCATGTGCTGCTCTGGTTTGCCAGAAGCGGCTTTGTCATGCTGGCCACATGACCTGGAAGCTATACGCCAGCTCCCTCGGCCAATAATGCGAGATGAGCGCGCAACCCCAGAGTCGGTCACGACTGGACCTAATGGTCAGGGGTCCCTTTACCTTTACCTTTATCAGGATTGTAAGAATTTTATTACAGTTAGCCAAAAAGGATTTTATGCATCCCATGTCCCCTGTTAGTAGTACAAGTCACGCAATGACTGATAATCCCTCCTCATTTGTCCCAGAAGGTTGGGAGAAGGAGTCTTTTATACTTGCATTAGCATTTCCTATGGATAGTTCTGAACTTTGCTTTCATATTAGTCCATCTACTTGTTAACCCTGAATAGGGGAGAGACATGTTTTGTTGCATCTGGGACAGAAGAAGTGGTCGGGCTTTTGCTGCTGCAGATGCAGAAGGGCTTTTATTTATTCTCCCTGTGCTCCCCCCATGTGCAAATGTTTCCCTCTGGCAGCAGCCTATTTGCATGTTCAGTTTCCCTTGACCCAAAGCCCCCTCCCCATAAAGGAAGGCTTAGCAGAGAGGAAAAGGAGGACCCTCTGCTCCCGACTTGGGGGTCTCCCCCCACGGTGCATGATCTGAACAGGGATCCCCCATGCACCTTCCCTGCACCCCTGGGACCCCATTCTCCCCATTGCACCTTCAGGGGGGAGAGAGAGAGACTCACCCAATTCCAGGAGGGGCACCGAGGAAGCTTTTTGCAAAGGCGAGAGCAGAAAGCAGCCTCCTCTCTGCCGGCAGGAAGGGATGTGGGAGGGGGGAATTTAGCCACGGAGGACCTTGACTCCCCCTTCACTTCCTGTCCTCTCTAGGAATCCGGCTTTGCTCCTTTTAACCCTTGCAAAGCCGAGGGCACCCCCTCCCTCTCCCTGCCTGCAGTTTTCCTGCTTCTGCGTCTGCGCTCAAGGGGCTGCCCCCTCCCCTCTCCTCCATCTGTGCCAAGGACTCTGCCCCAAGGAGCCCACATCTGATCCAGAATAATAGAAAGGGAGTCGAAACAAAATTTAAAAATTCCTTCCAGCAGCACCTTAAAGACCAACTAAGTATTTTATTTTGGTATGAGCTTTCGTGTGCATGCACACTTCTTTTTTATTTTGTTTCGACTACGTCAGACCAACACGGCTACCCATCTGTAACTAGAACGAAAGGGAGACGTGCGGCCATTTGGGGTGTGTGTGTTACGTTGGCTCTCCCCCTCCCCCAAGATAGAGGCTCCTGGATCCCAAGGAAAGGCTGTTGGGATGGAGAAGAGGCTAAGAAATGGCTCCATCAAGACACCCCCTCAATTAAAAAAAAAACACCCTCCCGGTCAGCGAGCGGGGGGGGGGAGAATGGAAGGGGGGGCTTCCCAGCCAGGAGAGCCCTCCCCTTCCTAAAATAATGTCTCCTCCCGCCAAGTGCACTTTCCTGTTTTTGCAGCCCAGGAAAAGAGACAAATGAGGAAATGTCCCCTGCGAAGAATGAAACGCACACGTGATTCTGGGGGGAGGGGAAAATGTGGAAGCCCCCCCCTTAAAGCACCAAAGGCAGGAAAGGGGAGGATGGGGGGGGAAGAGGGGCACATGTTGCTCAGGGGGCAGCCCTCCCCACACTATGTGACTCTCCCCCCCCCCAACTCCAGTTCAGAGCAAGAGGGTCACCTGCCATCCTTTCCCTGGGTTTCCTGCCAGAAAACCAGTTTATACGGGGCTCCCAGAACCATCTGACCCCGTTACAGGGAACCAGGCAGAGGGCCTTCTCGGTAGTGGCACCCACCCTGTGGAATGCCCTCCCACTAGAGGTCAAAGAGAACAATTACCAGACCTTTAGAAGGCATCTCAAGGCAGCCCTGTTTAGGGAAGCTTTTAATGTTTGATGGATTTCTGTAAAATAAAAAAATTCCTTCAGTAGCACCTTAAAGACCAACTAAGTTTTTATTTTGGTATGAGCTTTCGTGTGCATGCACACTTCTTCAGATAGATTTCTGTATTTTAGAATTTCTGTTTTTTTGGAAGCCGCCCAGAGTGGCTGGGGGAACCCGGCCAGATGGGCGGGGTATAAATAATAAATTATTATTATTATTATTATTATTATTATTATTATTATTATTATTATTATTATTATTTCTCACCCCAGAGCAGGACCAATCAGCCAATCAGAAGCCTCTCCATTTGAGAGCTGGCCAATCCCCTTTCAGATTCCCCTTGGCCTCATCCTCTTTCCTGAGGGAGTTTTACTCCTGAGTTTCCCTCTTGGCTGCTCCCCTTCCCAGCTTCTCCTTCTTCCTTCCTTCTCTTCCTCCCCCCCCATTGTTTGGGGGCAGCTGGATCCCCCCTCCCATGGCCAGACAGGCCCTGGAGGAACCCACGGAGGTGGCAGGGCCAGGAGATGGCGTTTCCCACCCTTTTCCTCAGCCACCTTCCTGCCATGTTGGCTTGGCCTCCCCAGAGCAGCCTCTCTCCTTGCCAAACCACTTCTGGCTCCTCAGGGTCCCAGGGGACCTTTCTGGATGGCTCTCGCTTGTTCTTCCCCCTCAGGCGGTAGTTCAACAGGAGAAGTCGCTCCCTTTCCGGATCCCTGTGGGTCTCAGGGGGCCACTGGAGCACAGTGGGGAGACTCAGGGGAACTGGCTCAACTAGGGTCCTCCCAGTCCAGCCCAGACAAGAAAGTGAGCTCTCAGAAGAGGAAGCCATTGCGGAGAACTGGACTTGGCTGCTGAGGGTCTCCTGCCTTTCTTCCAAGGCTTCCTGGGGGCTGCAATGGCCAGAGGAAGAGGCAGGCCCCCCACCCTGAATCCCCTGCAGGCCCCTGGGGAGCAACCAGAGCTCTTCCTCTTGCCATGGCTAAGCCTGCCTCAGTTTCCTTCCCCAAGGCCTTGGAGGAACCTTAGGGTGCGGAATGACAACCCCAAAAGGAGTTTAGGTTCCTGGCAAATGGGGAAAGGAACATTATGTTGCATCTTTCCAGATGAGTCCAGGAATGGCCTCCAAGGTCCAGGGACTGATCTGCCCTGGCTTCCTCCTCGGAGGTCCCTTCAGAAGTAGAAGGGGTCCCAGGTCTCCATGGGGGGAACGGGGAGAAGCACCCCTGAGGCCTGTGTTCGAGGCAGAGTCTTTCGCCTTTTACGCCCCAACGACCTTCTCTGTGGTGTTTATGTGAGCTCTAGAGATGGGATCACATACAGATCCTCCTCTTTAGGGATTTCTGCTCCTTCCTTGCCTAGGGAAGCAGCCTCCGTGGCATGCAAGGGGAGGCGGGGCACATTGATACACCAACAATATATCAATTTCGATAAACGTTGTGTCGTGACATCACAAAAATGTCTCTGTACATGTGTGAGTACAACAGTTGTGACCGCGCCACCCACCAGTCAGCCGTTGGCGTTTGACGAGAGTAGGTGTGTTTTTAGCGCGGCCAAATAAAAAATTACATGAAATGGAAACGTGGAGCACTTTGATACACTAAGACACGGGGCACATTGATACGTATAGAAGTGCCCAGTTAGTGTACAATTTCTGATGTTCCCAATCCTGAAAATATAAATGTTGGATATTTCCTACTCATTAAATTTGAAAAGAAACTACTGTTGTTTAGAACATGGTCAAAATCATTTCTAAATATAATATGACCAATTTTCAAGTGTCCTATCTCAGGGGAAAACCAGGATTTTGTATGTTGTTTTGCAGTTGCCAAAACCAAAGGGATCCTCCACAATCCTTTAACACCATAGGCTTGGTCAGGATTCTTCCATGTGCCGACTCTTCCAAGGTTACCTGCATATTCCCGGAGGACTGACCTTGCTGCTCGTCTTCATATTCCTGATCAACTGTGATGAGGGAGAGATCTTCAAATGGAGTCTGTTCCTCGTCTTCCATGTTAAGGGGGAGCACTTCAAATCGTAGAAGCCCAAAATACCCATTTAGGACCATTTTGAAATAAATTTGAACACAGAGACAGATAAAAGGGTAATTTGGGATGCAAGCAAGGCTGTCATGGGAAGATTTTTGATACAACAGAATGCGATCAGAAAGAAACAACAAAATGAGAAAAAAGAGAACGTTCTGTCACAGTTGAAAGAAAAAGAGAATACATTGAGGTGTAATCCAAAAAATCAGCATTCAAAAAGAAATCAAATTATTGCAAGTACAGTATTCACAATTAATAAATCAGGAAATAGAGTGGAAGATTAAAAGGATGAATCAAAGGACATTTGAATCTGCCAACAAATGTGGGAAATTATTAGCATGGCAATTGAAAAAGGGACAAATATTAAATACGATAACTAATATCAAGATGGAAGAGAAGATTATTGAGAACCCAACAGAGATAAGGAAATGTTTTCAAAAGTATTATAAACAGCTTTATAAAAAAGGAGAAAGAACAATTGGACAAGATAGAACAATTATTGGGCAAAAATGGACTGCAAAAGATTCCGTTTGATAAGATAACATCATTTAATTATAGAATTACAAATCAATAAGTGGAACATGACATAAATCAATTGAGAAACGACAAGGCACCAGGACCAGATGGACTGAAAATATAATAAGACGTTGAAAGACGTTCTGGGCTGCATCAATAGGAGTACAGCATCTAGATCAAGGGAAGTAATAGTACCACTGTATTCTGCTCTGGTCAGACCTCACCTGGAGTACTGTGTCCAGTTCTGGGCACCACAGTTCAAGAAGGATACTGACTAGCTGGAACGTGTCCAGAAGAGGGCAACCAAAATGGTCAAAGGCCTGGAAACAATGCCTTATGAGGAACGGCTTAGGGAGCTGTGTATGTTTAGCCTGGAGAAGAGAAGGTTAAGGGGTGATATGATAGTCATGTTCAAATATATAAAAGGATGTCATATAGAGGAGGGAACATCCTGACAATAAGAGCTGTTCGACAGTGGAATTTGCTGCCAAGAAGTGTGGTGGAGTCTTTAAGCAGAGGCTTGACAGGCATATGTCAACAATGCTTTGATGGTGTTTCTAAAAGATGGGTCAAACCGCTGCACTCCAAACATTGACTAGCTCCATCCACAGCTAGTCAACTGACTCACCAGAAGCCCCACCCCTCACTTCCAAGGTCACCTACAGGTCACCAGCCAGAAACAAACACACACACACAAAATCCAAGAGGCAGAAGCCCTAGAAAACAAGCACAAGCACACAAATAAGGAAACAAATAAGCACACAAACTTTCTCTCACACAGCCCCCAAAAAACCTCCTCTCACACAGCCCCAAAAAGTCAAACCCACAAAACCTACAGTGTCTACCAAGCTCAGCTCCCCTTGTGTTCCCTCCTCAGTCGCTGCACTCCAAACACTGACTAGCTAGTAAGAGCTATTTGACAGTGGAATTTGCTGCCAAGGAGTGTGGTGGAGTCTCCTTCTTTGGAGGTCTTTAAGCGGAGGCTTGACAGCCATCTGTCAGGAATGCTTTGATGGTGTTTCCTGCTTGGCAGGGGGTTGGACTGGATGGCCCTTGTGGTCTCTTCCAACTCTATGATTCTAAGCCCAGACCATGTCATTACCGAGGAGGCAGGTTTTGTCATTGTTTGAAGACCATTGTTTGAAGACCATCCCTGCCTCCGGGTCTGGTCTTGACTGGAAGGATACTGGAATCAACAAGGGAGATCCACATGACCTGAAGGTGCTGCTGTGCAATGCCAGGTCAATGATTCACAAGACAGCGGTCATCCAGGACTTGATCGTGGATAAAGGACCTGAAGCACATTGACATGTTCTTGCCACTGCTTGTCTATCAGGATTTTTATTATTTGATGGGAAGTGAGTTCATTGCTGTGACAGCAGCAGGAGGAGGAGGAGGAGGAGACTTTCTACTCCAGAACAAGAACTATGTTGGGTGAGTAAGGCTGAGAGACTTGAGAGAAGTGTGACTAGCCCAAGGTCACCCAGCAGCTGCATGGGGAGGAGCGGAGAGGCGAACCCGGTTCCCCAGATTAGGAGTCCATTGCTCTTAACCACAGCTCTTTCCACATTCCAATCACTGATAGAGTTTCTCTCCTTTATGAATTCTTTGATGGGAAGTGAGACAATCCTTCTGCCTGAAGCTCTTTCTCCCCTGTATGAATTCTTTGATGGGAAGTGAGTTCATTGCTGTAACTGAAGAAGAGGAGGAGGAGGAGTAGTTTGAATTTGATATCCCGCTTTTTCACTATGCTAAGTAGTCTCAAAGCGGCTAACAATCTCTTTTTCCTTCCTCCACCACAACAAGCACTCTGTTAGGTGAGTGAGGCTGAAAAACTTCAGAGATATGTGAGTAGCCCAAGGAAACCCAGCAGCTGCATGTGGAGGAGCGGGGAATCATATTATGAGTTCACTGCTCTTAACCACTACACCTGTGTTGTCTTTTTCCTTTCTTTTGGGTTTCTCCCCTGTATGAATTCTTTGGTGGGAACTGAGACTGTGGCTCTGACTGAAACTCTTTCCACATTCCAAGCACTGATAGGGTTTCTCTCCTCTATGAATTCTTTGATGGGAAGTGAGACAATCCTTCCGCCTGAAGCTCTTTCCACATTCCACACACTGATAAGGTTTCTCCCCTGTATGAACTCTTTGATGGGAAGTGAGTTTACCCCTCCCACGAAATCTCTTTCCACATTCCAAGCATTGATGGGGTTTCTCCCCAGTATGAACTATTTGATGGGAATTGAGATGGCCCCTTTGAGTGAAGCTCTTTCCACATTCCAAGCATTGATAGGGTTTCTCACCTGTATGAGTTCTTTGATGGGAAGCGAGTTTTCCACTCTCACTAAAGCCCTTTCCACATTCCTGGCACTGATAGGGTTTCTCCCCTGTATGAATTTTATGATGCAAAGTGAGACTGGTACTTACTCTGAAGTTCTTTCCACATTCAAAGCACTGATAGGGTTTCTCACTTGTATGAATTCTATGATGGGAAGTGAGACCGGTGCTCTGACTGAAGCTCTTTCCACATTCATGGCAATGAAAAGGTTGCTCCCCTGTATGAATTCTTTGATGGGAAGTGAGAGTCTTACTGTGACGGAAGCTCTTTCCACATTCCAAGCACTGATAGGGTTTCTCCCCTGTATGAGTTCTTCGATGGGAAGCGAGTTTTCCACTCTCAGTAAAGCTCTTTCCACATTCCAAGCACTGATAGGGTGTCTCCCCTGTATGAATTCTTTGATGTTTAGTGAGATTGCTCCTCTGACTGAAACACTTTCCACATTGCAAACACTGATGGGGTTTATCCCCTGAATGAATTCTTTGATGGGAAGTGAGCTCTGAGCTTTGACTGAAGCTCTTTCCACATTCCAAACACTGATAGGGTTTCTCCCCTGTATGAATTCTTTGATGCAAAGTGAGACTGGCACTTACTCTGAAGCTCTTTCCAAATTCAAAGCACTGATAGGGTTTCTCCCCTGTATGAATTCTTTGATGGGAGGTGAGTTCTGAGCTCTGTCTGAAGCTCTTTCCACATTCCAAGCACTGATAGGGTGTCTCCCCTGTATGAATTCTTTGATGCAAAGTGAGACTGGCACTTACTCTGAAGCTCTTTCCAAATTCAAAGCACTGATAGGGTTTCTCCCCTGTATGAATTCTTTGATGGGAGGTGAGTTCTGAGCTCTGACTGAAGCACTTTCCGCATTGCAAACACTGATAGGGTTTCTCCCCTGTATGAAGTCTTTGGTGGAAAGTGAGAATGTCCTTCCGACTGAAGCTCTTTCCACTTTCCAAGCACTGATAGGGTTTCTCCCCTTTATGAATTCTTTGATGGGAAGTGAGACTGTGGCTGTGGCTGAAGCTCTTTCCGCATTCCAAGCACTGATAGGGTTTCTCCCCTGTATGAATTCTTTGATGGGAAGTGAGACTGTTGCTCTGACTGAAGCTCTTTCCGCATTCCAAGCACTGATAGGGTTTCTCCCCTGTATGAATTCTTTGATGGGAAGTTAGATTGCTCTTCTGACTGAAGCTCTTCCCACATTCCAAGCACTCATATAATTTCTCTCCGCTCTTTGTTCTGTCATGTGAAGTGAGCCTATCCCTCCGAATGAAGCTCTTTCTTTTATGGGAGGTGGACTGGGAGCTCTGGCGGATGTTCTCTCCATACTCTGAATATTTATATAACTTCTCTGCTATATGGATTCTGTTGTGTTCCCCCTTGTTCTTCCCTTCCAATTCATCACCATCTGCAATTAAGAGAGAAGTTAATTAATCAGAAGGGTGGTGATAATGGGTGATTGGCTGATAGGTGTGGTAAACCTGTTGATGACTGTTAACGACAGGTTATCATGTATAATGAGATAAGAATCCAATGTCTCTATTCAGACCAGGTCTCTCCATGGAGTTTGATAATAAGTTGTAATTCAGCAACTTCTCTTTCCAGTCAATTTCTGAAATTCTTTTGTAATAATGAATTATTACTTTAATAATGAATTATTATATTAATGAATGCTTGTGATAGAGGAAGAACTGAATATAATTAGTTGTGAGGCCTTACTATAATTTTCAATGCCTTTGTTGGCTGGTATTTATTGAGATATTTCTTGGCTTTTATCGGGCATAGATCTTGTTTGGCTCAATCATGGAATTCTCTTCATCTCCAAGGCCTGTCATCTATTTGGTCAACAAAATGCCGACAGAAGAAAAAACAAAAACAACAAACCTGAAGTTTCTTCAACTTCCCTAAAAATTCTGAAGATGACATTTAAAAAGGCCTGGGTAGTTCAGACAACCCCTTCATGGATCACTGCCTTGTTGTGGCGAAGGGGCTTAAATAACTTAGAGAAGTTATGTTTTGACCAAACGTGATCCCCCTGGAGAAGGACCCGCCAAGCCACTCCAGTATCCCTGCCAAGAAAACTCCATGGATGTGTATTTCCGCTGCAATTTGCTCCAAAAGAGCCCCCCCCCGGAAATGCAATAAAGCCAAATGGCTGTCCAACGAGGCCTTACAAATAGCGGGGGAGAGGAGGCAAGCAAAATGCAAGGGAGATAGGGGAAGATACAGGAAACTGAATGCAGATTTCCAAAAAATAGCAAGGAGAGACAAGAGGGCCTTCTTAAACGAGCAATGCAAAGAAATAGAGGAAAGCAATAGAATGGGGGAAACCAGAGATCTCTTCAAGAAAATTGGAGATATGAAAGGAACATCACTGCAGATGGTGGCAGCAGTCACAAAATTAAAAGACGCCCGCTTCTTGGGAGAAAAGCAATGGCAAACCTAGACAGCATCTTAAAAAGCAGAGACATCACCTTGCCTACAAAGGTCCGTATAGTTAAAGCTATGGTTTCCCCAGTAGTGATGTATGGAAGTGAGAGCTGGACCATAAAGAAGGCTGATCGCTGAAGAATTGATGCTTTTGAATTATGGTGCTGGAGGAGACTCTTGAGAGTCCCATGGACTGCAAGAAGATCAAACCTATCCATTCTGAAGGAAATCAGCCTTGAGTGCTCACTGGAAGGACAGATCCTGAAGCTGAGGCTCCAATACTTTGGCCACCTCATGAGAAAAGAAGACTCCCTGGAAAAGACCCTGATGTTGGGAAAGATTGAGGGCACAAGGAGAAGGGGACGACAGAGGACGATATGGTTGGACAGTGTTCTCGAAGCTACAAACATGAGTTTGACCAAACTGCGGGAGGCAATGGAAGACAGGAGTGCCTGGCATGCTCTGGTCCATGGGGTCACGAAGAGTCGGACACGACTAAATGACTAAACAACAAAACTTCAGACAAGCCTGGTCATTGATTAAAAAGGCATGACTAGAAGAATATTCACAGAGAAAACAGTTGATATCCCTCCATTCATGGTTCACAGTGGGGATGTTAGAATCCCAAATGATATTTGTCTCCATCAAAATAGTGGAGGTTCATCACATAGAGCAGGCACGGCCAATAGGTCGATCGCGATCTACCAGTCGCTCGCCAGGAAGTGTCTGGTCGATCGTGGGTAGATCGTGGGTTCCTTAGTGATGGCCAGTCTAAAAGAAAAAGAGAGAGCTGTCCCCCTAAAAAACCCTCAATAACTCTTTTCTCTCCACCCCCCTCCCAAAAAAAGTTAAATAACAATGGGCAATTGCAGGGAGAGATCCTTCCCTCTTGCCGAAACAGAACTCACCAGTATGTGTGTGAGTGCGTTGCACAGAGTGGCTGGATTGCTCCTCCTCCCTTCTCCCGGTAGAGAGGGAGGTGTGTGTGTGTGAATTTGTGTGTGTGCGTGCGTGAGATGGCTCAGCTTCCCTCAGGATGTAACAGAGATGCTGGTTTGCCAGCGCCCTGAGTGAGTAGCTAGAGGGAAGCGGGAGCCGCGACTCACAGAGGGATTTCCCCCCTGTCCCTGTCGTTTTGAGCCACTGGGAGCCAGCTAGGAGCCAGTCTCTCTTTCTCCCGCTGGGGGGGGGAGAGATGGATGGGTGCTCCTAGCTGGGGGGGGGGAGAGGTGGATGGGTGCTCCTTGCTAGCTCCTACCTGGGGGCGAGAGAGATGGATGGGATCTCCTAGCTGGCTCCTAGCTGGGGGGTGAGAGAGAGGTGGATGGGTGCTCCTTGCTGGCTCCCAGCTAGGGGGGTGGGGGAGAAATGGATTGGCGACATGATTAGCATAGTTTCATCCTACAAAACAAAATTTAAGTTAATGATGGCTGACCTTACAATCAAATTTTTTAATCACTTTCCTAATATGCAGGACCATCTTGGGTGGGGGATCCTGACTTCAAACAGAGAAGTATTTGGCTGAAATTGGTTCTGTTATTCTGGAGTTAGAATTTTTTTTTGGCCACTTCCAAAAAATTGAATTAATTGTAGAGTACATGTCATTTCCATTCAAATCTGATTTGGACATTTAAAAAATTATCTGTGCATATTACTCGTTGTGCAAAATATCTATTGAAAATGAGATATTAACTCTGAAAAATGACATTTTTCTGAGGGCCCGTGCAGAAGAAGAACCATTTTGGAAGTTTGTGCCCAGACAGAAATTTCCAAATTTGAGAAGATGCAGTGAAATTTTACACTCATGTTTTGGTTCTACTTATTTATGTGAATCTGCATTTTCATATTTAAAAATGACAAAGAGTAAGCAACGTTCAAACATGACAGATGAGCACCTTAAGGATTCCCTGAAGCTGGCCCTGACACAGTACTTGCCTGATATCAAACAGTTGATTAACGAAATGGTGATGCAGGTGTCACACTAACAATGGATGAAGACATGTATTTTTAAAGAAATTTTGATAGGTACAGGGGCGTTGCTAGCCACTCCGTTACCTGGGGCAGCAAACGCGGAGGCACCCCAGGGGCAGGGCACCGCTCCGCAGCGTCATGACGTAATGACGCATTCGTCATGACATCATGACGCTCTCCCTGGGTGGAGTTGAGGGGTGGGCCAGCGAGGGCATCACAAGCATCGCCTCACTGGCCAGCCCGTCACCTCCACCCAGGGAGGGAGGGCGGCTCCGCAGCAGGGAGAGAGAGCGACCTCAACTCCACCCAGGGAGAGCAGGCAGCGTCAGTCCGGCTGATCAGATTGACTACGCACGTGCTGGATCCGACACGTGTGCAGTCAGTCTGATCGGGGGGCTGCTTAGCGTGAGTGGCGCTCCGTGGATCCGCTGCACACCAGCGGCACCCTGATCGGACTGACTGCGCACGCGTTGGATCCAGTGGTCCTATGATCCTTGTGTTTGAAAGCAAATAAAAGTTATTCCAATAAGAAAAGAAAAAGGCAACACATGGAGGCCCACAGGATCAGGATTCAGTTCCTGAAATGTGTGCGGAGAAGTCTGATCCATGGAAAATGTGTAAAAGGAAGTAACCTTAAGCCTGAACAGTATAAAGCCTATAACTTGCAACAGTGGAAAAAAAACAGCACTATTTGTTACATTTCATTGGAAGAAGAACCAAAACTCCTTGTTTACATTTGTTATAAGGTTTCTTTGCAACCTGTTTTCTCAAATAAAACCCACTGGCATCAGGGAGAGAAAGTGATGTTGCGCCGTTTCAGCTTCCAATTAGCTCTTCCAATCGCAAGAGTCAATCAAAAGCCACGCATCGGAAGTAGAACAGACTTCCAGAACGGATTCCGACTATACAGCTGTATTCCTAGCTCAAATTGCCTGCAGGGGACAAAGGCTCAGGCAGGCAGCAGGTGGAGGAACCTGAAATGGTGCTCCCCTTCTCCATCTCCATCCGCCTGCCTGCCTCCCCCCACCTCCAAGCTGAGCAAGCCCCAATACCTCTCTGGCTTCATCCCTCCATGTCCCCATCTCCACTCCCCTGGGACTCACCAGATCTCTCGCAGGTCCCTGGGAGGGAACGCTTGGAGGTTGTGGGGAGGGATGCAGGAGACAACCTCACCAGGTCAACCGTCCACCGTCCACCTTCCATCTTTGCTAGCTTTGCAGGATCCGTCTCTTTCATCCTTCCTAAGGAGTCGAGGAGCCCAAACAAGCTGCAGGGTCCTGGGAGAGAGGAAGAAGCAAAGGGAGCTTCAGAGGCCCTGCAGGGATTCTCCTGTCCAGATATTCTCCTGCCCCTGGGGAACGGAAGCCCCATTTCTAAACATCTCCAGTGATTCCAATTTCTTCGGTATGCTGCTCACCCCACTTCATAAGCTGGCATGGTCTGCACAGTAGTGACCTGAGAGTAGATCCCAATAAACTCAGTGGGGATAATTGACAGAACTTGGTGCAAAAAATAGTCACCATCCTGTCCCTGAACCTCAAAACTGCAACCCCAGAGCCTGGGCAGGAAATAGCAGAGTAGCTATTACATCTAGGTGCCCTCATGCTAGGTGCTTTGTATATAGAGCCCTGTTGACGCTCTTTGAGCTCTCTCATTGCAAGCCAGGCAGGTGTTGTGGCCGTATTTGCCTCTGTCAGGGGTTGCATGGGTACCAAATCTGTGCATGGAAGCAGAGGAGCTGGTGATGCCACATTTCTGAATAATCTTGAGACTAATACACCCCTCCTCCTCCTTCGATATTCCCTGTGCTTATACACCATCTTCACAAGTCTCTCGAAACGTGGCCCCCACCCTGCCATGGAAGCCATCAAAGTATAGATCTTCCACATGTCCTAAATCTGTTGTGGTCTTAAGAACACCAGGCATGTAGGCCCTTTAAAAACTCCAGAGGGGAGCTTTATGCTCCTCTTGTGACAAGATTCCCAAAGGGTTAGGGTAGCTTGATAGAACTAGCTTATTTTGAGACTACACCAATTTCCACATTCTTGTTTATCAAAACCCACAGACACTCGGCTAGATTTCCCCCCAGAATATTTTATAAGCACCTATCAGGATGACAAGAATTTTATTACAGTTAGCCAAAAAGGATTTTATGCGTTCCATGTCCCCTGTTAGTAGTACAAGCCATGCAATGACTGATACCCCCCCCCCCATTTTGTCCCAGAAGGTTGGGAGGAGTCTTTTATACTTGCATTAGCATTTCCTGTGGATAGTTCTGAACTTTGCTTTCATATTAGTTCATCTACTTGTTTACCCTGAATAGGGGAGAGACATGTTTTGTTGCATCTGGGACAGAATAAGTGGTCGGGTTTTTGCTGCTGCAGATGCAGAAGGGCTTTTATTTCTTCTCCCTGGGCTCCTCCCATGTGCAAATGTTTCCGACTGGCAGCAGCCTATTTGCATGTTCAGTTTCCCTTGACCCAAAGCCCCATAAAGGAAGGCTTAGCAGAGAGGAAAAGGAGGACCCTCTGCTCCCGACTTGGGGGTCTCCCCCCACGGTGCACGATCTGAACAGGGACCCCCCCATGCACCTTCCCTGCACCCCTGGGACCCCATTCTCCCCATTGCACCTTCAGGGGGAAGAGAGAGAGAGGAGACTCACCCGATTCCACGAGGGGCACCGAGGAAGCTTTTGCAAATGAGAGAAAACAACGCAACCTCCTCTCTGCCTGCAGGAAGCGATATGGGAGGGAGGGAATTTAGCCATTGAGAACCTTGACCCCCTCCCCCTTCACTTCCTGTCCTCTCTAGGAATCCAGCTTTGCTCCTTTTAACCCTTGCAAAGCCGAGGGCACCCCCTCCCTCTCCCTTCCTGCAGTATTCCTGCTTCTGCGCCTGCGCTCAAGGGGCTGCCCCCCTTCCATCTCCTCCATCTGTGCCAAGGGCTCTGCCCCAAGGCGCCCACATCTGATCCAGACTAACCGAAAGGGAGACGGGGGTGAGGGTGGCCATGGGGGGTTAGCTTGTCTCTCCCCCTCCCCCAACATAGAGACTCCTGGATGGATCCCAAGGAAAGGCTGGGATGGAGAAGAGGCTCCAACATGGTAAAAAGGTAAAGGGCAGGGCATAGCTGCCAAGTTTTCCCTTTTCTCCCGAGGAAGCCTATTCAGCATAAGGGAAAATCCCTTAAAAAAAGGGATAACTTGGCAGCTATGGTAAAGGGGCCCCTGACCAATCAGGTCCAGTCGTGCCCGACTCTGGGGTTGCGGCGCTCATCTCTCGGCCTCCTCTCCTTCGCCTGGTTCCCTGAGGGAGTTTTCCCCCTGAGTCTCCCTCTTGGCTGCTCCCCCTCCCAGCTTCTCCTTCATTTCTCATTCCTTCTCTTCATGTTCCCCCCCCCATTGTTTGGGGGCAGCTGGATTCCCCCCCCCTCCCATGGCCATACAGGCCCTGGAGGAACCCATGGAGGCGGCATGGCCAGGAGATGACGTTTCCCGCCCTTTTTCGAAAAAGGCGGGAAAGCCATGTTGTTTCTTCTGGAGGCCCCAGCTGCTCCCAGAGACGCCATGGCTCCTCTGTGGGCCTCGTGGGTCCCACACTCTCGGGGGAGGGGGGTCTCTCCTCCCAGCTGCAGGAGGGCGACACCTTCGGGTGCCAGCGCTCATGGGGCGTCCTCAGCCGCCTTCCTGCTGTTCTAAGCAAAAATCTGCTCTTATTCCCTTATGGCAGGCATGTCCAACAGGTAGATCGTGATCCACCGGTAGATCACTGGACGTCTGTGGTAGATCACCAGTAGATCAGTGGCTCCCCCCAAATAAGTTAAATTTTTTTGACTCCCCTTAAAAAAAAACTCAACATCTTTGCCCTGCACCCCTAAAATGACCTGAACCACCAAAAACTGGGCTTTCCTTCCTAAAAAAGCTCAATGTCAATGTTGCTTTCCTCCTCCCTAAAGAAGCTCAACAACTTTTACATGAACCCCCCCAAAAACAGGACTTTCCTTCCTAAAAAAGCTCAACAACTTTGACCTGAACCCCCAAAGAGGGGGTAGATCACTGCCAGTTTTTAACTGTGAGTAGATCGCAGTCTCTTGGAAGTTGGCCACCCCTGCCTTATGAGGTACACAAGAGCCTTATTGGGTTCTCCATCGGTCGGAGAATATATAACAGAGGCCAACCAGAGAAGTTTGAGAAGCAAAACCTTTATCTGCTGTTGCAACAGGGTCCTTCCCCTCACACAGGAGAACAAGGAAGGAACCCAGAACAAAAGAGAACCTCCACTTTTATCAGTTTCCCCATCACCAAGAAACGCCCCCAAGACATCATTCCTACGTCACAGCTATGTAATCAATACCTCACAAAAAGGAGTGTTCAAGGTAGAAATCTGAGCACTTTTGACACCTCTCCTAGTCCTATCACCCCTCCCAGGTGTGAATTCCTGAACACAAAGAGAAATTAAAATTTTCGTAAGGGTTGCTCACTGTCTTTTGTTCAGAGGAGTCTTCCATTGTGAATGAGGTACCATTGATGGGGAATTATGGCTCCCAAGTTGCTAGTCATGTGGAAATGTGTGCATATGCTGATCCTTAAGCCTTCCTTAAGGCAGGGTTGAGTCCAAGCGGGAGGGGTGAGGGTCTTTGAAGCGGAGCGGAGACGGGGAAGATGGCGTTGAACAGGATTCTGGGTATCATGGGTGTACCCAGCATGGGGCAGGGGGGTGCAGCTGCCCCCCTAGAAAGCCAAACTGCGGGCCCGACTAGGGAAGCAAATACCCTGCGCAGGCACCCCGCTTGTTGACACGGGAGGGGAGGGGGGAGGAAACGCTGCTGGTGCCGTGGCTCCGCGGTGGTGGCTCCTCCTCTCAGCCCGCCCTGCCTACATTTGCACCAATTCCCGCCCACTAAAGCCTTCGCGCCTCCCAATGGAAAGCCCTGCCGGGCGGCAACCTCTCCTGCCTAAGAGTTCTGCTGGGCTGGCAAGTGAAGGAGATGCGGCTCCCTGCATTGGTTGCAGCCGTTGCCACGCTCAGTCTCCCGGTAGGCTGCACTGCGATCGTCTGTGCCGCGGGCTGGGAATCGCCCCCTTCCACCCTCCGCACCCCCCTACCCCCCTGAGTTAGGAGTTGCTACTGAGACTCCTCCTGGGCCGGGAGAGGAAGTGCATCGACAGGAGCCAGTTCAGCCTCGGCGGGCAGAGGCCCGCAAAGGAGGAGTGGGGGGCGGCACCCGAAGGCAGTGGTCGTGGCTGCTGCAAGGAAACTGCGTGGGAGTGTTTGCGCCGGATTGCCGGCAGCAGGAGTAGCCCAGCGGCAGTGACCCTTCCTCGCCACCCCCCACCCCCGGCAATAGGAAAGGAGCTGCCTTGGGGGACGGCACAGCTCTCCGCTCCCCCTGCGTGCATTGCCCTCTCCGGGCATTGGCTGCTGTTTCCTTCTTTGCAATGCCCCCCCAGCCGCTCTCCCTTGCTGCCCCTGCCGAGAGAGGGGCGTTGAGGGCGGGGGAGCCGCTGCCGCTGTAGGATCGCAGCTGGGGGGGCTCGCTCGCCTGCGCTGCGCCACCCCACCTTTCCCATCTTTTGCTCCCGTGCGATGGGGAGGCGGTGGTGGCAGCTTCTTCTTCTTTGAGGGTCTCAGCTTGGCGGAGGGGGGTCCCCAGTATCCTCCCAGGCCATGGGGGGGTGGCCCCCCAGGACTAGCAGGCCACTGAGCTCCTTCCCCAATCCAGATATATAGGGTGGGAACTGGCAAGGCTTCGGTGGGACCTGGAGGAGGGAAAGCGGGGCCCAAAGGGGTTTTTCAGGGGGGTGGCTAGCCATAAATGGATGGGAGCGGTGTTTTCAGAGCAGGGCTGTCTTAAGCATACCTGGCGCCCTGACACCGTGGTGTGATGGATCCCTCTGGCGCCCCCGCCCCGTTTCCCGGCGCGGCAGGCGCAGCTCACTGCGCGGCTGCCACCTGCAGGGCCGGAACCCTGCGCAACCCAGCCTGGCCGTAGGGCTGGCCCTGGGCCAGGGGGTGCTGCCCACCCCCTGTTGTGACGCCCCTGCGCGCGGCGGAGGCGGCCCCAGGCCTGCGTGCCTCCGGAAAGCAGCCTGAAGCCGCTGAACAGCTGAGAGGCGCGCCTGGGGCGGCCTCCGCCGCGCCTCTCAGCGGGTGCAGTGGCGTCCCTGGTGGCCTGGCGCCCCGCGCCACCGGACCCGGGCTTAGAGACGGCCCTGCTTCAGAGCAGGGAAATTTCATGTGAGAGAGTTTAGGGGGTTCATGTAGCCCCGCCCACTTTGTGGCCCCTCCCATGCCTTGGCCCCGCCCCTGAACGACCATGGCTTGCCTCCCCCCCCCTAGTTTTGATCGTGGGTACGCCCCTGCTGGGTATTGCAGCTGTCAAATTCGGTCACCTCTCTCTGTTCATTAATAATGGTGTCCTGATTCTCCCCCCCCCCTAATTTTCTATAACACTGCCATGGTGGCTTGGCCTCCGTACAGCAGCCTCTCTCCTCACCAGACCACTTCTGGCTCCTAAGGGGACGTATATGGATGGCTCTCGCTTGTTCTTCCCCCTCAGGCAGTAGTTCAACAGGAGAAGTCGCTCCCTTTCCGGATCCCTGTGGGTCTCAGGGGGCCACTGGAGCCCAGTGGGGGGACTCAGGGGAACTGGCTCAACTGGGGTCCTCCCAGTCCAGCCCAGACAAGAAAGAGAGCTCTCAGAAGAGGAAGCCATTGCGGAGAAGAACCGGACTTGGCTGCTGAGGGTCTCCTGCCTTTCTTCCAAGGCTTCCTGGGGGCTGCAATGGCCAGAGGAAGAGGCAGGCCCCCCACCCTGAATCCCCTGCAGACCCCTGGGGAGCAACCAGAGCTCTTCCTCTTGCCATGGCTAAGCCTGCCTCAGTTTCCTTCCCCAAGGCCTTGGAGGAACCTTGGGGTGCGGAAGGAGGGACCCCAAAAGGAGTTTAGGTTCCTGGGAAATGGGGAAAGGAACATTATGTTGCATCTTTCCAGATGAGTCCAGGAATGGCCTCCAAGGTCCAGGGACTGATTTGCCCTGGCTTCCTCCTCGGAGGTCCCTTCAGAAGTAGAAGGGGTCCCAGGTCTCCATGGGGGGAACGGGGAGAAGCACCCCTGAGGCCTGTGTTCGAGGCAGAGTCTTTCGCCTTTTACGCCCCAACGACCTTCTCTGTGGTGTTTATGTGAGCTCTAGAGATGGGATCACATACAGATCCTCCTCTTTAGGGATTTCTGCTCCTTCCTTGCCTAGGGAAGCAGCCTCCGTGGCATGCAAGGGGAGGCGGGGCACATTGATACACCAACAATATATCAATTTCGATAAACGTTGTGTCGTGACATCACAAAAATGTCTCTATACATGTGTGAGTACAACAGTTGTGACCGCGCCACCCACCAGTCAGCCGTTGGCGTTTGACGAGAGCAGATGTTGTGGCCATATTTAATAATAATAATAATAATAATAATAATAATAATAATAATAATAATCTGTCGGGGGTTGCATTGGGACCAAATATTTGGGGAAGCTTTCCATCTCCAATTGGTAGGAAAAAGGATTCAGTAACCTGCTGTTAGTTGGGGTAGGGTTACCAGACGTCCCCGTTTCCTGGGGACAGTCCCTGGATTTGTAAATCTTTCCCCAGACAAATTGTGTCCGCATAATGTCCCCAGATTCCATTAAATGTCCCTGGGAAATGTGGCAGCAGCACACTGCGCTTGGGATACTGATGTTCATGCTCATCCCTCCCCTTTATGCCCCTTTCTCTTTGGGGCACACCAGCCGTGCTTGGATTTTGCGTGTTTCTTCCGCTCATTTTTCTTTCGGCTATGAAGTCATGGGCTGTTGTGGGGGGAACAGAAGCCCTGCACGGATTGCTGGTAAAATGCGGGCTAGACAATGCTACCATTCAGTGGATTTGTAACTGGCTGACTGACCGAACCCAAAGGGTGCTCATCAATGGCTCCTCTTCATCCTGGAGAGTAGTGACTAGTGGGGTGCCACAGGGTTCTGTCTTGGGCCCAGTCTTATTCAACATCTTTATCAATGACTTGGATGATGGGCTTGAGGGCATCCTGAGCAAGTTTACAGATGACACCAAATTGGGAGGGGTGGCTAATACCCCAGAGGACAGGATCACATTTCAAAATGACCTTAACAGATTAGACAACTGGGCCAAAGCAAACCATATGATTTTTAACAAGGAGAAATGTAACGTACTACACTTGGGCAAAAAATAATAATGAGATGTTGACCTCCTGAGAACTCGCCCCCTCCCTGGCTTGGCAGAGAGGACAAAGGAGGCTCCTCTGCTCCCTGACTTGGGGGTCTCCCCCCACCATGCATGATCTGAACAGGGGCCCCCATTAACCCTCCCTCCATCCCTCGGACCCCTTTCTCCCCATTGCACCCTCTGGGGGAAGAGAGAGGAGACTCACCCGATTCCAGGAGGGGCTTTTGCTAAGGCTAGAGAATAAACCAGCCCCCTCTCGGCTGACAGGCAGAGATGTGGGAGGGAGGGAGGGAATTCAGCCATGGAGGACCTTGCCCCCTCCCCCTTCACTGTCCTCTCTAGGAATCCAGCTCTACTCCTTTTAACCCTTGCAAAGCCGAGACCTTTCCTCCCTCTCCCTGCAGTTTTTCTGCACCTGCGCTTACATGTTTCCCTCTCTCCCTCCCCCATCTCCTCCACGGAGCCCAAACCACCTTCTATGCGTCATTGGAGGCTGGATGACAGAGGGCAACCGCTTGGCGCACGGGCGCCCCCTGCAGGCAGGCAGGCAGTACACCGCTGGCTACAAGATCTCCTGCAATGATTTTGCAATTTTTTTTGCAGATAAAATTGCTCAGATTTGGGAAGAGGTAGACTCCACTGTGGCAGCAGGGCCATGGTGGGAGAGGGCTAGAGTCCTGCCTAGTCAAGTTGTGTGGGATCAATTCTAATCTGTTACCTCCGAGGATGTGGGTGGGCTGCTTGGACGAGTGAAACCAACCACCTGTCTCCTTGATTCTTGCCCATCCTGGCTCAAAAAAGCAGGCGGGAAGGGCTGGGCAATGGGCTATGCAGGGTGGTGAATGCTTCGCTCAGTGAAGGAGCCTTCCCAGACCCGCTGAAAGAGGTGGTTAATAAACAGCTTCTTTAAAAAACACCCAGTCTCAAATCTTCCATTTTTGGGCAAGGTGACTGAGTGGGTGGTTGCTAAGAAACTCCAGGCATGACTTGTTGTTGTTTAGTCGTTTAGTCGTGTCCGACTCTTCGTGACCCCATGGACCATAGCACGCCAGGCACTCCTGTCTTGCACTGCCTCCCGTAGTTTGGTCAAACTCATGTTCGTAGCTTCGAGAACACTGTCCAACCATCTCGTCCTCTGTCGTCCCCTTCTCCTAGTGCCCTCAATCTTTCCCAACATCAGAGTCTTTTCCAAGGATTCTTCTCTTCTCATGAGGTGGCCAAAGTATTGGAGCCTCAGCTTCACGATCTGTCCTTCCAGGGAGCACTCAGGGCTGATTTCCTTAAAAATTGATAGGTTTGATCTTCTAGCAGTCCATGGGACTCTCAAGAGTCTCCTCCAGCACCATAATTCAAAAGCATCAATTCTTCGGCGATCAGCCTTCTTTATGGTCCAGCTCTCACTTCCATACATCACTACTGGGAAAACCATAGCTTTAACTATACGGACCTTTGTCGGCAAGGTGATGTCTCTGCTTTTTAAGATGCTGTCTAGGTTTGTCATTGCTTTTCTCCCAAGAAGCAGGCGTCTTTTAATTTCGTGACTGCTGTCACCATCTGCAGTGATCAAGGAGCCCAAGAAAGTAAAATCTCTCACTGCCTCCATTTCTTCCCCTTCTATTTGCCAGGAGGTGATGGGACCAGTGGCCATGATCTT
Organism: Zootoca vivipara; assembly: GCF_965207765.1. Taxonomy (NCBI): domain Eukaryota; kingdom Metazoa; phylum Chordata; class Lepidosauria; order Squamata; family Lacertidae; genus Zootoca; species Zootoca vivipara. The sequence goes on from NC_142584.1 coordinate 120,794,880, forward strand.
GGGTTTTTTGATGTTGAGCTTCAGACCATATTTTGCGCTCTCCTCTTTCACCCTCATTAAAAGGTTCTTTAATTCCTCCTCACTTTCTGCCATCAAGGTTGTGTCATCTGCATATCTGAGGTTGTTTATATTTCTTCCGGCAATCTTAATTCCGGCATGGGATTCATCTAGTCCAGTCTTTCGCATGATGAATTCTGCATATAAGTTAAATAAGCAGGGAGACAATATACAACCTTGTCGTACTCCTTTCCCAATTTTGAACCAATCAGTTGTTCCATATCCAGTTCTAACTGTAGCTTCTTGTCCCACATAGAGATTTCTCAGGAGACAGATGAGGTGATCAGGCACTCCCATTTCTTTAAGAACTTGCCATAGTTTGCTGTGGTCGACACAGTCAAAGGCTTTTGCATAGTCAATGAAGCAGAAGTAGACGTTTTTCTGGAACTCTCTAGCTTTCTCCATAATCCAGCGCATGTTTGCTATTTGGTCTCTGGTTCCTCTGCCCTTTCGAAATCCAGCTTGCACTTCTGGGAGTTCTCGGTCCACATACTGCCTAAGCCTGCCTTGTAGAATTTTAAGCATAACCTTGCTAGCGTGTGAAATGAGCGCAATTGTGCGGTAGTTGGAGCATTCTTTTTTTTTTAAAAACATAATTTTTATTGATTTTACAGATTACAAAAGATGGTACATACATATACACCTTTTCCACCTTCTTCCCACCCCCCTCCATGGGTCCTCCCCTGCCACAGAAGTATCCCACGCAGGTGAACAGTCAGAAGTGGTCCATTTTATGATTGGGTTTCTGTCCTCCTCCCCCTCCCCTGCCCCCGAAGCCCCCCCCTGCCACCAGGGAGCTCCAGTGAACCAGGGCAGTACGCAGGAGTTCATCCATCCAACCATCTATTGTCATACCAAAAAAAAAGAAAATACAAAAAGAGAAAAAGAGAAAAAAGAGAAGAAGAAAAAAAGACAAAAAGGAAAAAAGACAAAAACAAAAAATCATCATAATTGTTAAATTCATAATTGTTAAACCATATTTTGTGGGCTTCCCCACCCTCCCCCCTTCCCCGGTTTTCCTCCCTTATTTATCATCTTCAACAGTTTCATAGTTCATATTTTATAACATACACCTTTATATCTTATACCACTTTTAAACTAACTATTATCATTTTCGCCTAATGTCCAATCACTGAAAAATCAAACTCCCATTTTTTCTTTCCGTGCCTAATTTTTACCCCCTCTATAGGCCTCCATATTTTCACCTTTTTCCAGAATCAATTCACTTTTTAAACCTATAACTATTCCCAAACTAACCTTACACCCCCCGAGTACCGGCTCCACCCCACCAATCCAGCAAGTTCCATAGTCAGCAGTCCAGTTATAATCCTATTAACCCATCCTTACAGTCACAACTTCACTTTCCCTTCACCCCACCCCCTGTTTACAGTCTTTTGCCATCCAGGCCTCCATATCAGACCCCTGAGCTTCTTCTCTTCTCTGCTTAATTTTTCCTTCTTCCCTGTGGTCATTCTGGAGTTCCAGTAAATCCAATCGTGCCCCCCTCGAAGGGGAGGCACTCCATCCAACTTTTTGTAGAGTAAAATCATCATTTTTTTCGTGGTGGGCTTCATTTTGTGTTAAATCATCACAGTCCTCATCATTGTCATTCTCACATTCGTCTTCTTCAGTTTCAAAAGCTTCATCTTCTAAGAAATCATATTCTGCCATCACCATCTGGAATTGTTGCTGTAACTCTTGCCGTTGTGTCTCCTCTTGACATAGTTCTATTCTTGCTTCCCACATTAAGGTCAAAACAGTCCGCTGAAACTCAGGCGGGTACCTTTTTGTTGACATAGTTCAGTCCTGTCAAGGTCAAAACTTGTCACATGTGGTGGAATATGATCGCAGTCTATTTTCTCGACTCCATTTTAACAAGCTGGCTGCATTCTTAAAAATAAAGTTCGAACTCACATTTCAAAAGCATATAGACCAAAAAAGAATTTCCAAAAAGTCCAGAGATAAAGATAGAAATAAAATTTAACTATAAATCCTGATCAGCTCACTGGGTTGTCTGGGCTGCCGGCTCCCAAGGAAAAGAAAGGTCTTTCTTAGTCTTAACCTCTTTCTGCAGGGCATTTACATCCACAGTCTCTCTCCCCTTTTACCCTGCATTTAGGGGAGATTCTCTTTGATGCCTTTGAGGAATCCTTTTAAGTTAAAATCTTCTGTTTACGGCTTCGGGTTTCTGTTTACTGTCTCTTATGTTACCGTAGGGGGGGGTGTGGCTTCCTCTTTTCCCCTCTCTCCCAGGTCCAAATTGTTGCCTTAATTTACATTCCAAAGAATCCAAATTACTCACAGTCTATTCATTTGCTGAATGTTCTTTGAAGAATTGGCCACCTCCACTTCCCAGACTCGCAGCTTCGCACTCTCAGAGCAGCAATGTCAGCCTGTCCGCCGCGGTTCACCTCCTCGCTCTCGGGGGCTTAAACAAAGCCGATCCGGGGAGGAGAGAGCCTGCTTTTGGCGCCGCCAGGCAAAATCCGTCCCCAAAAAGCTCGATTTGGGGCTTTTAAGGAGGTTTCGCTTCGCTGGAACGATTCCCTCCACCTCTGAGGCGCCGAGGTCCGCTCCGCTGAGCGGACCCCCGTCTGAGCAAGATGGCGTGGTCAACCGGAAGCCCGTTGGAGCATTCTTTGGCACTGCCCTTCTTTGGAATTGGGATGTAGACTGATCTTCTCCAATCCTCTGGCCATTGCTGAGTTTTCCAAACTTGCTGTCTTTGTCCATGGAGTTTTCTTGGCAGGGATACTGGAGTGGCTTGCCAGTTCCTTCTCCAGGTGGATCACGTTTAGTCAAAACTCTCCACTATGACCTGTCCATCTTGGGTGGCCCTGCATGGCATAGCTCATAGCTTCTCTGAGTTATTCAAGCCCCTTCGCCACGACAAGGCATTGATCCATGAAGGGGCCAGGCATGACTAGCGCAGGCATAGGCAAACTCTGCATACTACTCCCATCATCTCTTGTTAACAGGACCACTGGTCAGGGATGATGGGAATTGTAGTCCCAAAACATCTGGAGGGCTGAGTTTGCCCATGCCTGGCCTAGAGGATGTGGACCATTTGCATCCCTTCCAATCTGGATTCAGGCCACATCATGGGACTGAAACTGCCTTGGTCGCGCTGGTCAATGATCTCAAATGGGCTAGAGTGTTCGGAACCCTTGGCTTTCACTTGTGGGGTGCCTCTAGGTTCCACCCTCTCCCCCATGCTTTTCAACATCTATATGAAGCCACTGGGAGAGATCATCAGGGGATTTGGGCTGGGTGTTCATCAGTATGCAGATGATACCCAGCTCTACCTCTCTTTCACATCAGAACCAGTGAAGGCAGTGAAAGTCCTGTGTGAGTGCCTGGAAACGGTTGGAGGATGAATGGCAATTAACAGATGGAGGACAAGACAGAAGTACTGTTTTGGGGGGGCAGGGGACAGGCCGGTGTGGGGGGACTCCCTGGTCCTGAATGGGGTAACTGTTTCCCTGAAGGACCAGGTGCGCAGCCTGGGGGTCATGTTGGACTCACAGGCGCATGTTAATTCTGTTTTCAGGGCAGCTGTCTACCAGCTCCATCTGGTAAGCAGGCTGATATCCTCCCTGCCTGCAGACAGTCTCGCCAGAGTGGTGCATGCTCTAGTTAGCTCCCACTTGGACTACTTTAATGTGCTCTACGTGGGGCTACCTTTGTTTTTGCTTTTGCTTTTCAACACCCACGTTGTTGTTGTTTTTTGTTTTGTTTTCCAGGTGGTCAGACCTCACCTGGAGTACTGTGTCCAGTTCTGGGCACCTCAGTTCAAGAAGGATACTGACAAGCTGGAACGTGTCCAGAGGAGGGCAACCAAAATGGTCAAAGGCTTGGAAACAATGCCTTATGAGGAACGGCTTAGGGAGCTGGGTATGTTTAGCCTGGAGAAGAGAAGGTTAAGGGGTGATATGATAGCCATGTTCAAATATATAAAAGGATGTCATATAGAGGGAGAAAGGTTGTTTTCTGCTACTCCAGAGAAGCGGACACGGAGCAATGGATTCAAGCTACAAGAAAGAAGATTCCACCTAAACATTAGGAAGAACTTCCTGACAGTAAGAACTGTTCGGCAGTGGAATTTGCTCCCAAGGAGTGTGGTGGAGTCTCCTTCTTTGGAGGTCTTTAAGTGGAGGTTTGATAGCCACCTGTCAGGAACGCTTTGATGGTGTTTCCTACTTGGCAGGGGGGTTGGACTGGATGTCCCTTGTGGCCTCTTCCAACTCTATGATTCTATGAAATAATATTCATTTTAAAACAATACGAAATACAAAAATCACAAAAACAAAAAGACAAAAAAACAAAAATAAAACATATTAAAAAAAACATATAGAACATATAAAAATCTTTCATTTTTACTTGACATTGTAGACTTCCTCAATTCCCCCCTCACTGAGTCCATTTTTAAATCCAATTTAAGCAATTTCCATATTATATCTTACATCATTTTAACATATTTTTTTCATTATCTCTCAACTATTCCTAATCTATAAACATCAACTATCCTTAACCTATAATTCATCAGTTATTCCAAATCAGAAATTATTTTCCCAACCATCTATCTTCTATTTCACCCCTTAGCCTAAAATTTATTCCCAAAAATTATCCACAAATTCAAATATTACTTCTTCTATCCTAATAACTTTTCAACACTTAGATCTGATTCAAAGCACCCTCCCCTGGACTCGAGATCTCCCAGACGATTCTTCTGCCATCTCTTGGACTTGTTCCAAAATGAACTGTATGCAGTTCTTATCCATTTGTAGACTTGTTGTTTTGACTGGCTGCATCCTTTGTCTTCTCATATTTCAGTGGAAGGGGTGGGTTGATGTGCCAGAGGCGGTGCAATACTCTTTTGTTCCAATTTCCTTCAAAAATTATGTCTGAGCTGGTTCCTTAATCTATTTTGCAAAATCCACTTTCCTTGTTGCTTCTAAAGTCTTTCAAAACTCTTCATCTTGTTAAATCTGCTATTTTAAAACCCAGTTCAAAAGTTCAGAGGCTCACCATAATTGATAGCTTCCTTGTCTGTTTAACATCACAATGGCGGCTGGTCGCTGCTTCCAGGGTCTTGTCCCCAGGTTGTAAAAGGGCTTGTTTATTATCAGCTGTAAAAGTCTTGCAGAGATCAAAAAAACAATTCCCCTTCCCTTGGCTCTGCCACCAAAGGGAAGGGGTTCAGATTAGGAAATCTCAATGTCTCATTCACACACAGCGGCTGCAGGCAAGGTAACTGTGCCACGGCTGTCTCAGTGGGGGGGGGGCAACCTCCGTTTCCTTTTTTAATTCCCCTCCCTTCATCAAATTCTTCTTGTTCAAATGTAAATTTTACTCACAGTTCCAATTAATGCTTTGGAGGTATCCGTCGCTCAGTTGTCCCCGGCACAGAGCTTTGCGCCTCAGAGGAAGCAAAACCACCCAAGGCTCTACCCCGCTCAGCCTGCTCACAGCGCTCCTAAAGAGGGGCTTACCAGGCAGCTAGCAGGACTCTGCGGGGCTCAGCTGGGTGTCCATGTCCCGGGAACGCTTGATCCGGGGGTTCTCTGGGGGAGCCGCAGTGCTCATACGGCTCTCCCCTCCCCTCTGGGGCGTTGGGGACCTTGGAGCTCAAGGTTTCCCTCGCCGATTGACAAATGACGGCAGACCGGAAGTGCCTGTATGAATTCTTTGATGGGATGTCAGGCTGTTTTTGTGACGAAAGCTTTTTCCACATTCCTGGCAGTGATAGGGTTTCTCCCCATTATGAATTCTTTGATGGGAAGTGAGACTATCCCTCCGACTGAAGCTCTTTCTACAGTCCAAGCATTTATAAGGCTTCTCCCCTGTATGAACTCTTTGATGGGAAATGAGTTTACCCTTCCCACGAAATCTCTTTCCACATTCCAAGCATTGATGGGGTTTCTCCCCAGTATGAACTATTTGATGGGAATGGAGATGGCCCCTTTGGGTGAAGCTCTTTCCACATTCCAAGCATTGATAGGGTTTCTCACCTGTATGAATTCTTCGATGGGAAGCGAGTTTTCCACTCTCACTAAAGCTCTTTCCACATTCCTGGCACTGATAGGGTTTCTCACCTGTATGAATTCTTTGATGTTTAGTGAGACTGTGGCTGTAACTGAAGCTCTTTCCACATTGGAAGCATTTATATGGTTTCTGACCTGTATGAATTTTTTGATGGGAAGTGAGATTGGTACTCGCTCTGAAGCTCTTTCCACATTCATGGCAATGAAAAGGTTTGTTCCCTGTATGAATTCTTTGATGTGAAGTAAGACTGGTCTTCCAACTGAAACTTTTTCCACATTCCAAGCACTGATAGGGTTTCTCCCCTTTATGAATTCTTTGATGAAAAGTGAGAATTTGGCTGTGACGGAAGCTCTTTCCACATTCCAAACACTGATAGGGTTTCTCTCCTGTATGAATTCTTTGATGGGATGTCAGACTGTTTTTATGACGAAAGCTTTTTCCACATTCCTGGCAGTGATAGGGTTTCTCCCCTGTATGCATTCTTTGGTGGGAAGTGAGCTCTGAGCTCTGTGTGAAGCTCTTTCCACATTCCAAGCACTGGTAGGGTTTCTCCCCTGTATGAATTCTTTGATGGGAAGTGAGATAGTGCCTGTGACTGAAACTCTTTCCACATTGCAAACACTGATAGGGTTTCTCCCCGGTATGAATTCTTTGATGGGAAGTGAGTTCTGAGCTCTGTCTGAAGCTCTTTCCACATTCCCAGCACTGATAGGGTGTCTCCCCTGTATGAATTCTTTGATGGGAAGTGAGATTGCTCCTCTGACTGAAGCACTTTCCACATTGCAAACACTGAAAGGGTTTCTCCCCTGTGTGAATTCTTTGATGGGTATTGAGACTATCCTTCCGATTGAAGCTCTTTCCACATTCGAAGCACTGATAGAGTTTCTCCCCTGTATGAATTATTTGATGGGAAATGAAACACTTATTCTGATTGAAGCTCTTTCCACATTTTTTGCACTTATACAGTTTCTTTACACTGTGAGTTTTTTCGTGTGAAGTCAGGGTATCCCTCCTAACTAAGCTCTTTCTTTGATGGGAGGGGGACTGGGAGCTCTGACGGATGTTCTCTCCACACTCTGAATATTTATCTGACTTCTCCGCTATGTGGATTCCGTTGTGGTCCCCCTTGTTCTTCCCTTCCAATTCATCACCATCTGCAATGAAGAGAGAAGCTAATTAGAGCCTCAGAAAGAAATTAAGCACCAGATTATTTAACAATGTTAATGAATGCTTGTGATAGAGGAAGAACTGAAAATAATTAGTTACCTGGCCTCACTATAATTTTTACTAACTTTGTTGGCTGGTATTTATTGAGATATTTCTTGGCTTTAATCTGGGATAGATCTTGTTTGGCTCAGTCATGGAATTATCTTCATCTCCAAGGCCAGTCATCTCTTTGGTCAACAAAATGCAGACAGAAGCAAAAACAAAAACAACAAACCTGACAGAAGTTACTTCAACTACCCTAAAAATTCTGAAGATAACATTTAAAAAGGCCTGGGTGGTTCAGACAAGCCTCGTCAAGCCTGGTCGTTCGTTGCTTTAAAAAGCTTGAATAAATGAAGAATATTTGCAGAGAAAACAGTTGATATCTCTGCATTCAGGATTCACAGTGGGGATGTTGGAATCCAGAAGAAGAAGAAGAAGAAGAAGAAGAAGAAGAAGAAGAAGAAGAAGAAGAAGAAGAAGAAGAAGAAGAGGAGGAGGAGGAGGAGGAGGGGGGGAGGAGGAAGAAAGCTGGGCTCAGAGCAGCTAACAACAGGGAACAGGTAACGGGACGACAGAGGATGAGATGGTTGGAAAGTGTTCTCGAAGCTACCAACATGAGTTTGACCAAACTGCGGGAGGCAGCCGTGTTGGTCTGAGTCAAAGCAAAATAAAAAAATTCCTTCAGTAGCACCTTAAAGACCAACTAAGTTTTTACTTCTTTCACTTCTGTTTCAAGTGTATCTGTTGAAGTGTGCATGCACACGAAAGCTCATACCAAAATAAAAACTTAGTTGGTCTTTAAGGTGCTACTGAAGGAATTTTTTTATTTTGCAGGAGGCAGTGGAAGACAGGAGTGCCTGGCGTGCTCTGGTCCATGGGGTCACGAAGAGTCGGACACGACTAAACGACTAAACAACAACAACATAATAAGGTTTGTTTGCAACCTGTTTTATCAAATATTTTGTCTTTAACATATAGACGCTATACATCACTTCATATTTTTTATTAACATCTCTTGCTCGATTGAGCCTTATGACTTCCTTCTACCACGTCTAATAGTTTACCAATTTATACCGTATAATTAATTGCATTATGTTTTGTCCCCCCCCCCCCCGTTACATCAATATCTATCTCATAACATTGTTCGGCATAAATAAGTGATATTTTAATCTTACAAATCTTCTGAGAGTCCTACTCTGTTTTCCCAAAGAAAACCCACTGTCTCTCGTGATTCATACTTCATTGGGGGATTTCACCCGAGGGAAAGGGAAGCAGAGGGCTGGCCCAGCAGCACCAGGGAGAGGAAGTGACGTTGCATCATTGAAGCTTCCAATTGGCTCTTCTGATTGCAAGAGCCAATCAAAAGCCGTGCCTCAGAAGTAGAACAGACTTCCAGAACAGATTCTGACTATACGACTGTATTCCTAGCTTAAATTGCCTGCAGGAGACAAAGGCGCAGGCAGGCAGCAGGTGGAGGAGAAGCCCGGAAAGATGCTCCCCTTCTCCATCTCCATTCGCCTGCCTGCCTCCCCCCACCCCCAAACTGAGCAAGCCCCCATACCTCGCTGCCTCCATCCCTCCATGTCCCCATCTTCACTCCCCTGGGACTCACCAGATCTCTCGGAGGTCCCTGGGAGGGAACGCTCAGAGGTTGTGGGGAAGGATGCAGGAGACAACCTGACCAGGTCAACCGTCCATCTTCCCCCTTCCATCCTTACTAGCTTTGCAGGATCCGTCTCTTCCATCCTTCCTGAGAAGCCAAAACAAGCTGCAGGGTCCTGGGAGAGAGGAAGAAGCAAAGGGAGCCTCAGAGGCCCTGCAGGGATTCTCCTGCCCTAGATATTCCCGTGCCCCTCGAGAAGCACAAATGGGGCAGCCCCTTCCCAACAGAAGCCCCATTTCTAAACATCTCCAGTGATTCCAATTTCCTCTGTAGGCTCCTCACCCCACTTCACAAGATGGCGGCGTGCACAGACACAGCGGCTCAGTGCACCCCCCCTTTTTTGCATTTAGCTTATAGTTTTAGCTTTTATCTTTTTGTTTGGCCTTTCCTGTTATTACTAGTGTTAAGTACATTTGGCTAGGCAAATTTAATTTAAATTTATTTGTTTAAATGTTAAAGTTAGTAGATTCCTGAAAAGTAAATGGCAGTTATTCAGAGAGTGGCAGTTATTAAGATCTAGATGGAGGCGTGCAAGACCTCCACCGGCAGAAACTCCTAGGGTCGGGTTACAATGCGAACAAGCTGTAAGAGCAGATTATTTTCGCCTAAACAATATCCCCACGGGAGTAGCTGAGACACCAGGCTCTCCATGAATTACAATCCACTTAAGAAGGAGGCGAGGGCCACGCAGAGAGAGGAGGCAGGGGCTGGGCTGTCGGGCCGGCATGCTAATTTGACGCACCCAAACTCATCAATTGTTCCCACTCTCACATACCAAAGAAACAAGGAGATTCCACCTCATTTGATTCCATTTCACCTAGCTATGCACGCAAGTTTCTCTTTCAGAGACTCCCAGCTTGTAATCTGTTCTCCAGCATACATTTTAACCCAGAACACCACTGGATCTCTTGAGTGAGGGATGAAGTTATGAAACAAGGACTGCACCTACGGTACTTTTTTTTAAAGCAAGCTGAACACCATTCCAATCCTCCATCTCCCAACTACTGCTCTTCACTAACCCACACTTGCAGACTACCGCACTACTGCGAAATGTGCAAAACTTAAACCGAGCCCTTCAAGATATACAAAGCAGCCTGCTTCAGAAGGGAAGCAGAGCTAATATGCAAAACAAAAGGAAAAGGAAACATAAGTGACTTTCTCCTCCAACACTGTAAAAACTTTGGAAGCCACAACTTTAAACAAAGACAGTGTAACAGAATAGGGGGATGTGTATAGCTGTAATCGTGCTTTTGTTTTGTTTTTAAGGGAGGGCATTCAATTTCGTTGTACTATTTAAAGTACAATGACAATAAAGTAAAGTATCTATCTCTTCATAAGGCTGGCATGGTCTGCACAGTAGTGACCTGACAGTGAGTCCCATTGAACTCAGTGGGGATAATTGACAGAACTTGGTGCAAAAAATAGTCACCATCCTGTCCCTGAACCTCAAAACTGCAACCCCAGAGCATGGGCAGGAAATAGCAGAGTAGCTATTACATGTAGGTGCCCCCATGCTAGGTGCTTTGTATAGAGAGCCCTGTTGACGCTCTTGAGCTCTCTCATTGCAAGCCAGGAAGGTGTTGTGGCCGTATTTGCCTCTGTCAGGGGTTGCATGGGGACCAAATCTGTGCGTGGAAGCAGAGGAGCTGGTGATGCCACATTTTTGAATAATCTTGAGACTAATACACCCCTCCTCCTCCTTCGATATTCCCTGTGCTTATAAACCATCTTCACAAGTCTCTCGAAACGTGGCCCCCACCCTGCCATGGAAGTGGTCGGGTTTTTGCTGCTGCAGATGCATAAGGGCTTTTATTTATTCTCCCTGTGCTCCCCCCATGTGCAAATGTTTCCCTCTGGCAGCAGCCTATTTGCATGTTCAGTTTTCCTTGACCCAAAGCCCCCTCCCCATAAAGGAAGGCTTAGCAGAGAGGAAAAGGAGGACCCTCTGCTCCCGACTTGGGGGTCTCCCCCCACGGTGCATGATCTGAACAGGGATCCCCCATGCACCTTCCCTGCACCCCTGGGACCCCATTCTCCCCATTGCACCTTCAGGGGGAAGAGAGAGAGGGGAGACTCACCGGATTCCAGGAGGGGCACCGAGGAAGCTTTTTGCAAAGGCGAGAGCAGAAAGCAGCCTCCTCTCTGCCGGCAGGAAGGGATGTGGGAGGGGGGAATTTAGCCACGGAGGACCTTGAACCCGCTCCCCCTTCACTTCCTGTCCTCTCTAGGAATCCGGCTTTGCTCCTTTTAACCCTTGCAAAGCCGAGGGCACCCCCCTCCCTCTCCCTTCCTGCATTTTTCCTGCTTCTGCGTCTGTGCTCAAGGGGCTGCCCCTCCCCATCCCCCCTCCGTGCCAAGGACTCTGCTCCAAGGAGCCCACATTTGTTCCCGACTAACCGAAAGGGAGTCAGGGTGGCCATGGGCATACATTGTCTCTCTCCCCCCCCCCCCAACATAGAGGCTCCTGGATCCCAAGGAAAGGCTGGGATGGAGAAGAGGCTAAGAAATGGCTCCATCAAGAGATCTTCCGGTCAGCGAGTGGGGGGAAGGATGGAGGGGGAGATCCAAGAAAAGAGACAGATTGGGAAGTGTCCCCTGCGAAGAATGAAACACACACGTGATCCTGCCCCCCCCCCAATTAAAGCACCACAGGCAGGAAAGGCGAAGCTCAGGATTGGGGAGGGAGGTAGAGAGGGAGAGGGGCACATGTTGCTCAGGGGGCAGCCCCCCCCCCACACTCTGTGACTCTTTCCCCCCCCCCAACTCCAGTTCAGAGCAAGAGGGTCACCTGCCATCCTTTCCCTGGGTTTCCTGCCAGAAAACCAATTAGAAGCCTCTCCATTTGAGAGCTGGCCAATCCCCTTTCAGGTTCTCCTTGGCCTCATCCTCTCTTTCCTGAGGGAGTTTTACTCCTGAGTTTCCCTCTTGGCTGCTCCCCCTCCCCCTCCTTCATTTCTCCTTCCTTCTCTTCATGTTCCTCCCCCCATTGTTTGGGGGCAGCTGGATCCTACCCCCCCCCCCAGGCACAGGAGGAGCCCACGGAGGCGGCAGGGCCAGGAGATGACGTTTCCCGCCCTTTTTCAAAAAAGGCAAGAACGCCATTTTGTTTCTTCTGGAGGCCCCAGCCGCTCCCAGAGATGGCCTGGATCCCCTGTGGACCTTGTGGGTCCCACCCTCTCTGAGGGCGGCACCTTTGGGGAACTGGCTCAACTGGGGTCCTCCCAGTCCAGCTGAGATAAGAAAGTGAGGGAGATCTCAGAAGAGGAAGCCATTGCGGAGAAGAACCGGACATGGTTGTTCCCTGCTGAGGGTCTCCTGCCTTTCTTCCAAGGCCGCCTGGGGGCTGCAATGGCCAGAGGAAGAGGCAGGCCCCCCACCCTGAATCCCCTGCAGGCCCCTGGGGAGCAACCAGAGCTCTTCCTCTTGCCATGGCTAAGCCTGCCTCAGTTTCCTTCCCCAAGGCCTTGGAGGAACCTTGGGGTGCGGAAGGAGGAATCCCAAATGAAACTTAGGCTCCTGGCAAATGGGGGAAAGGAACATTATGCTGCATCTTTCCAGATGAGTCCAGGAATCGCCTCCAAGGTCCAGGGACTGATCCGCCCTGGCGTCCTCCTCCTCGGTCCCTTCAGAAGGAGAAGGGGTCCAAGGTCTCCATGGGGGGAACAGGGATAAGCGTCCCTGAGGCCTGCGTTTGAGGCCAATGACTGCACCTTAACTGACCCATCGGTTAAGATCTTAAAATTTGCAGATGATACAACAGTTATTGGGCTTATCCAGGAGGACGGTGAATCTGCGTATAGGCGGGAAGTGGACCATCTTGTTTCGTGGTGCAGGAATAGGTAAACGGTAAAGGGGCCCCTGACCATCAGGTCCAGTCGTGTCCGACTCTGGGGTTGCGACGCTCATTTCGCTCTATAGGCCGAGGGAGCCGGTGTTTGTCCGCAGGCAGCTTCTGGGTCATGTGGCCAGCATGACAAAGCTGCTTCTGGTGAACCAGAGCAGCGCATGGAAACGCCGTTTACCTTCCCGCTGGAGCGGTCCCTATTTATCTACTTGCACTTTGATGTGCTTTCGAACTGCTAGGTGGACAGGAGCTGGGATCGAGCAACGGGAGCTCACCCCGCTCCAGGGATTCGAATCGCCGACCTTCTGATCAGCAAGCCCTAGGCTCTGTGCTTTAACCCACAGCGCCACCTGGGTGCAGGAATAACTTGGTGCTAAATGCCCAAAAAGCAGTGGAAATGGTAATCGATATTAGAAGGCACTCTCCCATCTTGCTGCCACTTTCCATCCTTGGTAACATGGTTGTAGTAGTACAGTGGTACCTCAGGTTAAGTACTTAATTGGTTCCAGAAGTCCGTACTTAACCTGAAGCGAACTTTCCCATTGAAAGTAATGGAAAGTGGATTAATCCATTCCAGATGATGAAAAACACCCCCTAAAATACCAATTTAACATGAATTTTACTGTCTAATGAGACCATTGATCCATAAAATGAAGGCAATAATCAATGTACTGTACTAAAAATAAATAAGACAGTATTTTAGATGAAAAAAATTAACATTTACAGTGGTACCTTGGGTTAAGTACTTAATTGGTTCTGGGGTGCCATTTGCACCCCGAAAAGTACTTAACCTGAGTGGTGCTTTCACAAACGCGCGAAGCACGCAGAACGCTTCTGCGCATGTGTGTGTGGCGGAACCCGGAAGTAAACATGTCCGGGTCCATGGAGTACTTAACTTGAAAGTTCTCAACCTGAAGCATACTTAACCCGAGGTATGACTGTAGAGTCCTTTAAGTTTCTGGGCTCTATAATTACTCAAAACTTAAATTGGTCAGGCAACATCAATAGTATTATTAAAAAGGCCGACCAGAGGTATTTCTTGCGACAACTAAAAGTTTAAAAATTTCTCTAAGAAGTGTTGATTCAATTTTACAGAGGTACTATTGAAACTGTTCTCTGTAATTCTGTTACTGCTTGGTATGGTACAGCCTCCAGGCTGGACAAGAAAAGAACTTCCTGACAGTAAGAGTTGTTTGACAGTGGAACTTGCTGCCAAGGAGTGTGGTGGAGTCTCCTTCTTTGGAGGCCTTTAAGCGGAGGCTTGACGGCCATCTGTCAGGAATGCTTTGATGGTGTTTCCTGCTTGGCAGGGGGTTGGACTGGATGGCCCTTGTGGTCTCTTCCAACTCTATGATTCTATGAAAAGGGGTCGAAGAGGGGGATTTGGATGCTGCAGAGAGGAGATCCACAGGGATCTGGAGGCAGAGGAAGCCCTTCCCAATGCTGGGATACTGCCCTGGTAGATCCCTATCAGGAACGGCATACCCCTCCATCTACAGTAGTAAAAACAGATTTTTTTCCTACATTAAACTAAACTTAAATATCAGTTTACAGATGCGGGGATGACGGATGACATTCCACTCTCCTCTACCTTCCTCCTCTTCAATGCACTGCAGCATTTGTTGCCGCCAGTGGAGGAGGAACTTAGGGGCACTACCTCTGGCATCATTGTCTAGCCACATGCTTTGTGTATAAGTGCCCTGCCTTTCCAGGACTAGTCCGGTGATTTCACCTCCCACTATCCCAGTTATTCTCCTTATAAACCCCCTCACAATGCTTGGAGTTTAAAGGTAAAATGAAAGTGCTTTTCCAGCCCAACACGTGGCACGGTTTCTTTTAAGCTCTGAGGGGAAATATGAGACTATTCTTAGTGAACACAACAGTAAGGGGATCTCCTCACTCGAGCTTTCCCCCACTCGAAGCTTTCCTCCCACCTGAGGGAACTTTGTGTCACCCTCGAACCAGTCTCCCTCTTCCTCCTCCTCTCGGTGCACTCAAGGGACAACAACCTATCCTTCCTGCCTTAGATAAGGGGTTTTGTCCTTTTAATGAGTATCCCCACCAGATGAGCAATAGATACCTCTGCTGGAAAGATCACACAGACGATGGTACAGATGGAACTTTAACATTTAATGGCTTATGAACTTAATGGTTGCACTCAAGGTTCATGTGTACAAGCATGTGGTTTCAGTGGAACTGTTCTTGTTAAACATATAACTTCAAACCTCACCAATTCCTCACCTAACACTACTCTATAAACCTATTCTACCATCACCCAAGCTCACACTCTTCTGCTTCATCTGCCTCTCTCTCCCAACTGTCAACTAACTGCCAGTTTTCTCCTCATAGAATGTTCGTAACCCCGCCCCCACAAGCATGTGATGTAACTCAGGGTAGGAGATGCATCCAGGCTGTGACCAAATATATCATCCTAGGGTTACTTCGTTACAACCGGCTGGCTGTAAATGCCAACTATACCAGTTGAACTCAGCAGAGTAGCGCAGGCACAGCGGAAACTTCTTGGTTGCAAGATGAAGGCAAGTTGCAGGAACACAGGAACTCACTGCCACTAGTACTGTGTAACTATATACAGCTTTATTTACAACAACAAAACCACAAACAGTACATAGATCAGTACTTCTCTCTTTCTCTCTACAACACAATAACCACATCAGAAACACACCACCAACTCTCCAATCTGTTGCTAAGGCTCTTTGTTGTTGTCGTTTAGTCGTGTCCAACTCTTCGTGACCCCATGGACCATAGCACGCCAGGCACTCCTGTCTTGCACTGCCTCCTGCAGTTTGGCCAAACTCATGTTCGTAGCTTCGAGAACACTGTCCAACCATCTCGTCCTCTGTCGTCCCCGTCTCCTAGTGCCCTCAATCTTTCCCAACATCAGGGTCTTTTCCAAGGATTCTTCTCTTCTCATGAGGTGGCCAAAGTATTGGAGCCTCAGCTTCACGATCTGTCCTTCCAGTGAGCACTCAGGGCTGATTTCCTTCAGAATGGATAGGTTTGATCTTCTTGCAGTCCATGGGACTCTCAAGAGTCTCCTCCAGCACCATAATTCAAAAGCATCAATTATTCGGCGATCAGCCTTCTTTATGGTCCAGCTCTCACTTTCATGGGGATTTAGGCCAGACACCCCCAAACGTCGGCCCTCCAGATGTTTTTTTCACTGTGTGAGTACGTGCATCTGGTCACATAGCAATTAAGAGCTGGCAACATGCCCAGAAGAGTGATTCCGCAATCTCCAGGGCTGGATAATTTGCCTAGTGATAGAGCCTTAGCCTGATGGACAAAGACAACAGGCTAAGGCTCTATCACTAGGCAAATTATCCAGCCCTGGAGATTGCTGAATCACTCTTCTGGGCATGTTGCCAGCTCTTAATTGCTATGTGACCAGATGCACGTACTCACACAGTGAAAAAAACATCTGGAGGGCCGACGTTTGGGGGTGCCTGGCCTAAATCCCCATGAAAACCATGTAATTATGGATAAAGGTAAAGGGACCCCTGACCGCCGGCGTACAGCTTCCAGTTCATGTGGCCAGCATGACTAAGCCGCTTCTGGCAAACCAGAGCAGTGCACGGAAACGCTGTTTACCTTCCCACCAGAGCGGTACCTAGAATCATAGAGTTGGGAGAGACCACAAGGGCCATCCAGTCCAACCCCCTGCCAAGCAGGAAACACCATCAAAGCATTCTTGACATATGCCTGTCAAGCCTCTGCTTAAAGACCTCCAAAGAAGGAGACTCCACCACACTCCTTGGCAGCAAATTCCACTGCCAAACAGCTCTTACTGTCAGGAAGTTATTCCTAATGTTTAGGTGGAATCTTCTTTCTTGTAGTTTGAATCCATTGCTCCGTGTTCGCTTCTCTGGCTGCAGCCTCTGTTCACAAATGTGACTTAACCCCAGATCTGAAGGGGGTTTATTTGCATGCCCAGTTTTCCTTGACCCAAAGCCCCCTCCCCAAAAAGGAAGGCAGCCTCTGGATCCCAAGGAAGAACAGAGATGTTGACCTCCTGCGAAATCACCCCCTCCAAGGCTTGGCAGAGAGGACAAAGGAGGACCCTCTGCTCCCTGACTTGGGGGTCTCCCCCCACCAGGCATGATCTGAACAGGGACCCCCCATTCACCCTCCTTCCACCCCTGGGACCCCCCTCCTACCAGAACACTCACAGAGGAAGCTTTTTGCAAAGAAGAGAGAAGAAAGCAACCTCCTCTTGGCTGACAGGCAGAGATGTGGGAGGGAGGGAATTTAGCCATGGGGGACTTTGCCCCCTCCCCCTTCACTTCCTGTCCTCTTTAGGAATCCAGCTCTGCTCCTTTTAACCCTTGCCAAGCTGAGACCATCCTTCCCTCTCCCTGCCTGCAGTTTCCCTGCTTCTGCGCCTGCGCTCAGGAGCTTCCCTCCCTCCCTCCCCCCACCCGCAAAACGGAGCCCAAATCTCAATCTATGCGCTTCTTCGAAGGCTGGATGACGGAGGCCAGGAAGGCTGGATGACGGAAGGCCCTGGGAACAGCAAACAGGACCGAAGGGCTAGGAAGGCCTAGTGGTTAGAGTGGTTAGAGTTCAAACCCTCCCTGTACCCCATAACATACTGTGTCCAATTCTGGGCACCACAATTTAAGAGGGATGTTTACAAGCTGGAAGGTTTGCAGAGGAGGGCGACCAAGATGATCAAGGGTCATGGAAGCCAAGCCTTATGATTAGCAGTTGAAGGAGCTGGGTATGTTTGACAGTGGAATGGTCTCCCTCGGAAGGTCACTATGGACACCCCCACCCCAAGTGCTTAGAGTTGCTGGGAGACCCTCTCTCACCAGCCCCCTCCACCCTGGAAAGAAGGAGGGATTGCTGAACCACTCAAGGTGGGGACGTCTCCTAGCAACTCTCAGGACCCTCAGCAAACTATGGTTCCCAGGATTTTTTTTGAGGAAGCCATGACTCTTTAAAGTGGACTGATCCTGTTTCCATATGCAGCGCAGGTGTGGCCTGGGGCATGTGCATTTGGATTTGAGTTTGGATTTGAATTTGATAACCCGCTTTATCACTACCCTAAATAGTCTCAAAGCGCCTAACAATCTCCTTTCCCTTCCTCCCCCACAACAAACCCTCCGTGAGGTGAGTGAGGCTGAGAGACTTCAAAGAAGCTTGGACTACTGCAATGCGCTCTACGTGGGGCTACCTTTGAAGGTGACCCGGAAACTACAACAAATCCAGAATGTGGTAGCAAGACTGGTGACTGGGGGCAGCTGCCAAGACCACATAACACCAATTCTGAAAGACCTACAATGGCTCCCAGTATGTTTCTGAGCACATCTCAAAGTGCTGGTGTTGACCTTTAAAGCACAAAACGGCCTCGGTTCAGTATACCTGAAGGAGCGTCTCCACCCCCATCGTTCTGCCTGGAGACTGAGGTCCAGCTCCGAGGGCCTTCTGGCGGTTCCCTCACTGTGAGAAGCAAAGCTACAGGGAACCAGGCAGAGGGGCTTCTCGGTAGTGGCACCCACCCTGTGGAACGCCCTCCCATCAGATGTCAAAGAGACAAATAACTATCTGACATTTAGAAGACATCTGAAGGCAGCCCTGTTCAGGGAAGTATTTAATGTGTGACATTTTAATGTATTTTAAGTGACATTTTAATGTATTTTAACTTTGTGTTGGAAGCTGCCTAGAGTGGCTGGGGAAACTCAGCCAGATGGGCGGGGTACAAATAATAAATTATTATTATTATTATTATTAGTAGTAGTAGTAGTAGTAGCCCAAGGTCACCCAGTAGCTGCATGTGGAGAAGTAGGGAATCAAACCTGGTTCACCAGATTATGAGTGCACTGCTCTTAACTGCTGCACCTGTGTTGTCTTTTCCCTTTCTTTTTGGAATAACATTTTTTTGGGGGTTTTATTAACAAGGATTGTGGGAATAATGAAAGATGCAGGTGAATAGACCAAGTCTTTTCATTCCATTTGTATCACGAAAATAGCAGGACTATCTACGACATATAATTTATTATTGCTTGTCACTGTATGAGTTCTGAAATGTGTTCTGAAAGGCTGCTGTGGGATTCAATGAGTGGGGCAGACCCGTTGATGCCACCTTGAGCACCTTGGAGAAAAAGGTGGGATAGAAATGTTATTAGTAAAGGGGGGGCACAGCCGATAATATGGCCGCTGCATTTTGGACCAGCTTCCAAGTCGTCTTCCGGTTTTACCGCAACGGCGTTCGGCCACGCTCCGCGAAGGCTCTGAGTCGTGGGGTGTCTGCAGGCGGTTTAGGGGGTGACAGAAGGCTAACTGCACCCCCAATTTAAGGGGGAGAAGGCGATTCTGTCCCGAGAAGGTCGGCGGTGCCCGAGGGAGCTCCTGGCATCCCTCGCTTTCGGGCTGAGGAGAGGGGGAGTCCCGGGCACTAAGACGCTAAAAGCAAGCCCCTGCAGAAAAGCCCTGCTCCCGACGCAGCAAAACGACGGTAAAATCTCTTTTATTTGCGTTTGAATTTGTACCGGAGCGTGAAGCTAGCCAAAAGGGGAAATGCAGAGATTATCCCCCCCCTCACGTAAGAAAGAAGGAAGGTTTTAAAGGAGGAAGAAGGAGGTGGCTATAGAAACGTGGATAAAAAGCAAAGGGGGGGGGGCAAATACGACCAAAGAAAACCGTTTCGAATCAAGACAGAAACGCTGCCGGAGGAGTGAATAATTAATTTTATAAGAAATTAAAGACAAGGAAGCTTTTAGAGAAGTCCACCCGTGCTCTGGGGGGGAAAAATACGTACCGCGAAAGACTGTGTCAGCCAAACGTTTAACCCAGGGAAAGCCGCTTTGCGTTTATTGCGAAAGGAGGTGGTAGAGAAAAACCGTAGAAATAATAAAAGTGAGAAGCTGGTGTGCTGAAAGTAAAAAAACAGGAGCCAAATGCCGGATCTGTCGGGCAGGGGGAGGGAGGAACAGAGGACCGATCCGATCCTCCGCTTCTCTCTCCCCCCACCCGACGGAGCCAAATGCCGGATCTGTCGGGTGGGGGGAGGGAGGAACGGAGGACCGATCTGATCCTCCGCTTCTCTCTCCCCCCGCCCAATGGAGCCAAATGCCGGATCTACCAGGCTTGTAATTCTGTCAAAAAATGAGATCAGATTAGTCTGACATGACTTATTTGTCATAAACCCATGCTGACTTTTAGTGATCACAGCGTTCCTTTCTAGGTGCTCACAGACCGTTTGCTTAATAGGGTTTCTAATAGGGTTTCTCCCCTGTATGAATTATTTGATGGGAAGTGGGTTCATTGCTGTAACTGAAGGAGGAGGAGGAGGAGGAGGAGGAGGAGTTTGGATTTGATATCCCGCTTTTTCACTACGCTAAGTAGTCTCAAAGCGGCTAACAATCTCTTTTTCCTTCCTCCACCACAACAAGCACTCTGTTAGGTGAGTGAGGCTAAAAAACTTCAGAGATATGTGAGTAGCCCAAGGAAACCCAGCAGCTGCATGTGGAGGAGCGGGGAATCATATTATGAGTTCACTGCTCTTAACCACTACACCTGTGTTGTCTTTTTCCTTTCTTTTTGGTTTCTCCCCTGTATGAATTCTTTGGTGGGAACTGAGACTGTGGCTCTGACTGAAACTCTTTCCACATTCCAAGCACTGATAGGGTTTCTCTCCTCTATGAATTCTTTGATGGGTAGTGAGACAATCCTTCCGCCTGAAGCTCTTTCCACATTCCACACACTGATAAGGTTTCTCCCCTGTATGAACTCTTTGATGGGAAGTGAGTTTACCCCTCCCACGAAATCTCTTTCCACATTCCAAGCATTGATAGGGTTTCTCACCTGTATGAACTATTTGATGGGAATTGAGATGGACCCTTTGGGTGAAGCTCTTTCCACATTCCAAGCATTGATAGGGTTTCTCACCTGTATGAATTCTTCGATGGGAAGCAAGTTTACCCCTCTCACTAAAGCTCTTTCCACATTCCTGGCAATGATAGGGTTTCTCACCTGTATGAATTCTTTGATGGGAAGCGAGATTGGCACTGTGACTGAAGCTCTTTCCACATTGGAAGCATTTATATGGTTTCTGACCTGTATGAATTTTTTGATGGGAAGTGAGATTGGTACTCGCTCTGAAGCTCTTTCCACATTCATGGCAATGAAAAGGTTTGTCCCCTGTATGAATTCCTTTATGCAAAGTAAGACTCGTCTTCCAGCTGAAGCTCTTTCCACATGCCAAGCACTGATAGGGTTTCTCCCCTGTATGAATTAATCGATGGGAAGCGAGTTTTCCACTCTCACTAAAGCTCTTTCCACATTCCAAGCACTGATAGGGTTTCTCCCCTGTATGAATTCTTTGATGGGTAGTGAGACTATGCTTCCGACTGAAGCTCTTTCCACATTCCAAGCAGTGATAGGGTTTCTCCCCTGTATGCATTCTTTGGTGGGAGGTGAGCTCTGAGCTCTGTGTGAAGCTTTTTCCACATTCCAAGCACTGATAGGGTTTCTCCCCTGTATGAATTCTTTGATGGGAAGTGAGGCTGGAGTTGTGACTGAAGCTCTTTCCACATTCCAAGCACTGATAGGGTTTCTCCCCTGTATGAATTCTTTGATGGGAAGTGAGTTCTGAGCTCTGTCTGAAGCTCTTTCCACATTCCAAGCACTGATAGGGTGTCTCCCCTGTATGAATTTTTTGATGGGAAGTGAGATTGCTCTTCTGACTGAAGCACTTTCTACATTGCAAACACTGAAAGGGTTTCTCCCCTGTATGAATTCTTTGATGGGAAATGAGATTATCCTTCCGATTGAAGCTCTTTCCACATTCCAAACACTGATAGAGTTTCTCCCCTTTATGAATTATTTGATGGGAAATGAGATTATCTTTCCGATTGAAGCTCTTTCCACATTTTCTGCACTTATACAATTTCTTTATACTGTGAGTTTTTTCGTGTGAAATCAGGGTATCCCTCTGAATTAAGCTCTTTCTTTGATGGGAGGGGGACTGGGAGCTCTGACGGACGCTCTTTCGACACTCTGAATATTTATTTGACTTCTCCGCTATGTGGATTCTGTTGTGTTCTCCCTTGTTCTTCCCTTCCAATTCATCACCATCTGCAATGAAGAGAGAAGCTAATTAGGGCCTCAGGAAGAAATGAAGCACCAGATTATAGAACAATGTTAATGAATGCTTGTGATAGAGGAAGACCTGCAAATAATTAGTTTTCAGGCCCTACTATAATTTTTACTAACTTTGTTGGCTAGTATTTATTGAGATATTTCTTGGCTTTTATCTGGGATAGATCTTGTTTGGCTCAGTCATGGAATTCTCTTCATCTCCAAGGTCTGTCATCTCTTTGGTCAACAAAATGCAGACAGAAGCAAAAACAAAAACAACAAACCTGACAGAAGTTACTTCAACTTCCCTAAAAATTCTGAAGATGACATTTAAAAAGGCCTGGGTGGTTCAGACAAGCCTCGTCATTGCTTTAAAAAGCTTGAATAAATGAAGAATATTCACAGAGAAAACAGTTGATATCCCTGCATTCAGGATTCACAGTGGGGATGTTGGAATCTCAGATAATAATAATAATAATAATAATAATAATAATAATAATAATAATAATAATTTATTTGTATCCCGCCCTTCCCGACCAAAGCTGGGCTCAGAGCGGCTAACAACAGGTAAAAAATAGCACACTGTACATAAAATCACACAGTCAATTAATTAAAATACATTCTAGAATCAATTCATAATCAAGTTAATGGCAGTCATCGGGTTAGAGTTCTACGAATATTACAGAAGGAGAGAGGGGGTCAGACTGTGCCTTGGCCGAAGGCCTGGTGGAACAGCTCCATCTTGCAGGCCCTGCGGAAAGATGACTGGGGCCACGGTCGAAAAAGCCGTGGCTCTGGTCGAAGCCAGTCTAACCTCCCTGGGATCTCCAATATGTTTTTATTTGAAGACCGTATGGTCCTCCATGAGACATACCAGGAGAGGTGATCCCGTAGGTCTGAGGGTCCTAGGCTGTATAGGGCTTTAGAGGTTAAAAGCAGCACCTTAAACCTGATCCTGTACTCCACCGGGAGCCAATGCAGCTGGTATAGCACTGGGTGAATGAGATCCTGTGGGGAGGACCGTGTAAGGAGTCCTGCCGTGGCATTCTGTACCGGCTGGAGTTTCTGGGTCAGTTTCAAGGGCAGCCCCACGTACAGTGAGTTACAATAATCAAGCCTGGAGGTGACCGTCACGTGGATCACAGTGGCTAGGTCAGGGCGAGAGGGGTAAGGAGCCAACTGCTTAGCTTTTAATCTCCATCAAAATAGAGAAGGTTCATCACATAGAGCAGGGGTCAGCAAGGTTTACCTTGCCTGGGCCGGTTCAGTCCCATGGAGATCCCTCTGTGGGCTGGATCGCTCATGCGTCTACGTCTGATTTCCAACATTGTGAAATAGAGTCCCCACCCCGCACTGTGCCGGTTTAGCACAGCACACGGGGACTCGCCAAGCGGGCGGCTCGGTTCGAGGGCGGCTTGTGGGCCGTTTAAACAACCCCGTGTGCCACTTGTGGCCCATGGGTCGCAGGTTGCTGACCCCTGACATAGAGGTATGTATGGAATTCCAAAACTGATCTTATGATCCAACAGGGAGTTTTACCGAGAGGGTCGTGGATCCCATGATTCTCCTCCTTTACTTCCTTATGCAGAGCTCTCTGGTCAGGATCCAGCAATGTCCAGGCCTCGTCTGTGAAACCTACACACTCCCCATCAGCAGTTGCCTCAATCGGATTGGTCTAAATTTAAATTCATACGTAAATCACTTTCTTCAGTTTGAACCCCCCCTCCCAGGCTCATGAGGAGACCAACTCCCTATTGTATCATTGGTAACAGAAGAGGAAAGACACTTAACCTAAGCACAACAGCCACAAAGGCTCCTGACTAGGCATCCAGCTATGTAATGTTGAATGCGCTCTGTTCTCTCCTGTTTCCCCATTTTTTGTTCCAGTTTAAACCAACTCATGAACCCAGAACTCATACACTGACCCCTAATGCTGAATCCTATGTTATAGATATTACTGCAAATAGATTCTGCTAGTTTTGAGATATGCAAGTGTCGTTAGAAGACTCGGTCTACATCAGGGGTTGGCAAGCTTTACCTCGCCTGGGTCGATTCACTCCCGATTCACTCCTGCGGAGATCGCTCAGTGGGCTGGATCACATGCGTAGACACAGGACTCACCGAGTGGGTGGCTCAGTTCGGGGGCGGCTCGGGGGCCGGTTAAACGACCCCCATGCGCCACTTGTGGCTCGTGGGCCGTAGATTGCCGACCCCTGGTCTACATATTTGCATCATTTAGTGGTCCTATGAACCTTGTTTTTAAAAGCAAATAAAAGTAATTCCAAAAAGATAATAAAAATGCAACACACGGAGGCCCGCAGGATCAGGCTTCAGTTCCAGAAACGTATGTGGAGAAGTCTGACCCATGGAAAATGTGTAAAAGGAAGTAACCTTAGGCCTAAACAGCATACAGCCTATAACTTGAAACAGTATTCATGTTAATAGGAAAAAAACCAGCACTGTTTGTTCCATTTTCAGTGGAAGAAGAAGAACCAAAACTCATTGTTTACATCTGTTATAATAAAGTTAGTTTGCAACCTGTTTTCCCAAAGAAAACCCACTGTTGCTCGTGATTCATACTCCAGGGGCACCAGGGAGAGAAAGTGACGTTGCGCCTTTTCAGCTTCTGATTGGTTCTTCTGATCGCAAGAGGCAATCAAAAGCCACGTCCCGGAAGTGGAACGGATTCTGTTCGACTTCCGAGGTGCGACTGTATTCCTAGCTCAAAATGCCTGTAGATGACAAAGGCGCAGGCAGGCAGGCAGGTGGAGGAGCCCAAAAAGCTGCTCCCCTTCTCCATCTCCATCCGCCTGCCTGCCTCACCCCACCCCCAAACTGAGCAAGCCCCCATACCTCTCTGGCTCCATCCCTCCATGTCCCCATCTCCACTCCCCTGGGACTCACCAGATCTCTCGGAGGTCCCTGGGAGGGAACGCTTGGAGGTTGTGGGGAGGGATGCAGGAGACAACCTGACCAGGTCAACCGTCCATCTTCCTCCTTCCATCTTCGCTAGCTTTGCAGGATCTGTCTCTTTCATCCTTCCTGAAGAGTCAAGGAGCCAAAACAAACTGCAGGGTCCTGGGAGAGAGGAAGAAGCAAAGGGAGCCTCAGAGGCCCTGCAGGGATTCTCCTGCCCTAGATATTCTCCTGCCCCCGGAGAAGCACAAATGGGGCAGCCTCATTCCAACAGAAGCCCTATTTCTAAACATCTCCAGGATGGCATGGTCTGCAGAGTAGTGACCTGAGAGGAGATCCCATTGAACTCAATGGGAATTATGGACAGAACTTGGTGCACCGGCTAGGAAGCTAACCATTAATATAAACTTTTGAACTTTGGATTTAGGGTGGAAATAGCAAGATCGACATTGTAAAAGATTGGAGAATTAAAAATAGAAGTTGGATTTTATGCGAAAAATAAAAAATAAAAGAGTGGACAATAAATGGGAAAAGAACAGTACACCGTGATTGCAGTGGAAATAGCCGCCCGAGCCTCTCGTTATAACTGGAGAACACAAAGGAATTAGATAGACTAAACAATGAGCCTCCAACTGGACAAGGACTGTATACAGTTTTTATTAGAACAATTTCAAGAGTTGGCGAAGAACGTACAGGAATATAGAAAACAGACACAGTGTCTCAAGGAAAAGTTACAATCGTTTCTCCCAGAGGATACATCGTATTCACAAGTCGAAGACAAGCCGAAAATTTTGAATCCTGAGCAACTTGTGAGAGAAGCTGCAAAGGACACTGGCTTTACCAAGCAGGCTCCAGCACAGGAAAAGACTCAGGAGTCAGGTCTCTCAGTAAGAGAGGGAGATCAGACCCTGGTCAAGGGACATTAAGCCAAAAACAAAGGACTCAAACAAGTTCTGGCTCTGGGAGGGAAAGAAGAAGAATGAGGGGAAAAGAAAAGGGGGACAGGAATGGGAACAACTGAAGGAGAGTGGAAGAGTGTGTTGGATATTGGAGTGGGCAATAAAAGAAGTGGGGTGAAAGACATAGAATTATTAAATAAAGGTTGGACAAAATGGTATGAAAATGGATTGTTACAAGGAACTGGTCCGGGTTTGCAGGGGACTTCCAACCGGGGAAGGGAGGGGGGTAATAATAATAATAATAAAATTCTTGATTGGTAGGTGAGTGAGAAATAAAGATTAAGGATAATTGGGAATATTTTTTAGGGAATTTAAAGGCTAAGGGGTTTTTATAAATAGAATAATTTCCTTTTTTTCTGTTTCTTTTAAGGGAATCTGATATGATATAAAAAATTAGCTGATTATGTGAAGATTAAGAATGTATGAATAGAGAAATATGTTAAATTGTGAAGATTGCTAAAGCTAGGATTAAAACGGACTTGGGAAGGGAGGAGCGGGGAAGTCGATGAAGATAGGAAGAATGTTTAGATAAGATTGAAATGTATTTCTCCTTTCCCCCCCCCCTTTTTTATCTGTTTTATTCTCTTTTTTATTTTGGTGTTGTTGTTTTTTCTTTTTTAATAAAAAAATTCCTTCAGTAGCACCTTAAAGACCAACTAAGTTTTTATTTTGGTACTAGCTGACCCGGCCACGCATTGCTGTGGTTCTTTCCTGTGACACCACCCCACCCTGTCACGATCCATGATGTATCCTGCCCCTCCTCCCTCCACCCCGGCTCATCCCTGTGTTTCGGTAGGATACCCTTCCCTCTGTTGTCCCTGGGGAGTGTTGGCCCCTCCCCCCTGTATTTCCATACCTTGGCCCCCACCCTTCGAAAAGGAACTGTTAGGTTCTGGGTTCTATTTCCCAGCATGCACTTTTGTCTGAACCCTCTGTTGTTCCTGGGGAGTGTTGGCCCCTACCCCGGTATCTTCCTACATTGGCCCCCATCATTGGAGAAGGAATTCTCAGTTTCTGGGTTCTATTTCCCAGTATTTACTTTTGTCTGAGCCCTCTGTTGTCCCCTCCCCCCTGTATCTCCATACATTGGCCCCTGCGAACAAATCGTGAACATTTCTATATATTTAGATTAAGGATAGGGGATGATGATGTGCCCTGGGACCCAGATAACTACTTAAAGAATCCCAACCCGGGGGGGGGTCAAATAGCGAAGCCCCATAGCCCCGTAGCAACAGACAGGCCCAGACAGAAGGAGGGGGTTCATATGGGCCACTTGGGGCGGGCCTCCGAATCTAAAGGGGGCCTCGGTCAGCATATTCACAATCAGTAAAATGATAAAAGTAACAAAAGGGTTAAAAACAGGGCCACATTATCTACCTGTAAGGGCCTGGCAATAAACGGTGCGTTCTGAAGTACCCGAGTTTTTCAGTTCCATAAAAAACCCAGGAAGTGGCAAGGGGAAGGTAGGGGATTGTAAATGGGGTGGTTATCTACCCCCCCTACATCAGCCCATGACCTATTTGGGCTCCTCCTCCCCCCACCTCCCACCCAGGGCTCCATTTGGGATAGTATTTAATGGGCTGTAGACCTGAGGCCTAGTATGTAAAATGGAGCCAAGGCCTCCTGTTTTACAGGATCTCGTGGCAGAGGCGGGGTTTGTGGGTGTGTTGTGTTGTTGTGGCTTATCCCTGTGACTGGCCCCATGTGTCCCGATCCATAATCTATTCAGTTCCCGCCCCCCCAATGACCGGTGTGGTAGTGTTGCTAAATGGTAAAGTAAAAAACCCTTGCTGTGCAGGGGCCTACATAAATCAAAGGCTGTGCTGTGGTCTGTGCCACACACACCCCAGGCAGGCCCCGACCTCCACTTGGCAATGTTGGTTTTTTGGTGGGTTTTTTTTGGGGGGGGGTTAGTGGTGCTAAATGGTAAAGTAAAAACCCCTTGCCATGCCCCCAAGTGCGTTGTTGTGGGTCCTCCCCCCGGGCCTGTCAGGGGCCTACATTAAACAAAGGCCTAGTGGTGTGATAATGGCCGCCTTGGGAGATTTTCAGTTGCTTGGTTGATGATGATGTCATTTGGTTTGTGGGTGTGGCTTAGATTTCACAGGAAAAGAGGGGGTGGAGGAGGGTACTACACCACTTGAGGGCGCTGTTTGACTTGGTGGAAAAGCAGGTCTGTACCTGGGCAGGTGTGCGATTTGAGGGATTTTTGCCTCCAACAACGCTCTAGGAGTGGCCTGGATCGTTGTGTCAAAATTTCAGGACGATCGGTCAAGCGGTTACGGAGAAAAAGTAGCAAACGCCATTTCACAATTTTTACATTTTTATATATATAGATGAGCTTTCATGTGCATGCACACTTCTTCAGATACACTGGAAACAGAAGTGTCAGACCCTTATATATATACAGAGTATATACAGAGTATATATATAAGGGTCTGACACTTCTGTTTCCAGTGTATCTGAAGAAGTGTGCATGCACACGAAAGCTCATACCAAAATAAAAACTTAGTTGGTCTTTAAGGTGCTACTGAAGAAATTTTTTATTTTGCTTCGACTCAGACCAACACGGCTACCTACCTGTTTCTTTTTTAAGCAACACTTTTTTTCTTTCTTTTCATTTTTGTGTTCTATGAAAGAGAAAAATCTATGTTATGAGATTATGAAGTTGGAAAATTTTCAATAAAAATTATTTTTTTAAAAAAGAAAAGAACTTGGTGCAAAAATCATGCACCATCCTGCCCCCAAGCCTGAAAATTGCAACCCCAGAGCATGGGGAGAAAATAGCAGAGTAGCTACCGTATTACATGTAGGTACCCCCATGCTAGGTGCTTTGTATGGAAAGTGATGTTGACAAGCTTTAGAAGCCTCTCATTGCAAGCCAGGCAGATGTGGCCATATTTAATAATAAATAAATAAATAAATAAATAATGTATTATTTTTATCCCGCCTCTGTCAGGGGTTGCATGGTGACCAAATCTTCGGGGAAGCTTTCCATCTCCAATTGGTAGGAAAGAGGGTTCAGTAACTTGCTGTTAGTTGGGGTAGGGTTACCAGACGTCCCCGTTTCCTGGGGAGAGTCCCCACATTGGCAAATCTGTCCCCATAAAAATTGCTTCAGCAGAATATCCACGGATTTCACTAAATGTCCCTGGGAAATGTGGCAGCAGCGAGCTGCGCTTGGGATCCCGATGTTCATGCTCATCCCTCCCCTTTATGCCCCATTCCTCTTTGGGGCACACCAGCCGTGCTTGGATTTTGCGTGTTTCTTCCGCTCATTTTTCTCTCAGCTGCAAAGTCATGGGGGGGGGGGAGAGAAGCCCTGCACGGATTGCTCCCAGCTCCGGTGGCTCTGATCCCAGGACCTGGGCACTGCTGCTGCTGCCACGCTCTCCATCCCCGCCGTCTGCACGGCAGGGTTCCCCCCCCCGACCAACCCAGCAGCCCATTCTCTTACATTCCCTACTGTTGCTTTAAATGGCGGCTGACTTCGTGTCAGCATCCCCAAGCCCTTTCTCCACCTCTCTTTCCCCCTACTGTTCTGAGCCTTTCCCTCGCTCAACTTCATGGAGTGCTAAGGGAGCCTTCCCCCATGTGTTTTGTTCTTTGCCTCCCCCCCCCCCTCCAGTTTGTCAAACACGCAGGGAATGCAGAGCTGGCAGCAAGGAAAGAAGGCAAGCTGGCTTCGGAAGGAGGCTCAGCTGGAGGAGGAGGAGGAGCTCAGGCTTGCAGGACGCTGGCGGCAGCAGCAGCAGCTGCGTCTGAGGCTGCAGAGAAAGCCTTTCCTTTCTCAGCCTGCTGATCTCCAGGATACCTCCTGAAGCTAGATGCATCAGGCTCACTCACGGCTGAGGGGGGAAAGAGTGCCTCTGAGCATGAGCAAAGCGCTTCTCTTTCCCCCCTGTGTCACCTGACACAACAGCCAGGCTTTCCAGCTTTTTAAATACTAACACAAACCCGCTGTATCGTCAAGGCTGAGGGGATTTATTCCCCCTCTGAAAAATATTTCTAGCTGTTTGAGATAGGGTTCAGCCCTGAAAACTGAGGAATTATAATTTAGAGAATTAATTTATTTGTACAGGTATTCATTTTCCTCCAAAGAATAAACTTCCAGCTTTTTATTGGATCCTGTCTAGGGCTTTGAGTTTTTTGCCAGGAGCGCAGGAGTATACAGCCTGAATCCCCATGAAAACCATGTAATTATGGATAAAGGTAAAGGGACCCCTGGCCATTAGGTCCAGTCGTGACTGACTCTGGGGTTGTGGCACTCATCTCACATTATTTGCCAAGGGAGCCGGCATACAGTTTTCAGGTCATGTGGCCAGCATGACTAAGCCGCTTCTGGCGAACCAGAGCAGTGCACTGAAACGCCGTTTACCTTCCCGCCAGAGCGGTACCTATTTATCTACTTGCACTTTGATGTGCTTTCAAATTGCCAGGTTGGGAGGAGCTGGGACCAAGCAATGGGAGCTCACCCCGTCGCGGGGATTAAAACCACCGACCTTCTGATCGGAAGCCCTAGGCTCTGTGGTTTAACCCACAGCGCCACCCGCTTCCATTCATTATGGATAATAAATTATGGATAATAAAGCATTAATAATTTTTTTTAAGCATCAGCGGATTCATTGAAATAAATCTGGTAACCATAAGTTGGGTGTGTGTGTGGCTTTTCAGCCCATTAATTCACCTCACAGCGGAATATATGGTGGGCTGGATCTGGAGCACAAAGGGTCATGTTTTGCTTGCATGAGGCCTTCAGCTCCTTCTTCAACTTATCAGTCAGGAACGTAAGAGGTCAAATCTGGAGAGTATTTCATTCTGGGTGTCTTGTGGCAGAGCACAGAAGCATTGTAGTACAGTAAATTCTTTTCAGTTCTGTCAATACGGTCATTTCCCAGATTCCTCAAGCGCAAGGACCCAGGGGTGTCTGAGTTATAAGGGCCTGGTAGGGACCCCAGGATCTCCTGCAATGCTTTTGCAAAGGTTTGGCGGAAGAATATTCCCTGCTCATCATTACAGCTGCTGAGAGACCCTATAAGGTTGGTAAAAGTATCTAGCTCCTGCTGTTTCTTTTTTGCTTGTGCAAATATATATAATAACATATCATTGTTACATATCATATCATAATTAAATAATTAATTAACATATAAATAATTAACTAGTTAATTAATTAACATATAAATAATTAACATATCATTAATTAAACAACAACAATAGCGATAGCCCCATGAAGAAATGAAGCCTGAAATGATTGAAGAATGCAAATGAATGTTTGTGAAAGAGGCAGAAGGGAAGGGAGTTACTGCCTTTTTTGGCTAGTATTACCTTACGCGGGTGGCGCTGTGGTCTAAACCACTGAGCCTCTTGGGCTTGCCGATCAGAAGGTCGACAAATATGCTGGCAAAGGCCTAAAAGCCCTCCATGTTGCCTTTATCGACTTTAAGCAGGCCTTTGATCTAATCCCAGGAACCAGCTGTGGACAAAACTGGCAGCGACATCTTGACTTCCTTCTGCAGAGCTCTATGGTCAGGATCCAGCAACACCCAGTCCTTCTATGTGAAACAAAAAGCTACGTCTTCAAAACACACTGGACCCTAAAAGAGAAAGGGAGAATAAAGATGATCTTCTACACATTGCTCTGTTCTTTTCTGCCTCTTAATAGCTGCACTGTTTTAATTCTATTCTTTTCCTGCATGCTTATTTCAACTTCGTAATGGAGCAATTTTAATGCTTTGTGTAAATGGGGGAATTTCACATCACAATAATTTCATGATTATGATTATACAGCATTCTTCTTCACAAGCATTCCCATTTTCCAGATGGAAGGACCTCCTCTCACATCATCTGGTGGGGTGGACCCTCCCAATGCCCTCAAGCCAAATTCAAGGGACACCAGGAGAGGGAGGAGAGGGGCAGGAAAGCCCCATTGTGCATTGTGAGGGGGGGGATGGTTCCTTCGTTGGCCTCCATCTGTCTTGGGAGATAAAGGAAGAGGGTGCCTTTGGGAGTGAGAACCAGCTGTTGCAGATGCAGAAGGGCTTTTCTTCTCCCTGTTCTGTCTGGGAACAGCGTTAACAAATGTGACTTATCCCCAGATCTGAAGGGGGTTTATCTTCATGCCCAGTGTTCCTTGACCCAAAGCCCCCTCCCCATAAAGGAAGGCAGCCTCTGGATCCAAAGGAAGAACAGAGGTGTTGACCTCCTGGCTTGGCAGAGAGGACAAAGGAGGCCCCTCTGTTCCCTGACTTGGGGGTCTCCCCCCACCAGTCATGATCTGAACAGGGACCCCCATTCACCCTCCCTCCACCCCTCGGACCCCTTTCTCCCCATTGCACCCTCCGGGGGAAGAGAGAGGAGACTCACCCGATTCCAGGAGGGGCTTTTGCAAAGGAGAGAGAAGAAGGCAACCTCCTCTCGGCTGACAGGCAGAGATGGGGGGGGAGGGAATTCCGCCATGGAGGACCTTGCCCCTCCCCCTTCACTTCCTGTCCTCTCTAGGAATCCAGCTCTGCTCCTTTTAACCCTTGCCAAGCCGAGACCGCCCTTCCCTCTCCCTGCCTGCAGTTTCCCTGCTTCTGCGCCTGCGCTCAGGGGCTTCCCCCCCTTCCACCCCACGGAGCCCAAATCTCCTTCTGAGGGCACACGGGCGCCCCCTGCAGGCAGGCAGGCACTACACCGCTGGCTACAACAGGTGAAAGGCTGCATGGGCCATAGCTGCCAAGTTCAGCATTGAAAAATAAGGGATCACAGACTCACCCAGCGGTGTGGCACCGGAAGTCGTTTCTACGCATGTCTGGACATGCGCAGAAGCGACTTCCGGTGCCGGCTCTGCACATGTCTGGGCACCGAAAGGACCCAGCGCCGGTCCTTTTCTCTCCCTATCTAATGCGGAGGGTGGAGGGGTTGGCCTGCAACCCAAGCACGTATAAGTTTGCACCTCTCTTCAGAAGCCACCCCCCTCCTAGGAATCCTGGTGTTGCTGCTTGAGTTTCTGAAAAATAAGTCAGCATGGGTTTCTGAAAAATAAGTCGTGTCAGACTAATCTGATCTCAGTTTTTGACAGAATTACAAGCCTGGTAGATGAAGGGAATGCTGTGAATATAGCCTATCTTGATTTCAGCAAGGCCTTTGACAAGGTGCCCCATGATATTCTTGTAAAGAAGCTGGTAAAATGCGGGCTAGACAATGCTACCATTCAGTGGATTTTTAACTGGCTGACTGACCGAACCCAAAGGGTGCTCATCAATGGCTCCTCTTCATCCTGGAGAGTAGTGACTAGTGGGGTGCCACAGGGTTCTGTCTTGGGCCCAGTCTTATTCAACATCTTTATCAATGACTTGGATGATGGGCTTGAGGGCATCCTGAGCAAGTTTGCAGATGACACCAAATTGGGAGGGGTGGCTAACACCCCAGAGGACAGGATCACACTTCAGAATGACCTTAACAGATTAGACAACTGGGCCAAAGCAAACAAGATGAATTTTAACAAGGAGAAATGTAAAGTACTACACTTGGGCAAAAAAAAATGAAAGGCACAAATACAGGATGGGAGACACCTGGCTTGAGAGCAGTACATGTGAAAAGGATCTAGGAGTCTTGGTAGACCACAAACTTGACATGAGTCAACAGTGTGATGCAGCAGCTAAAAAAGCCAATGCAATTCTGGGCTGCATCAATAGGAGAATAGCATCTAGATCAAGGGAAGTAATAGTACCACTGTATTCTGCTCTGGTCAGACCTCACCTGGAGTACTGTGTCCAGTTCTGGGCACCACAGTTCAAGAAGGATACTGACAACGTGTCCAGAGGAGGACAACCAAAATGGTCAAAGGCCTGGAAACGATGCCTTATGAGGAACGGCTTAGGGAGCTGGGTATGTTTAGCCTGGAGAAGAGAAGGTTAAGGGGTGATATGATAGCCATGTTCAAATATATAAAAGAATGTCATATAGAGGAGGGAGAAAGGTTGTTTTCTGCTGCTCCAGAGAAGCAGACACAGCAATGGATTCAAACTACAAGAAAGAAGATTCCACCTAAACATTAGGAAGAACTTCCTGACAGTAAGAGCTGTTCGACTGTGGAATTTGCTGCCAA
This sequence comes from Zootoca vivipara, assembly GCF_965207765.1. NCBI lineage: Eukaryota > Metazoa > Chordata > Lepidosauria > Squamata > Lacertidae > Zootoca > Zootoca vivipara. The sequence continues at coordinate 120,828,764 of NC_142584.1, forward strand.
GGAGTGTGGTGCAGTCTCCTTCTTTGGAGGTCTTTAAGCAGAGGCTTGACAGGCATATGTCAAGAATGCTTTGATGGTGTTTCCTGCTTGGCAGGGGGTTGGATTGGATGGCCCTTGTGGTCTCTTCCAACTCTATGATTCTATGACGAACAGGCCAAACCCACCTTGCGTACATTTTGTTTTGCCTTGAGGGCTAGACTTTGTTTTCCTTCTGCAAAATTTCTGGCCGTTTGCCGGCTCCCTCCACTGGCTCAGAGCTTGTGGCAGTGGAACGTTCTGCAAAATGTCTCTCCAGAATCCCAGATGTTTTCCTAGCAAGCCGGAGAACATTGCTCAGCCATCCTTATGGCTCTGCTCCTAGTGAGGAAGGCTGAGCTCAGCAAGAGATTGAGGGAGGCGGGAGACCTTGCATTTGTGCTCATTCTTGAAGGATTAGGGAGCAAGGGTGGCCTGATTTGAGCCCTTGGAAACTAGTAAGCACACTTCTGAGCATGTGCAGAAAGTCATCTCTGCCTCGCCACTTTGCAAACACAAGCTGCCTCTGGGCATATTTTGTTGGAAGACAAGGTACATGCATAGCTCAGTTGGTTACAGCGTGGTGCTGAGAACGTCAACGTCACAGGTTCGATCCCCGTATGGGACAGCTGCATATTCCTGCATTGCAGAGGGTTGGACTAGATGACCCTGGGAACCCCTTCCAACTCCACAATTATATACAGTATAAGGTTTTGAGCTCAAAGGAAGCCCCCAAAAGGTGGCTTCCAACACCGCCAAGCAGGCAAATTGCTCCTGGTATACCTTATCACAGCCCTATTTATTTAATAAAATCATAGAACTGTAGAGTTGGAAGGGACCACAAGGGTCATCTAGTCCAACCCCCTACAAGGCAGGAATCATTTGCCCAACATAGGTCTCAAATCCACGATTAAGAGTCTCATGCTTGACTGACAAATTAAAAAATGATTTGCTTTATTGTATTCTTGACTGTAAAACACAAAAAACTCAAAACAATAACTATCAATAGCAAGAATGTTTTTTATGACTTTCAAAGGGGGATATTAACCCCATAATCTTCATTATCAATTGCAACATATTTACACACAAAATAACAAAAATTTACCTTATACTCAGAAGACCAAGAATCTCTGCAAAATTTGACCTGTTTTATCAATGCAGATTTTAAAAAAAATATTTCAAGGGTCATTACAATGAGTTCTACAAGAGATGTTTTTAAGGAACATCCAGGCACCAAATAGGCAAATTAAAATCTGCTTATTTGTTTTGATTTGTAATATCAGCTAACATAGCTCCCCCAAACATATGTGGTCTCATGTTATACTGCACAGTATGGATAAATCCCTCTTCCCCCTGTCTAAAACACAGTATTTTCTAAATGCCAGGTAGTTGTTTATCTTTCTGACCTCTAAATTAGTCATTTAAAACTCCGCTATATATACCTGGGCTGGAGACTTTGCCACAGCAAGGAGGAGTTTAAAAATAGAAATTTGCTGCTGCCAACATTTGTACTGAAGTTGTAGCTATTTCCCTTCCCAGCACAAAGCAAAGTTTAGAGGGCAAGAAGCGCCTCCCCCCAAAATTAGGACCTTGAGCCCGTCATGGCTCCTGCACTCACCAGAGGCACCGCAGCACAAGGAACAGTTGCTGGGGACCAGGAAGGAAAGGCGCTTGGCGGGAGGACAAGCGAAAGAATCGCCACACACTCTTCCTGGTCCCGGGCTGCAAAAGGAAACGCGGAGGCAGGAAGACCGAGCCGGGAAGACGGAGCGAACGTGTCCATAGAGATAGGAAAAGTAAAAGTAAAGAGTGATACATGCACGCGCACTTCCTGGCTCGGTTTGCATGGCCATAGAGATAGGAAAAAGTAAAGAGTGATACTCGCGCGCACACTTCCTGGCTCGGTTTGCAAAAAATTACGGGGTTATTACGGGATATTTCCCCATTCGGGATGACAGCGGGGAATGGCTTTAAAATCGGGGTTTTCCCGGGGAAAACGGGAGACTTGGCAGCTATGGCATGGGCTGACCTGCGGAACTCGCAGCCTCAAGGTATCGGATGCCTGCCAGGAGAGGGGTCTCGTCCAGGATCAGGTCCTACCAGGGAGGCTGCCTCTCAAGGGCCGCTTGTCGAGGGGAGGGAAGAGTGAACAGGACCGAAGGGCTAGGATGGCCTAGTGGTTAGAGTGGTCTCCCAGGATATGCACCCCATAACAAAAATCCAGGCTATGCCCTGATCTCCTCAGAGATTAATGATTCCCTCACAGGGGAGGGCGGTTTGCACCCGTACCGGCTGCTTTGTCACCCGGAGAGTAAATGCAAGCAGAAGGGGCCCACACAGAGACCTAGGGAAAAGAGGGGCTCTTCAGCAGACAAAGCTGTATACTCCCCAGATCAAGGGAAGCCATAGTGCCACCCTATTCTTCCTTGGTCAGACCATGCCTGGAATCCTGTGTCCAATTCTGGGCATCACAATTTAAGAGGGATGTTGACCAGCTGGAAGGTTTGCAGAGGAGGGCGACCAAGATGATCAAGGGTCTGGAAGGTAAGCCTTATGAGGAGCGGTTGAAGGAGCTGGGTATGTTTGACAGTGGACCGGTCTCCCTTGGAAGGTCACTATGGACACCCCCACCCCAAGTGCTTAGAGTTGCTGGGAGACCCTCTCTCACCAGCCCCCTCCACCCTGGAAAGAAGGAGGGATTGCTAAACCACTCAAGGTGGGGACGCCTCAGGACCCTCAGCAAACTATGGTTCCCAGGATTTTTGGAGGAAGGCAGAACTCTTTAAAGTGGCCTGATCCTGTTTGCATATGCAGCGCAGGTGTGGCCTGGGGCATGTGCATTTGGATTTGAGTTTGGATTTGAATTTGATACCCGCTTGGACTACTGCAATGCGCTCTACGTGGGGCTACCTTTGAAGGTGACCCGGAAACTACAACAAATCCAGAATGTGGTAGCTAGACTGGTGGCTGGGAGCGGCCGCCAAGACCACATAACACCGATCCTGAAAGACGTACATTGGCTCCCAGTACGTTTCTGAGCACATCTCAAAGTGTTGGCGTTGACCTTTAAAGCACTAAACGGCCTCGGTCCAGTATACCAGAAGGAGCGTCTCCACCCCCATCGTTCTGCCTGGAGACTGAGGTCCAGCTCCGAGGGCCTTCTGGCGGTTCCCTCACTGCGAGAAGCAAAGCTACAGGGAACCAGGCAGAGGGCCTTATCGGTAGTGGCACCTGCCCTGTGGAACGCCCTCCCATCAGATGTCAAAGAGATAAATATAACTACCTGACATTTAGAAGACATCTGAAGACAGCCCTGTTCAGGGAAGTTTTTAATGTGTGACATTTTAATGTATTTTAAGTACAAATAATAAATTGTTGTTGTTATGAGTAGCCCAAGGTCACCATGTAGCTGCATGTGGAGAGGTGGGGAGTTATATTATGAGTTCACTGCTCTTAACTGCTACACCTGTGTTGTCTTTTCCCTTTCTTTTTGAAATAACATTTTTTTGGGGTTTTATTAACAAGGATTGTGGGAATAATGAAAGATGCAGGTGAATAGACCAAGTCATTTCATTCCATTTGTATCACAAAAATAGCAGGAATATCTACAACATACAGTTTATTATTGCTGATCACTGTATGAGTTCTGAAATGTGTACTGAAAGGCTGCTGTGGGATTCAATGAGTGGGGCAGACCCGTTGATGCCACCTTGAGCACCTTGGAGAAAAAGGTGGGAGAGAAATGTCATTAGTAAAGGGGGGGGGGCACAGCCGATAATCTGGCCGCTGCATTTTGGACCAGCTTCCAAGTCGTCTTCAAGGGCAGCTCCACATGGAGGGCACGGCAAGAATCCCGTCTGACGCGGAGCATTGCTACCATGACTAAAATGCTCTACTAATGGTCCTCTCTGTCCCAAGGGGACTGTGGCTGGAATACTAGAGTACAGACTGGAGGTTACCCACACAGAAACCCAAGAGAAAAGGATGCAGTCCCCCATTGAAAAGAAAGGCCTTTATTGAAATACAAATGTGCATGAAAAGAACCACATCCAAAACAATGTTGTTGTTGTTGTTTTAAATACACTTCCAAATTGCACATGTCATATTCTCCAATCAAAGGATCGCAGCAATCTTAAAAGTTGCAACCCAAGGTCATCATCCTGAACCAACCAAAATCATTTGGCTCTTCAGATCAGCCCTCATCATGTCATCATGTGATTACATATAACTATTTCTTGTGTCTTTCTTTATTAAGACTTTGGCTAATATTCCTATTGACTAAAAGTCTTCCAATGTCTCCTTTCATCTGTCTTAAAATCAATTCAAGATGAATCACAATTGCCACGCCTAGCCGATTCTCCTTTCATGCATTCAATGGTCCCCATAGTGGCCAACACTTTATTCTTTTCAAGGTTCCAGAACCAACTTTTACTACCGTACGTACAGGACCTAAAACCAGCTCCTTCTGTACTGTAAAAGGAAGCAGGCACAGGCCTTTTCAGATTAGCTAGGCAATACGCTTAAAAGAAAATGGAATAATCCAATGTAGTGTTACGACAAACATACCAATGACAAACTTAGTTGGTCTCTAAGGTGCTCTAGGGATGCGGGTGGCGCTGTGGTCTAAACCACTGAGCCTAGTGCTTGCCGATCAGAAAGTCAGCGGTTTGAATCCTTGCGACGGGGTGAGCTCCTGTTGCTTGGTCCCAGCCCCTGCCAACTGAGCAGTTCAAAAGCATGTCAAAGTGCAAGTAGATAAATAGGTACCGCTATAAGCAGGAAGGTAAACGGTGTTTCCGTGTGTTGCTCTGGTTTGCCAGAAGCGTCTTAGTCATGCTGGCCACATGACCTGGAAGCTGTATGCCGGCTCCCTCGGCCAATAATGTGAGATGAGCGCCACAACCCCACGACTGGACCTAATGGTCATGGGTCCTTTTACCTTTAAGGTGCTACTGGAAGGAATTTTTAAATATTTTTTTATTTTGTTTTGACTATGGCCGACCAACACAGCTACCTACCTGTAACTAGAACTTTCTGGTGGTTTTTGCTGTTTCACAGTAGACTGGTCTCCCTCTGGAGTTTGCGGTCTCTCCTTCACTGGTGGTTTTTTATCTCTTAGGGATCCCTGAATTGAGATTCCTGTGTTGCAGAGGGTTAGACTGGATGACGCCAGGGTTACTCGCAACTCTACAATTCTATGATTGGGCAGTGAGACTGTTTCTCTAGGACAGTGAAGCTTATTCCACTTTCCAAACACTGATATGCTTCCTGCCCTGGCGTGAATTCCTGGAAGGGCGGAGGGATGTTGCCCTGCTATGAATTATGAAGAGCTCAAACTCACTGGAACAAACTCTGGGATTGGAGCAAATGTCAAAAATGCTTTTAATTTTTTTAAAATAGTTTTCAATCTGTGGTGTTTTGTGGCTGAAGATTAGTTTAATTTTAGTATAAAGTTAATTTGTAAAAAAAATTAGTTTCTTGTATTGGTTTCTTGTATAGTTTGTATTCTGTACGATTAGGGCAGCCTGGGAGTGGGGTCTTGCCAACAGAATGGCTGGGGCAAGTTCCACCGGGGGGGGGGATTATCTGGGACACCCGATCTTGGTGATCATGGGCAGAAGGAGGAGTTACGCTAAGCCCAGACCGTGTCATGGCGGGTTTTGTCATTGTTTGAAGACCATCCCTGCCTCCGGGTCTGGTCTTGACTGGAACGATACTGGAATCAACAAGGGAGGTCCACATGACCTGAAGGTGCTGCTGTGCAATGCCAGGTCAATGATTCACAAGACAGCGGCCATCCAGGACTTGATCGTGGATGAAGGACCTGGCATGTGTAACGAATACTTGGTTGGTTGAAGCAGATGGACATGTTCTTGCCGCTGCTTGTCTATCAGGTTTTTCTTAGGCACGTCAACCCATTCTGATGGCCTTTCAGCTGATTCCCTGGTGGCCTGCTGGAATGCGGAGTTAACCAGGGCTATCGACTGTCTGGCCCCAAAGCGCCCTATCCAATTGCATGGAGCCTGGACAGCCCCATGGTTTCCCCCAGAGGTGAGGGCGATGAAAGAATGGCTGAGACATCTAGAGTGTGGGAATGTTCAGGGATGTGGATGAGGAGATATTGTCTAATATGTCCTATGCTAACTTGTGTTAAAAAGTTTCCAAACTAGCAGAGTTTTCATTCCCATTTAAACACAGCAAAAGTGGTGGCGCAGGCTTGCTAAAGCCTCTAAAATAATATATATTCCTGGTATAATCCCTTTATCACTCTTAAAAGAAAATACACAATACAATTCTCTTTAAAAGTAAAAAGAGTTTGCTCACAGACGTTCCTGAGCTACAGCATGATCTCAGAAAGGCAGCACTAGCTTAGATAAATGTATTTACAGGTATAATCTACCCCATATGGGTGATAGATCCGTTGCTCTCTCTTGGCTGGGAGCTGAGAGAGAACATCCCTCACTTAGATGTGTCTTCTCTGAAGGACGATCACAAAGAGGAAAATTGAGGATGCTCCCTGCGCTTTTATTACCTGCACAGGTGAGGTCATACCCATCTCATGTTACATGCAAGAGGAAGTCCGTTCCAGGTCAGCAACAGGAAGTGTTATGTTGACCTGGTCAGATGTCCCCTCATGTGGTCACTCTAGGAAATGTTGTGACTTGACTGCCCATGAGTAATACATCCGGCATAGAGCACTGATGGCGGAAAACTAATTCTGAATCAGATCAGTCACGGGTTAGAGCTCAATGTCAAGCCTACCAAGTGGCAATAGCGACAGTGAAGGGAACCTTATTCACCGCCTATATTGCATCTGCAGAAAACAGCAGCAGAAGACTCTTTCAGGTGGTTTGTAGTTTAATGGAGCCACCTGCGCCATCGGGACCTGAAAAGGCCCCCAGGATCTCCTGCAATGATTTTGCAAAGGTTTTTTGCAGATAAAGTCGCTCAGATTCAGAAGGAGGTAGACTCCACCGTGGGAGCAGGGCCGGGGCGGGAGAGTGCTAGAGTCCTGTCTAGTCAAGTGGCATTGGATCAATTCCAACCTGTTACCTCCTAGGATGTGAACAGGCTGCTTGGACGAGTGAAACCAGCCACCAGTCTCCTTGGTCTTTGCCTATCCTGGCTAATAAAAGTGAGCCGGGAAAGGCTGGGTGATAGGATCTTTGGGGTGGTGAATGCTTCCCTCTGTGAGGGAGGGCCTTCCCAGACCCGCTGAAAGAGGCGGTTATTAAACCGCTTCTTAAAAAAACACCCAGTCTCAAATCTTCCATTTTGGGGCAAGGTGACTGAGCGGGTGGTTGCTAAGCAACTCCAGGCACAACTAGCGCAGGCATAGGCAAACTCGGCCTACATCATCCCTTGCTAACATCCCTTTCAATCTGGATTCAGGCCACATCATGGGACTGAAACTGCCTTGGTTGTGCTGGGCTAGTGTGTTCGGACCCCTTGGCTCTCACTTGTGGGGTGCCTCTGGGTTCCACCCTCTCCCCATGCTTTTCAAAATCTATATGAAGCCACTTCGAGAGATCATCAGGGGATTTAGGCTAGGTGTTCCTCAATATGAGGATGATACCCAGCTCTACCTCTCTTTTACATCAGAACCAGTGAAGGCAGTGAATGTCCTGTGTGAGTGTCTGGAAGTAGTTGGAGGATGAATGGCAATTAACAGATGGAGGACAAGACAGAAGTACTGTTTTGGGGGTGGGGCAGGGGACAGGCCGGTGTGGGGGACTCCCTGGTCCTGAATGGGGTAACTGTGCCCCTGAAGGACCAGGTGCGCAGCCTGGGGGTCATGTTGGACTCTCAGCTATCCAAGGAGGCGCAGGCTAATTCTGTTTTCAGGGCAGCTGTCTACCAGCTCCATCTGGTAAGCAGGCTGAGATCCTCCCTGCCTGCAGACAGTCTTGCCAGAGTGGTGCATGCTCTAGTTAGCTCCCACTTGGACTACTGCAATGTGCTCTATGTGGGGCTACCTTTGGAGGTGACTCCGAAACTGCAATTAATCCAGAATGTGACAGCTGGACTGCTGCCTGGGAATGGTCACTGTGACCATATAACACCGGTCCTGAAAGACCTACAGTGGTTCCTAGTACATTTTCTTCTGGTGGTTACTTCACTGCGAGAAGTGAGGTTCCAGGGAATTAGGCAGAGGGCCTTCTCGGTAGTGGCACCCACCCTGTGGAATGCCCTCCCATCTGATGTTAAGGAAATAAGCTACCTGACTTTTAAAAGACATCTGAAGGCAGCCGTGTTTAGGAAAGTATTTTATGATTGATGTTTTATCATGTTTTCAACATTCTGTTTGGAGATGCCCAAAGTGGCTGTGGAACACCAGCCAGATGAGTAGCGTATAAATACTAAATTGTGGTTATTATTATTACTTCTTTAAACATTCCAAGCACTGATATGGTTTCTGATCGGTACAAATTCTTTGATGGGAAGTGTGGTTACTCTTATCACTGAAGCTATTTCCACATTCCAAGCCCCAATAGGGTTTCTCCCCTGTATATGAATTATTCGATGGGAAGTGAGTTCATTGCTGTAACTGAATAATAAGAAGAAGAGGAGGAGGGGGAGTTTGGATTTGATATCCCGCTTTATCAGTACTCCAAGGAGTCTCAAAGCGGCTACCAATCTCCTTTCCCTTCCTCCCCCACAACAAACACTTTGTTAGGTGAGTGAGGCTGAGAGATTTCAGAGAAGTGTGACTAGCGCAAGGTCACCCAGCAGCTGCATGTGGAGGAGCAGGAAATCGAACCCGGTTCACCAGATTAGGAGTTCACTGCTCTTAACCACTACACCATAGTTATTTTCAAATTCCAATCACTGATAGGGTTTCTCCCCTATATGAACTCTTTGATGGGAATTGAGATTGGAAATCTGACTGAAGCTCTTTCCACATTACAATCACTGATAGGGTTTCTCCCCTGTATGAACTCTTTGATGGGAATTGAGATTGGAACTCTGACTGAAGCTCTTTCCACATTCATGGCATTGATAGGGTTTCTCACCTGTATGAATTCTTTGATGGGAAGCAAGACTGGCACTCTGACTGAAGCTCTTTCCACATTGGAAGCATTCATATGGTTTCTGACCTGTATGAATTTTTTGATGGGAAGTGAAACTGGTGCTCTGACTGAAGCTCTTTCCACATTCATGGCACTGAAAAGGTTTCTCCCCTGTATGAATTCTTTGATGCGAAGTAAGATTAGTCCTCCAACTGAAGCTCTTTCCACATTCCAAGCACTGATAGGGTTTCTCTCCTGTATGAATTCTTTGATGGGAAGTGAAAATTTGGCTGTGCCTGAAGCGCTTTCCACATTCCAAGCACTGATAGGGTTTCTCTCCTGTATGAATTCTTTGATGGGAAGTGAGACTTTGCCTGAGACTGAAGCTCTTTCCACATTCCAAGCACTGATAGGGTTTCTCCCCTGTATGAATTATTTGATGGGAAGTGAGATAGTGCCTGTGACTGAAACTCTTTCCACATTGCAAACACTGAAAGGGTTTCTCCCCTGTATGAATTCTTTGATGGGAAGTGAGGCTGGAGTTGTGACTGAAGCTCTTTCCACATTCCAAACACTGATAGGGTTTCTCCCCTGTATGAATTCTTTGATGGGAAGTGAGACCGGAGCTGCAACTGAAGCTCTTTCCACATTCGAAGCACTGATAGGGTGTCTCCCCTGTATGAATTCTTTGATGGTAAGTGAGCTCTGAGCTCTGTCTGAAGCTCTTCCCACATTGCAAACACTGATAGGGTTTATCCCCTGTATGAATTCTTTTATGGTAAGTGAGCTCTGGGCTCTGTCTGAAGCTTTTTCCACATCGCAAACACTGATAGGGTTTCTCCCCTGTATGAATTCTTTGATGAGAAGTGAGACTAGAGCTGTGACTGAAGCTCTTTCCACATTCGAAGCACTGATAGGGTTTCTCCCCTGTATGAATTCTTTGATGGGAAGTGAGACTAGAGCTGTGACTGAAGCTCTTTCCACATTCGAAGCACTGATAGGGTTTCTCTCCTGTATGAATTATTTGATGGGAAGTGAGCTCTGAGCTCTGTCTGAAGCTTTTTCCACAATGCAAACACTGATAGGGCTTATCCCCTGTATGAATTCTTTGATGGAAGGTGAGTTTACACCTCTCATGAAAGCTCTTTCCACATTCCAAGCACGGATAGGGTTTCTCCCCTGTATGAATTCTTAGATGGGAAGTGAGACTATGCTTCCGACTGAAGCTCTTTCCGCATTCGAAGCACTGATACAATTTCTCTCCCCTCTGAGTTATTTTGTGTGAGGTGAGCCTATCCCTCTGAATGAAGCTCTTTATTTGATGGGAGGGGGACTGGGAGCTCTGATGGATGTTCTCTCCACACGCTGAATATTTATATGACTTCTCCACTATGTCGATTTTTTTGTGGTCCCCCTTGTTCTTCCCTTCCAATTCATCACCATCTGTAATGGAGAAAGAAGCTAATTAGAGCCTCAGGAAGAAATGTACCACCAGATTATTGAACAATGTCAATGAATGCTTGTGGATAACTGTAAATAATTAGTTATGAGGCCTTTCTATAATTTTTACTACCTTTGTTGGCTGGTATTTCATAGAGTTGGAAGAGACCAGAAGGGCCATCCAGTCCAACCCCCGGCCAAGCAGGAAACACCATCAAATCATTCCTGACAGATGGCTGTCAAGCCTCTGCTTAAAGACCTCCAAAGAAGAAGACTCCACCACACCCCTTGGTAGCAAATTCCACTTCCGAACAGCCCTTACTGTCAGGAGGTTCTTCCTAATGTTTAGGTGGAATCTTCTTTCTTGTAGTTTGAATCCATTGCTCTGTGTCCGCTTCTCTAGAGCAGCAGAAAACAACATTTCTCCCTCCTCTATATGACATCCTTTTATATATTTGAACATGGCTATCATATCACCCCTTAACCTTCTCTTCTCCAGGCTAAACATACCCAGCTCCCTAAGGCATTCCTCATAAGGCATCGTTTCCAGACCTTTGACCATTTTGGTTGCCCTCCTTTGGACACCTTCCAGCTTGTCAGTATCCTGCTTGACCTGTGGTGCCCAGAACTGGACACAGTACTCCAGGTGAGGTGTGACCAGGGCAGAATACAGTGGTACTATTACTTCCCTTGATCTAGACCAGACATCCCCAAACTGCGGCCCTCCAGATGTTTTGGCCTACAACTCCCATGATCCCTAGCTAACAGGACCATTGGTTGGGGAAGATGGGAATTGTAGTCCAAAACATCTGGAGGGCCGAAGTTTGGGGATGCCTGATCTAGACACTATACTCCTATTGATGCAGCCCAGAATTGCATTGGCTTTTTTAGCTGCTGCATCACACTGTTGACTCATGTCAAGTTTGTGATCTACCAAGACTCCTAGATCCTTTTCACATGTACTGCTCTCAAGCCAGGTGTCTCCCATCCTGTATTTTGTAGTTTGCTGTACCAAGAGCTCAAGTTCTTCTTATTTATTTCCCATGCTCTGTGCAGGCAGGCATTGATCATTCCCCCATGTCTCTTATTTAAGGATTTTTTCATCCCACCACTACTTCTGTGTGCTGTTTGCTCCATTTGGTCCTTGACATTTGGATGATCATCTTCAGCACTTGATAGACTCCTACCTTCAGGACCACTGTCTCCCTTCCCCACATAAGTCAGTTTAAAGCCCTCCTGAGATTCATGGCAAAAACATTCCTCCCAACCCTTGTGAGGTGTAGCCCATCACTTGCCAGAAGTCCATCTTCAAGAAACTGCAGACCGTGATCTAAGAATCCAAACCGTTCCTGCTTGCACCATTTGTGAAGCCAGTTGTTCACTTTCCCTATTTTTCCCTCTCTCCCTGTGCCACGTCGTTCAACTGGGAGGACAGATGAGATGACAATTTGTGTATTTAATTGCTTCAACTTCCTGCCCAGAGCCTCATAATCACTTTTGATCTTCTGGAGGCTATGGCTTGCAGTGTCATTGGTTCCCACATGGACCAAAAGGAAGGGGTATTTGTCGGTGGGTTTTATGATTACTTGCAGCTGTTCTGTTACATCTTGGATCTTGGCCCCAGGGAGACAGCACACCTCTCGAGACGTCTTATCAGGCCCACAGATCACTGATTATGTACCCCTCAGTAGGGAATCCCCTATCATCACGACACGCCTCCTCATAGGCTTGGTCGGGATTCTTCCATGTGCTGACCCTTCCAAGGTCACCTGCATATTTCCGGAGGACTGACTTTGCTGCTCGTCTTCATATTCCTGGTCAACTGTGATGAAGGAGAGATCTTCAAATGGAGTCTGTTCTTCGTCTTCCATGTAATTGACATATTTATTGACATATTTATTGGCTTTTATCTGGCATAGATCTTGTTTGGCTCAATCATGAATTTCTCTTCATCTCCAAGGTCAGCCGTCCCTTTGGTCAACAAAATGCAGACAGACGCCAAAACAAAAACAACAAACCTGACAGAAGTTACTTCAACTACCCTAAAAATTCTGAATATGACATTTAAAAAGGCCTGGGTGGTTCAGACAAGCCTGGTCGTTGCTTTAAAAGGCATGACTAGATGAAGAATATTCACAGAAAATACAGTTGATATCCCAGATGATGTTCATCTCCATCAAAAATAATGGAGGTTCATCACATAGAGGTGCGTATGGAATTTCAAAACTGATCTTATGATCCAATAGGGAGCCTTACCAAGAGGGTCCATGATTCCATGATTCTCCTTCTTGACTTCCTTATGCAGAGCTCTTTGGTCAGGATCCAGAAAAGCTTGATTAAATGAAAAATATTCACGGAGAAAACAGTTGATATCCCTGCATTCAGGATTCACGGTGGGGATGATGGAATCTCAAATAATAATAATAATAATAATAATAGTAATAATAGTAATTTTTTATTTATATCCTGCCCTTCCCAGCCAAAGCCTGGCTCAGAATGGCTAACAAGTAAAAAAATAGCACAGTGCACATAAAACCACACAGTCAATTAATTAAAGTACATTCTAGAATCAATTCAGAATCAAGTTAATGGCAACCATCGGGTTGGAGTTCTATGAATATTACAGAAGGAGAGAGGGGGTCAGACTGTGCCAAAGGCCTGGCGGAAAAGCTCCATCTTGCAGGCCCTGCAGAAAGATGACTAGGGCCCTAGTTTATTGTGACAGAGCGTTCCACCAGATCGGACCACGGCCGAAAAAGCTGTGGCTCTGGTCAAGGCCAGTCTAACCTCCCTATGGCCCGGGATCTCCAAGATGTTTTTATTTGAAGACTATAAGGTCCTCTGTGGGACATACCAGGAGAGGCGGTCCTGTAGGTACGAGGTTCCTAGGTCGTATAGGGCTTGAAAGATTAAAACCAGCACCTTAAACCTGATCCTGTACTCCACCGGAAGCCAGTGCAGCTGGTATAGCACCGGATGAATGTGCTCCCGCAGCGAGGACCGTGTAAGGAGTCCTGCCGTGGCATTCTGTACCGGCTGGAGTTTCTGGGTCAGTTTCAAGGGCAGCCCCACATAGAGTGAGTTACAATAATCAAGCCTGGAGGTGACCGTCACATGGATCACAGTGGCTAGGTCAGGGCGAGAGGTGTAAGGAGCCAATTGCTTAGCTTTTAATCTCCATCAAAATAGTGAAGGTTCATCACATAGAGCAGGGGTCAGCAAGGTTTACCTTGCCTGGGCCAGTTCAGTCCCGTGGAGATCCCTCTGTGGGCCGGATTGCTCATGCGTCTGCGTCTGATTTCCTACATCGTGAAATCGAGTCCCCGCCCCGCCCCGTGCCGGTTTGGGGGTGGCTTGTGGGCCGTTTAAACGACCCCGTATGCCGCTTGTGGCCCATGGGTCGCAGGTTGCTGACCCCTGACATAGAGGTATGTATGGAATTTCAAAACTAATCTTATGATTCAACAGGGAGTTTTACCGAGAGGTTCCATGATCCCACGATTCTCCTCCTTTACTTCCTTATGCAGAGCTCTTTGGTCAGGATCCAGCAACGTCCAGGCCTCGTCTGTGAAACCTACACACTCCCCATCAGCAGTTGCCTCAATCTGATTGGTCTAAATTTAAATTTATACATAAATCACTTTGAAACCCCCATAAAAAATAAACCCCATAAATCAGTTTGAAACCCCCTCCCGTGTTCATGAGGAGAGCAACTCCATATTGTTTCATTGGTAACGACTGTATTCCTAGCTCAAATTGCCTGCACAGGCAGGCAGGCAGGTGGGGGAGCCCGAAAAGATGCTCCCCTTCTCCATCCGCCTGCCTGCCTCCCCCCACCCCCTAGCTGAGCAAGCCCCACTACCTCTCCGGCTCCATCCCTCCATTTCCCCATCTCCACTCCCCTGGAACTCACCAGATCTCTTGGAGGTCCCTGGGAGAGAACGCTCAGAGGTTGTGGGGAGGGATGCATCCTCGCTAGGTATGCAGGATCCATCTCATTCATCCTTCCTGAAGAGTCAAGGAGTCAAAAGAAGCTGCAGGGTCCTGGGAGAGAGGAAGAAGCAAGGGGAGCCTCAGAGGCCCTGCAGGGATTCTCCTGCCCTATATAATCCCCTGCCCCTGGAGCAGCACAAATGGGGTAGCCTCATTCCAACAGAAGCCCTATTTCTAAACATTTCCAGGATGGCATGGTCTGCACAGTAGTGACCTGAGAGGAGATCCCATTGAACTCAATGGGATTTATGGACAGAACTTCAAAAATCATTCACCACCCTGCCCCCAAGCCTGAAAATTGCAACCCCAGAGCATGGGCAGAAAATAGCAGAGTAGCTATTACATGTAGGTACCCCCATGCTAGGTGCTTTGTATGGAAAGTGATGTTGACAAGCTTTAGAAGCTTCTCATTGCAAGCCAGGCAGATGTGGCCAATAATAATAATAATAATAATAATAATAATAGGTAAAGGTAAAGGGACCCCTGACCATTAGGTCCAGTCATGACCGACTCTGGGGTTGCGCGCTCATCTCGCATTATTGGCCGAGGGAGCCGGCGTATAGCTTCCAGGTCATGTGGCCAGCATGACAAAGCCGCTTCTGGCAAACCAGAGTAGCACATGGAAACGCCGTTTACCTTCCCGCTGTAGCGGTTCCTATTTATCTACTTGCATTTTGACATGCTTTTGAACTGCTAGGTTGGCAGGAGCTGGGACCGAGCAATGGGAGCTCACCCCGTCACAGGGATTCGAACCGCCGACCTTCTGATCAGCAAGCGCCACCTGGGTCCCTTAATAATAATAATAATAATAATAATATATTATTATTATTATTATTATTATTATTATTATTATTATTATTATTATTATTATTATTATTATCCTGCCTCTGTCAGGTGTTGCATGGGGACCAAATGTTTAGGGATGCTTTTCATCTCCAATTAGTAGGAAAGAGGGTTCAGTAACCTGCTGTTAGTTGGGGGGGAGGGTGGCTTTTCAGGCCATTAATTCAACTCACAGTGGAATATATGGTGGGCTGGATCTGAAATACAAAGGGTCACGTTTTGCTTGCATGAGGCCTTCTGCTCTTTCTTCAACTTATCAGTCAGGAACGTAAGAGGTCAAATCTGGAGAGTATTTCATTCTGGGTGTCTTGTGGCAGAGCACAGAAGGATTGTAATAAATTCTTTTTCAGTTCTGTCAATAAGGTCATTTCCCAGATTCCTCAAGCGCAAGGACCCAGGGGTGTCTGAGTTATCAGGGCCTGGTAGGGACCCCAGGATGTCCTGTAATGCTTTTGCAAAGGTTTGGCGGAAGAATATTCCCTGCTCATCATTACAGCTATTGAGAGACCCTATAAGGTTGGTAATAGTATCTAGCTCCTGCTGTTTCTTAGCCACCCCCTCATTTTCCTTATTCACATAAAATTCAGTTTTTTGCTTGTGCATATAATATATATTATATAATATATCATTAATTAAATAATAATAATAATAATAACAACAACAACCATAGCCACATGAAGAAATGGAGCCTGAAATGATTGAAGAATGCAAATGAATGTTTGCGAAAGAGGCAGAAGGGAAGGGAGTTACTGCCTTTTTTGGCTGGTATTACCTTACGCAGGTGGCGCTGTGGTCTAAACCACTGAGCCTCTTGGGCTTGCCAATCAGCAGGTCGGTGGTTCGAATCCCCGTAATGGGGTGAGCTCCTGTTGCTTGATCCCAGCTTCAAAGTACAATTAGATAAATAGGTACTGCTGTGGCGGGAAGGTAAACGGCGTTTCCGTGCACTGCTCTGGTTTTGCCAGAAGCGGCTTAGTCATGCTGGCCACATGACCAGGAAAAACTGTCCGTGGACAAACGCCAGCCCCCTCGGCCTGTAAAGCAAGATGAGCACCACAACCCCAGAGTCGTCCGTGAGCGGACCTAACGGTCAGTGGTACCTTTACCTTTACCTCCACATCCCTAAGATCTCTTAAGCCTGCATTTAAGAAAGCCTGGGCAGCTGAGACCAGCCTCATCATGGTTTGAAAAGGCATGACTGGTGGAATAATATTCCCAGACAAAACAGGAGATACCCCTCCTATTGATAGTTTTCCATTCAAGGAGAGTTGTGGGTTTGTTAAAATCTCAGACGCTGTAGCTGGTGCTATTGGGCTCCCTCAAAATAGGGGAGGTTTGTCCTACAGAGATCTGTATGGAATTTCAAATCTGATCTGACGATCCAGCATAGAGCCTTACCAGAGAGTGCAGGATCCCACACTTCTCCTCCTTGACTTCCTTCTGCAGAGCAGTCTGGTCAGGATCCAGCAACGCCCAGTTCTTGTATGTGAAACAAAAAACTACGTCTTCAAAACACACTGGATCCTAAGAGAGAAAGGGAGAATAAAGATGGTCTTCTACACATTGCTCTGTTCCTTTCTGCCTCTTAATAGCCGCACTGTTTTAATTCTATTCTTTTCCTGCATTTTCAACATCGTAATGGAACAATTTTAATGCTGGGTATTAATCTTTGTGTAAATGGGGGAATTCCACATCATAATAATTTTATTATTATGATTATATGGTACTCATCTTCACATAAATATTTGCAAGCATTCCCATATTCTAGATGGAAGGACCTCCTCCCCCATCATCTGGTGGGGTGGACCCTCCCAAGCCCTCAAGCCAACTTCAAGGGTCACCAGGAGGGGGGGGAGAGGGGGAGGGAAAGCCCCATTGTGCATTGTGAGGGAGGGGGGAAATGGTTGGTTGGTTCATTGGCCTCCATCTGTCTTGGGAGACCATGGAAGAGGGTGCCTTTGGGAGTGAGATCCAGCTGTTGGAAGGTAACAGTGCCAGCTGTGGGTGGATAGGGTACAGGGGAGAGACATGTTTTGTTGCATCTGGGACAGAGGAAGTGGTCGGGTTTTGCTGCTGCAGATGCAGGAGGGCTTTTCTTCTCCCATGTGCAAATGCTCCCATCTGGCTGCGGCATCTGTTAAAAAATGTGACTTAACCCTAGATCTGAAGGGGGTTTATCTGCATGCCCAGCTTTTCTTGACCCAAAGCCCCCTCCCCAAAAAGTAAGGCAGCATCTGAATCCCAAGGAAGAACAGAGATGTTGACCTCCTCTGCTCCCTGACTTGGGGGTCTCCCCCCACCGTGCATGATCTGAACAGGGACCCCCATGCACCCCTGGGACCCCCTTCTCCCCATTGCACCCTCAGGGGGAAGAGAGAGGGGGGAGACTCACCGAGGAAGCTTTTACAAAGGAGAGAGAAGAAAGCAACCTCCTCTCTGACAGCAGGAAGGGATGGGGAGGGAGGGAATTTTGCATGCAGGAACTTGACCCCCCCCCCCACTTCACTTCACTTCCTGTCCTTTCTAGGAATCCACCTCTGCTCCTTTTAACTCTTGGCAATCCGAGGGCACCGAGCCCGCCCCTCCCTCCCTCCCTCCCTCTCCCTGCCTGCCTTTTCCTGTTTTGCGCCTGCGCTTAGGGGCTCCCCCTCCCTCCCCCATCTCCCTTTCCCCCCTTTTCCTTTCCCCTCAGCTCACAGGGGAGGCGAAGTTCGAGGTCCCCTTCCGGCATGACGTCCCCGCGAGCCATTAGATTGAGGGACCGGAGGAGGCGGGGCTTCCTGCTGACCTCTCGCGTCAGTGACGTCGACCCTCTAGGAGTAAAAGACCGCCCTCATCCAAGAGGGTTAGGGCGCAGGCGCAGAAGGAGACAGGCAGGAAAAGGAGGCGAACTGGAATCCTAGAGAGGCCAGAAAGTCCTCCAGAGAGGAAGCCCCTCCCCCTTTGTCCTCTGCCAAGGCTGCCTCGGTGCCCCCTCCTAGGATCCAGTGAGTCTCCTCTCTCTTTCCCCGTGGGGCGCCTGGGGGAGAAGTGGGGGTCCCAGGGCTGCAGGGGGAGGGTTCCCAAGGGGGGGGGGAGACCCCCAAGGCAGGGAACACCCCCCCCTTCCTCTCTGATCTTCCTTTGCCCCTTTGGGGAGGGAAAAAGTGACATGCCATTGAACACCCCCCAGCAGGCCTTCCTTTGCTTCTGGCACAGCCTTTCCCCCTACAAACTGCTGCTCCTCTCTCTGCCTGCCAAGGGGGTCCCACCCTCCCCAGAAGGAAGCCTCTGTCTGTGGGCTCCTGCTCTCCATAAAAGGAGGAACTGGGTGCGCTCTGTTCCCCAAGGGCTCAAAGGAACTAAGATGGATTCCTAGAGAGAGGAGGGCAGAAAGTGGGCCAGGTCCCCCAGAGCCAAAGACCTTCCATCCTTGAAAGGGGGGGTTTGCTTTCGTCCCTCCTTTGCCAGAGCTGCCTATGTGCCACTTCTGGGGTCCACAGAGTCTCCTCTCTCTTCCCCCCTTGAGGTGCCTTGCAGAGAAGGGAGGTCCCAGGGCTGTAGGATGAAGGTGCATGAGGGGGGCAGAGACCCCCAAATCAGGAAGCTTTCCCTGCGCCCACAACAAACTATGATTCCCATGATTAGTTTGAAGGAAGCCAGGACTCTTTAAAGTGGCCTCATCCTGCTTTGCAGATGCAGCTGGGGGGGGGGGAAAGAGATGTTCTTCTCTTTTTCCTTTCTTTTGGAATACCTCGTAATCTCCTGATCATGGGTTTGTGCCCCAAGTTGGGTGAAGAGTCCTGCAATTGCAGGGGGCTGGACATATTGATGAACACCCAGCCCAAACCCCCTGATGTTCTCTCCCAGCGGCTTCATATAGATGTTGAAAAGCATGAGGGAGACTATGGAACCCTGAGGCACCCCACAAGTGAGAGCCCAGGGGTCTGAACACTCATCCCCCACCACCACTTTCTGAACACGGCCCAGGAGGAAGGAGCGGAACCACTGTATAACAGTGCCCCCAGCTCCCAACCCCTCTAGACCAGTGTTTCCCAACCTTGTGCCTCCAGCTGTTTTCAGACTACAATTCCCATAATTCCTGACCACTGGTCTTGCTAGCTAGGGATGATGGGAATTGTAGTCTCAAAACATCTGGAGGCACAAGGTTGGGAAACACTGCTCTAGACTGTCCAGAAGGATGTTGGGGTCGATGGTGTCAAAAGCCACTGAGAGACCCAGCTAGGAGAATAATTTCTCTATTGATGCAGAAACGTTTTTAATGTTTGATGCCTTACTGTTTTTGATGTTCATCTTACTGGAAGCCGCTCTCTTGCGGAGCTGTAATCAAGTTTAAAAACAGATTAAAACAACTTACAACCACAATAAGTTCAGAGTCTGGGATTGCTAGCAAAAGTCATCCACATTTGTCTGGGGACATTTTTATAACTGAACAATTCATTTGCTTTGTATGATTTGCCAGCACCTCTAATTTGGACAGGAAGAACTTTGCAGACGAAAAAAGGGACTGCTTCTGATCTCTTGGGAGCTTCCTGAGAGCACAGATGGATGACCAAGACTCGGCTGGACCTAAAGCAGGAAGAGGCCAGGACACTGAAGATGGGAGCAGTGGGGGATTCTCTGAAAAAACTCTGGGTGAAGAGAACACCCTCTGCTCAGATATGCAGAGCCAGCAGATCAGGCAGTTCTGCCACCAGGAGGCTGAAGGACCCAGAGAGGTTTGCAGCCGACTCTACCACCTTGGCTGTCAGTGGCTGAAGCCAGAAAGGCACACGAAAGCTGAGATGCTGGACCTGGTGATCTTGGAGCAGTTCCTGGCTGTCCTTCCACCCGAGATGGAGAGCTGGGTGAGGGAATGTGGAGCAGAGACCAGTTCCCAGGCAATGGCCCTGGCTGAAGGTTTCCTCCTGAGTCAGGCAGAGGATAAAAAGCTGGCAGAGCAGCAGGTGAGAGACTTTCCTCTGGATACTCCCAAGGGGCTCCAAACAAGAGGGAGAGTATCCCAAAATGTGGTACTAATGTCCCATCCCTTTGTGGATAGGATCCAATGAATGAGATTTGATACCCCTAAGTGTTTGCCTCTGCAAAATCCTTTTCTAATCCTCCTCCCCATTCTCTGCTTTGAATCTTTCTTGTTCTTTCAGGTTAAGGATCTGTTAGCAGAAATGGGTCCTGATTCCTCTGAGGCAGAGAGGACTCCGATAGACACCAGGGAGAGACCACTGGGTAAGGAGGGAGTTATTTCTCTCTTTGGTCACATCCTGGGAATTTGGAAACTAATCTGTGGGTTCTTTCCCTCTTTTGTGGGGAGGCAGTTGGGGCCAAGAGCCCAGAGGAGGAGGAGAGATGTATTTTTACATAACTAAAATATTAATTGTGTCCAAATGGCAAAAGGAACTCAATAGGGTAGGCTTTTTAAAAGGTCCATCTGTATTTAGAGATGCATTCCTGAACCTCAGAGAGAACCAGGCATTCATGGCTTCCCACTTCCCTTTGTCTCTGGCAGGTGACAGGATGATGCCGTCAAGACCTCCTCATCCGTCTTTTCATGGTGGCGAAGGGGAAGCAGCAGCTATGGAAGTAGATCAGGTAGGGGGCAGGAGATTTGTGGAGACAGAGGCTGAGGTGTGGGGCTGGCAGGGTGACTCCCTCCACCTCCTGGCCTCTGTCAAAGGTGCCCTGAAGAAAGGTAGGAGATGGTTTACTGGTATGTGTTGAGAATATGGAACATTCACCTCACCCACCTCACCCGTATCTCCTTCTCAATGTCGCTAGTATTATTTATCAGCAGTTGCAGTTTTGTTTCTGTATTTATAATTGAAGGCAAAAATAGGTTTCTAAGCAGTTGACAAACGATAAAAATGGGCCAGGATTCATCTAACCAACCCCATCAGTTGGACAACAGTCATGCCAGCGTTGCCCTATTGGCTTAAGCTGGGTTCCTTGTGTTGCGCCCGGCAGGGAGAAAGACAGTCAATAACGACACCGAGGGTTGAATTCAGAGGAGTTTATTTTCTCTATATAGAGAGACTCTTGGTGATGCTTCACGACAAGAGCAAAGAAAGACAGTTTGCATGAGGCTTTTATCAACTTTTGGGCTCCACTCTGTAAATGTGCGCACGTAAGAGGGTCATAGGTTACAAATACACATACAGGAAGATCCGTGTCCTGTCCTTATCATAAACACATGCTGACAATGCACCCTGGTACCAGCCTCAAGCAGCCTTGAATGTGGGGGTGGAGTTCCTGTCTATCTTGCCTGGTCTTGTGCCTGGTCTTTTCAAAGAGGGCCAAATTTGATGAAGTGAAGGGTCCACCAAAGTTGTTGAACAATTTTTTTGGATTTAAGTTGTTGAGCTTTTTTTAAGACTGATGCTGTTGAGCTTTTTTTCAGATTTTACCCCAGGAAATTAACTGTCACAGGGGCCGGATTAAACCGATTTGAACATGCCTGCTTTAGGGAATCAGGTGGGTCTCCCCACCCCAAGAACTTTGCACAGGGAGATGAGAGGGGATCTTTCCGTTTAGCAAGTGTGAATGTTTTGAATAACACCATGTGGAGTTCTACCCATTTACGCAAAGAGTAAGACCCATCATTAATATAATAAAGTAATTCCAGCAAGATGTTAAAATAAGCATTCATACCATGTGCAGCAAAACAATGCCATTAAAACAACACAGAAACTAACAGGCAGAAAACAACAGAGCAATGTGTGGTAGATCATCTTTATGCTGTCTAAGAGGAGGATATTTCCTTTTTTTTTAGGGTCCGATGTATTTTGAAGACATCGCTGTTCATTTCACGGACAAGGAGTGGGCGTTGCTAGATCCTGACCAGAGAGCTCTGCATAAGGAGGTCATGGAGGAGAATCATGGACTCCTGGATTCTCTGGGTAAGGCTCTCTGAGGATCATCATATCTGGTTTGAAATTCCATACACCTCTCCTTGCAATGAATTTCCAAGGTTTGCATGGAACTCAATAGCACCACCTATACCACCTGGAAATCTAACGTCCCCAGAAATCATTTTGAATGGAGGGCGATTGGCGGTGTTGTCTGTGAATATCCGTCAGAGTGGGTAGGGAAATAGCTTCTGCCAGATTTGGGGTTTTGCTTCTGTTGGTTTTTGGTTGACTAAAGAGATAACTGACAATGGAGACATAGCAGATTCCGTGATTGGGCCAAACAAAGTTAATTGAATCTCAGGTTCCCGTAAATATGTCAGCTAATACTAGCCACCAAAGGCAGTGGACTCTAGAGTAAAAGAATTCCCATCTAATTCCCTTCAGTTCTTCCTCTTTCACAACGATTCATTAGCAATGTTCAGTAATGAAAAGTTGTGAACGGTTGTTATTCCTGAGGCTCTAAATAGTTTCTCTCTCTATATATATAAAAGTGTAACAATATCACTTAATATCTATATAACAATGTATAGAAGTACAATTGATTTTATTTGATCTGTTATACTATATTTCCCCAATTCTTTTTCTCTTTCAAAAATTATTCTTCCACACTTTTATCTTTTTATTCATTTATCTGATCATATTATATTTTAATGAATGTAAAACATTTCAATAAAATATTCTAGTTACAGGTAGGTAGCCGTGTTGGTCTGAGTCGAAGCAAAATAAAAAAATTCCTTCAGTAGCACCTTAAAGACCAACTAAGTTTATATTTTGGTATGAGCTTTCGTGTGCATGCACACTTCTTCAGATACACTGGAAACAGAAGTGTCAGACCCTTATATATTTACAGAGGGTGATGGGGGTGGGTGGGAATGGGCTGATGGGAGTGATTACAGCCATCCACAGGTTTATCACTCCCATCAGCCCATTCCCACCCACCCCCATCACCCTCTGTATATATATATGGGTCTGACACTTCTGTTTCCAGTGTATCTGAAGAAGTGTGCATGCACACGAAAGCTCATACCAAAATATAAACTTCGTTGGTCTTTAAGGTGCTACTGAAGGAATTTTTTTATTTTGAATAAAATATTCAAGTTTAAAAATGATTGTTTTTTTCATTCCAGGGGGTGATGAATTGGAAATTGGTAACAAGGGGGACCAGGACAGAATCCACACAGTGGAGAAGCCATATAAACACTTGAAGTGTAAAGAGAACTTTAGTCAGAGTTCCCAGTCCACTTCTCATCAAAGAAATCCCATTGGGAATAAACCCTACCAGTGCAAGGAATGTGGAAAGAGCTTCAAATGGAAGGTGAGTTTCACTTCCCATCAGATAATTCATACAAGGGAGAATCCATATCAGTGCTTGGAATGTGGAAAGAGCTTCTGTCAGAGCACCCATCTCACTTCTCATCAAAGAATTCATACTGGGGAGAAACCCTATCAGTGCAAGGAATGTGGAAAGAGTTTCAGATGGAAGGTCAGTTTCACTTCTCATCAAAGAATTCATACAGGGGAGAATCCATATCAGTGCTTAGAATGTGGAAAGAGCTTCAGTCAGAGCACCCATCTTACTTCCCATCAAAGAATCCATACAGGGGAGAAACCCTTCCACTGCAAGGAATGTGGAAAGAGCTTCAGATGGAAGGTCAGTTTCACTTCTCATCAGAGAATTCATACAGGGGAGAATCCGTATCAGTGCTTGGAATGTGGAAAGACCTTCAGTCAGAGCACCCATCTCACTTCACATCAAAGAATTCATACCGGGGAGAAACCCTATCAGTGTCAGGAATGTGGAAAGAGCTTCAGTCAGAGCGTCTCACTCACTTCCCATCAGAGAACTCATACTGGAGAGAAACCCTTTCAGTGCTTGGAATGTGGAAAGAGCTTCACCTGGAAGAACAATCTCACTTCCCACCAAAGAATTCATACAGGGGAGAAACCCTATCAGTGCTTTGAATGTGGAAAGAGCTTCAGTCACAGCCACAGTCTCACTTCCCATCAAAGAATTCATACAGGGGAGAAACCCTATCAGTGTTTGGAATGTGGAAAGAGCTTCAATAAGAATGCCCATCTCACTTCCCATCAAAGAAGTCATACAGGGGAGAAACCTTATCAGTGCTTTGAATGTGGAAAGAGCTTTGGTCACAAAAACAGTCTGACTTCCCATCAAAGAATTCATACAGGGGAAAAACCCTATAAGTGCTTTGAATGTGGAAAGACTTTCAGAAAGAGCTCAGATCTCACTTCCCATCAAATCATTCATACTGGGGAGAAACCCTATCAGTGCTTGGAATGTGGAAAGAGTTTCAGTCAGAAGTGTGGTCTCATTTTTCATCAAAGAATTCATACAAGGGAGACACGCTATCAGTGCTTGGAATGTGGAAAGAGTTTCAGTCACAACGGCTCTCTCACTTCCCATCAAAGAATTCATACCGGGGAGAAACCCTATCAGTGTTTGGAATGTGGAAAGAGCTTCAGCCAGAGTAGCCATCTGACTTCCCATCAAAGATTTCATACAGGGGAGAAACCCTACCAGTGCTTGGAATGTGGAAAGAGCTTCCGTCACAGCTACAATGTCACTTCTCATCAAAGAATTCACACAGGGGATAAACCATATCAATGTTTGGAATGTGGAAAGAGATTCACTCAGAAGAGTAGTCTCACTTCTCATCAAAGAATTCATAAAGGTGAGAAACCATATCAGTGCCAGGAATGTGGCTATAACTTCAGTAGTAGCAGCAATCTCACTTCCCATCAAAGAATACATACAGGGGAGAAACCATATCAGTGTTTGGAATGTGGAAAGAGCTTTAGTCACAAATCCTCTCTCACTTCCCATCAGAGAATTCATACTGGAGAGAAACCCTTTCAGTGCTTCGAATGTGGAAAGTGCTTCAGCCACAGCTACAAACTCACTTCCCATCAAATAATTCACACAGGGGAGAAACCATTTAAATGTCAAGAGTGCGGAAAGAGATTCACACAGAGCACAGGTCTCACATCCCATCAAAAGATTCATATGGTGCAGAAACCATATTATTGCTTGGAATGTAGAAAGTGGTTCAGTCGGAAGGATAGTCTCATTTCCCATCAAAGAATTCATACAGGGGAGAAACCCTATCAATGCTTGGAATGTGGAAAGAGCTTCCGTCACAACTCCACTCTCTCTTCCCATCAAAGAACTCACTGTGTGGAGAAACCCTAGCACTTGCTGTGTTGTAATTGTATTTTAGGAGACTTTAATTTGTATCGTAACAGTGTTCTTGTGCTTCTTCAACCCAGCAGAGAAGTCAGCCTTGGCTCTCCAAGCTATCGAGTGCAAACCCGGTGCCCAATATTCTTCAGCTATGTATCCAGATCTGCAAGGTGGAAGTCATTGGCCAAGGTGTTGAATTCAGGCTTTTCTTTGTGGGAAGGTTAAGTCTAGGAATCTCTTGCTACTCTTCTTCGATCCTTCAAAGTACTTAGCGCATGCCAGGAGTAAAGAATTGCATCCATGAGTGGAAAGTGTTCTCTGTGTATTGTTGTTGTTGTTTAGTCGTGTCTGACTCTTCGTAACCCCATGGACTAGAGCACGCCAGGCACGCCTGTGTATATACAGCCTCAAAGGCTGTTGTGAACAGCAATAAACAGAGGTTGTTTGCTTCAGCCAAATCCAGTTCTCATCTGCACACATATGATACATGGAAGGAGACTTAGATTGAACAGAGACTCAGAGCAATGCGACTCACCCCAGTGGCAATGTCTGAGTCCTTTTTCCATTCCTGTGGAGTGAACACCAGATCTTGACTGGGGGATATTTTTGTCATTGTGTGACATACATTCCTTGAGCTGGTGACCTGCTTCCCTTCTTCCTTAGTGTTAATGGATCTTCAGTCCACCACAACAGATGAGGTACTTTTAGGGTTACTTCTTCCCTGGAATTCCTCTGCCTGTTGAGGTCAGGCAGCAACCTTCAATTTACTCTTTTTGGTGCTTGCTTGAAATATTTTGTTTAGGCTAACCTTTCCAGAAGTGGAGAGCTTGATTTGTTTTAATATTATAATTGTAATATTAATGTTTTTACTGTTTTCTTCCATTTTTAATTTACTTATCTCTTATATCTCACCAACAAAACATACTATGTTACCACCATGGACAAAATGATTACACACACACACACACACACACACACACACACACTAGCTGGCCCGGCCACGCGTTGTTGTGGGTTTTTGTGTTAAATGGACCTTCAGAGTCTATCTTCAGAGTCCCCTCACCTGCCCCCCCCCCAAGTTGTGAAAGGCCCTATTCTTTTCGTTTTTGCCTGTGGCCTAATGAATGGTGCGGCCTACTCAGTTTTCCCTGCTTGGCAAGGCTGCGGCCTATTTAAAAAGCTGGGCCTTGTTGCTGCAAAAGGACTGTTTTCAGTTGGTTGCTGTGGAATTTTGTGATGTCATCTGGTGGCACAGCTTTGGAGGCGGCAGGGTGCGACCAGCCTTTCCATTGGATGTTGCTGGAGTTTTCAGAGCTAATGGTGGTGACGTCTAATTGGGTGCCACTTTTTGTGTTTAATCATTATTTTAGGTGTGAAAGGTCTGTTTTTGGAAAAAAATTAATGCCAGATCCCTCCCTGATGGGCATGGAACGTTGTGGCCAAATTTGTTACATTATGGTTCAGCAGTTACGGAGAAAAGCTGTGATTATTTAAATCCTATATATCTTTATTTTTACTTCTCTTCCACTCTTTCCATGGTTTCCTGTCTACACCTGTTATGATTATTGGTGTAATATATTTCTATATAATCTCTATAGATCAGCATCCAGAGGGGGTCAAGTGGCCAGCTGGCTAGCCCCCAACTGGATCATGCCCTTCCAGCCGACACGCTGGACGATCCCCCGATCTCTAGAGCGACATATACTGGTACCAGCAACCCTTTCTTCAAAAGTCTGAGTACACTATATTAGCAGAGCGCGCTGCATGAACAGAAGCTGCGTGAAGAGGCTTGTGAAAGCATAATAACAAGCAGATTTATTCAGCATAAATCAGGACAAAGAAAGCATGTCATCTCCCCATCTCCTCAGAGAGAGTCCCGAAAGCAAAAGCTATACACAAACGGAAGTTCCCAGAAGACTGTGCTGGAACGTAAACAGACATGTGACGTAACAATCTCACACGTCTGCTCCTTATTTTTTAACCTGTTTGTCATACAGGTTGCTTCGATATATTCAAGTATTTTGATATGCCATATTTCTTTTGATGGGACTTTATATGTTCTCAATTTTTGTGCAATTAGAATTTGAGTGAATGTTGGCCCGTACATTCATAAATTATTATTTTTATTTTTTATTCCCAGAAGAAAAGCTTCTGGATTATTGGGAAATGTTTCTAAAAATTTTTTTCTTAAGTTCATTGTACACCATCTCCCATAATTCTTTTGTTACCTTACAACATGAACATCATAAGTGAACAAATGTACCAACTGTTTTCTTCTTCTTTAGAGTATAGCTGGCAATGGATTTGACAGCTATGCTCTAAAGAATAAGTATTTAAGAAGAAGTATTTTATACATTTTACAGAGGTTTTTAACTGTACATCTTAATATCTTTTTCAAATTGTGATTATTGTTCTGTAAATCTATTTTTTGTTTCCCTTAAACTTTGAGTTAATTTGATTATAGTTTAGCCAGTCTGACACAATTTTTTCCTAATTCTTTCATTTTTGTTTCTCCCTCAAATGTCTAACAGATAATTGTAGCTACCCCATTTGTGACTTATATTTATTTTTTCCTTGTCTTTGCTTCTATTGGGGATACCCACCTTGGTGTTTTGTTTTCCAATAAGTTTCTATGTTTCCCCCAAATTCTATTTATTTTTTTCCTGGTAACATGATTAGAGAAGCTTTTATGTATAGCTCTAACAACGGTGTGTTTTCCAGCAGTACCTAGTCTTTTATCCAGCACAGATAGGACGGTTCAGAATATGATTCTAAATCTGGAAATGCGGAGCCCACACTCACCCTGAACAGCTAAAAGGCTCCTGGGAGGCTGGAGGGGCAATGCTGCTGCCCTGAGTGCTGGAAGGAAGACCGCTCCCTGCTGTAAGGCCCATTTCCACCTGGCCTAGGGGGTGCAGCCCACACTCACCCCAAACAACTAAAGGGCTCCTGGGAGGCCAAGGGGACATGGCTGGAACAACTATTTTATTGGGGCAACTTGCTAAAATGTTTTACACAGTTCTAATTTTGGTTCCTCTGTTTTGATAGGATTTTTTTTTTTACTGTTTGATGTTATGCTCTGTTTTTATATATAAGCCAAACAGAGTGGCTGTGGATACCGAGCCAAACGGGAGGGATCTTAATTTAAAAAATGAAATAAAATATTATCATTATATTCATTTTTATTGCCGAGATTCTCCCCATCAATGATAGTTTCATTCTTTTCAATATTTCTAGATCTTTTAAATTTTCCTT
Organism: Zootoca vivipara; assembly: GCF_965207765.1. Taxonomy (NCBI): domain Eukaryota; kingdom Metazoa; phylum Chordata; class Lepidosauria; order Squamata; family Lacertidae; genus Zootoca; species Zootoca vivipara. Next base: position 120,857,428 of record NC_142584.1, read on the forward strand.
CCCACTCTTTGCATGATGTTAGCCCTAAAAGCTGCCATACCCACTCTTTACATCTTCACACGACAATAGCGGAGGTCAGACTAAACATCTCTTTGGTCAACCCCGAAGCAGCGCATGTGTGGAACATTCTTCGAAGTCACCTTGCACCTGTTGTAAATAACAGATCTTCTGGAAACTTTACACAGCGTTGTTTCTGTGAATAAAGGAATCATATCCAACATATTAAACAGGGCAGGTGGCAACCCTGCATGATGGGACTGTTGATGCTTAGCTGGGGTGGGGGGCAGATGAGGTCCTGCCACATGGTAGGGGGGGCTCCTTTGGCAGGAGGGAGCAGGGGGTATGCCTGCCCCCCCTGGTGTTTCCCTCCCCCACCTGACCTTTGACACACCCCTGCTCCCCGCATAATATGTCCTGTACCAGATGAAGCAGGAGTGCAACTTCTCCAGCGGGGTGCAGTGGGTTCACTACCTGTACAGGTACATCTTTGACTGGCAGGAGCTCTTCTATTTCTCCATCAACTGAGGGAAGTTTGTTGCCATGTCTCCAGAGGAGCAGCCCCATGTCCAAAAGTGGGACAAGGGCTACCTGTGGGGCTTCTACAGGATCCTTGGGCCCTTCTTCCACCCAGTTTCTCTCTCACACGCAGACACACGTGCGACCCGAGGCAGATAAGCCTCTTCCATTCTCCTCAGTGGCAGCGGAAAAGGAGGAGAGAGAGGAGGGTGACACTATAAAGGACTATTTCGAATTGGAATAAATGAACCACAGAGCCTAGGGCTTGCAGATCAGGAGGTCGGTGGTTCAAATCCCCACGACGGGGTGAGCTCCCGTTGCTCGGTCCTATAGAGTGAGATGAGCATCACAACCCCAGAGTCATCCGCGACTGAACCTAACGGTCAGGGGTCCCTTTACCTTTATGTCAAATGTCTCTCCCCCTTTGCCAGATGTCAGAGAGAAAAACAACTACCAGACTTTTAGAAGACATCTGAAGGCAGCCCTGTTTAGGGAAGCTTTTAATGTTTAATATATTATTGTATTTTAATATTCTGTTGGAAGCCGCCCAGAGTGGCTGGGAAAACCCAGCCAGATGCGTGGGGTATAACATTATTATTATTATGATGATTATCCCGCAGGCAGTGGGGAGAGGGTTGTTTATATGGCTTTCTAAAGAAGCAGAGAGAAGCTACAAAAGCGAGAGATATGAACAGAAATCAGTGCAAATGAGAAGAAATCCCCCGATAAATGAGGGAGCCCAGGGAAACTGCAGCCTGGTCTGACAGGAATCGGCCTCCTTGGCACCTAAAACTGAGGCGAGGCTCAGGTTTCGAAAGGCGGGCAGTTGGGAAAAGGCGGGAAAAGTCGTTTCCCTCACAGCAGCCGGCTGAGGGGCGGGGCCAGGGCTGTTTAGTCACGGGTCCTTGCCCCGCCCTCCCTCCGCCTCCCCCTTTCCCCGCTTCGTGCTCTGAGGCGTCTGCGAGAGAAGACCCAGCGTCGCCCGCAGGGAGCATGCGCAGCTCCTCAGTCTCCTCTGACCTGTGTGCGCTCGGCTCGGCAAGGGTTAACAAGAACCGAGCAGGAATCCTAGAGAGGCCAGGAAGGGGGGGGTCCTAGGTCCTCCAGAGCAGAAGCCCCTCCCCCTTTGTCCTCCGCCCAGGCTGCCTCGGTGCCCCCTCCTAGGATCCAGTGAGTCTCCTCGCTCTTCCCCCTTGGGGCGCCTTGGGGAGAAGTGGGGGGGTCCCCAGGGCGCCAGGGAGAGGGTGCCCAAGGGGGGGAAGACCCCCAAGGCAGGGAACATCCTCCCCCTTCCTCTCTGTTCTTCCCACCAGACCCTCCTTTGCATCTGGCACAGCCTTTTCCCCTACAAACTGCTGCTCCTCCTCTCTGCCTGCCAAGGGGGTCCCACCCTCCCCAGAAGGAAGCCTCTGTCTGTGGGCTCCTGCTCTCCATAAAAGGAGGAACTGGGTGCGCTCTGTCCCACAAGGGCTCAAAGGAACTAAGATGGATTCCTAGAGAGGTGAGGGCAGAAAGTGGGCCAGGTCCCCCGAAGCCAACGACCCTCCGTCCTTGAAAGGGGAGGGGTTGCTTTCTTCTCTCCTTAGCCAGAGCTGCCTATGTGCCCCTTCTGGGGTCCACAGAGTCTCCTCTCTCTTCCCCCCTTGAGGTGCCTTGCAGAGAAGGGAGGTCCCAGGGCTGTAGGATGAAGGTGCATGAGGGGGGCAGAGACCCCCAAATCAGGAAGCTTTCCCTGCGCCCTCAACAAACTAGAAGTGTGCATGCACACGAAAGCTCATACCAAAATAAAAACTTAGTTGGTCTTTAAGGTGCTACTGAAGGAATTTTTTTATTTTGTTTCGACTCCACGGCTACGTACCTGTAACTATGATTCCCATGATTAGTTTGAAGGAAGCCAGGACTCTTTAAAGTGGCCTCATCCTGCTTTGCAGATGCAGCCGGGGTGTGTGTTCTTCTCTTTTTCCTTTCTTTTGGAATAACTCTTAATCTCCTGGTGATGGGTTTGTGCCTCAAGTTGGGTGAAGATTCCTGCATCGCAGGGGGCTGGACTAAATGGTCCTCAGGGTCTCTTCCCATTTGATGGTTCTCCGATTGTAAATCCTCTCCCGTCTTATATATATCACATAATGTCACAATAAATTTGCAAGGTATCTGTGACATATGTTTCATTATGAGTGGTCACTGTATTGAGTTCTAGGTTCGTGAATTGGCTTAAACAGAAAAAGATGAAATGGGATACATTGAAACAGAAGTCACCAGATCCTTAGATATAGTGAGAGGGTGGGGAGGGGTATTTATCAGAAGGGGAGATGGAATGGGTGATTGGCTGATAGGTGTGGTAAACCTGTTGATGATTAACAACTGCAATTGGTCTTACGGGAAAAAGCAAGGGATGCAGATGGCCAAAAATAGCTTAGCATGTGTACTGGGATAAGAATCCAATGTCTCTATTCAGACCAGGTCTCTCCATAGTTTTAAGTTTAGTAATAAGTTGTAATTCAGCAACTTCTCTTTCAAGTAAATGAAACAACATATAGTGTTGGTCTGTTGATGAACTTGGGGGGTGAGATTCAAAGCTAGGAGTATAATTGCTCTGTTGATGCCTTACTGTGTTTGATGTTCATTTTGTTAGAAGCCACTCAGAGTAGCTGGGGCAACTCAGTCAGATGGGCAGCATAATAGCAGCAGCAGCAGTAGTAAGAATAATAAAGGTAAAGGTACCCCTGACAGTTAGGTCCAGTTGCGGACAACTCTGGGGTTTCACGCTAATCTCGCTCTATAGGCTGAGGGTTTGTCTACCGACAGCTTCCGGATCATGTGACCAGCATGACTAAGATGCTTCTGGCGAACCAGAGTAATGCATAGAAACACTGTTTACCTTCCCGCCAGAGCTGTACCTATTTATCTACTTGCACTGGCATGCTTTTGAACTGCTAGGTTGGCCGGAGCTGGGACCGAGCAACAGGAGCTCACCCCATCACAGGGATTCGAACTCCCAACCTTTTGATCAGCAAGCCCTAGGCTCTGTGGTTTAGAACACAGCGTCACCCGCGTCCCTTAGTAAGAATAATAATTTAATACAATTACTATATGCAAGTGGGTTTCTAAGCAGAGATAATAACTTCTGCTTAAATTTAAATTTAGACTAGCCAGACTGAGACAAATGCTGATAGTGTGTGTGTGTGTGTTTTCTGGAGTCTTTATTTTTTTCCTCATGATGCTGCAATGTATGAGTGCTCAGTTGTAACAAAATCTCAAGCTGTTGGGGGGTGGGTGGGTGGAGAGACTTCAAATTTCCCTACCCCCTTTCTGAAGGCTCTGTGTTGTATCTCAAGGTTTTTTCTTTTTGCACGCTTGATTTGTTGTTGTTTAGTCGTGTCCGACTCTTCGTGACCCCATGGACCAGAGCACGCCAGGCACTCCTGTCTTCCACTGCCTCCCGCACCCCTTTTCTGAAGCCTCTGTGTTTATCTCAAGGTTTTATGCATTTGCTTTTTAGGGTTTGCCAGCAGCTCTAATTTGGACTAGCAGAACTTTGCAGAAGAAAAAAGGGACTCCTTCTGATCTCTCGGAGGCTTCCTGAGAGCACAGATGGATGAGCAAGACTCGCCTGGACCTAAAGCAGGAAGAGGCCAGGCCACTGAAGATGGGAGCAGTGGGGGATTCTCTGAAAAAACTGTGCAGAAGTTCCTGGGTGAAGAGAACACCCTCTGCTCAGATATGCAGAGCCAGCAGCTCAGGCAGTTCTGCCACCAGGAGGCTGAAGGACCCCGTGAGGTTTGCAGCCGACTTTACCACCTTGTCTGTCAGTGGCTGAAGCCAGAAAGGCACACGAAAGCTGAGATGCTGGACCTGGTGATCTTAGAGCAGTTCCTGGCTGTCCTTCCACCCGAGATGGAGAGCTGGGTGAGGGAATGTGGAGCAGAGACCTGTTCTCAAGCAGTGGCCCTGGCTGAAGGTTTCCTCCTGAATCAGGCAGTGGAGAAAAAGGAGACAGAGCAGCAGGTGAGAGAGACTTTCCTCTGGATACTCCCAAGGGGCTCCAAACAAGAGGGAGAGTATCCCAAAATGCAGTACTCATGCCCCATTCCTTTATGGATAGGATAAGGTATTAGATCTGATACCCCTTAAAAAGCCTCTGATTGCTTTTCTAATCCCCCTCCCCATTCTGCATCACATCTTTGTTGCTCTTTCAGGTTAAGGTTCTGTTAGCAGAAATGGGTCCTAATTCCTCTGAGGCAGCGAGGACTCCGATGGACACTAGGGAGAGACCACTAGGTAAGGAGGGAGTTACAGTGCTATCTCGGGTTTAGAATTTAATTCATTATGGAGGTCCGTTCTTAACCAGAAACTGTTCTTAACCTGTGGTACCACTTTGGATGCATTCCTCAACCTTGGAGAGAACCAGGCTTTCATGGCTTCCCACTTCCCTTTGTCTCTGGCAGGTGACAGGATGATGCTGGCAAGACCTCCTCATCCGTCTTTTCATGGTGGCGAAGGGGAAGCAGCGGCTATGGAAGCAGATCAGGTAGGGGGCAGGACACTTGTGGGGAGAGAGGCTGAGGGGGGAGAGAGCCAGAATTCTTGGAAGAACAAAATGTGGAGTTCCACCCATTTACACAAAGCTTAAGACCCATCATTAATATAATAAAGTAATTCCAGTGAGATGTTAAAATACGTATTCATACCATGTGCAGCAAAACAATGCCCCTAAAGCAATGCAACAATTAACAGGCAGAAAACACCAGAGCAATGTGTGGTAGATCATCCCTTGTTCTTTTAGGGCCCAGTGTGCTTTGAGGATGTCACTGTTCATTTCACGGACAAGGAGTGGGCGTTGCTGGATCCTGACCAGAGAGCTCTGCATAAGGAGGTCATGGAGGAGAATCGTGGACTCCTGGATTCTCTGGGTAAGGCTCTCTGAGGATCATAATATCTGGTTTGAAATTCCATACTGTACATCTCTCCTTGCAATGAATCTCCAAGGTTTGGATGGAACTCAATAGCGCCACCTATACCACTTGAAATCACTTGGAATGGAGGGCAATTGGCGGTGTTGTCTGTGGATATCCATCAGAGTGGGTAGGGAGTTTGAAATAGCTTCTGCCAGATTTGGATTTTTGCTTCTGTTGGTTTTTGGTTGACTAAAGAGATAATTGATAATGGAGACAGAGCGGATTCCGTGATTGGGCCAAACTAAAGGAATTGAATTTCAGGTTCCTGTAAATATGTCAGCTAATACCAGCCAACAAAGGAAGTTAAATCTGTAGTGAGAATTCCCATCTTATCATAATATTTCTTTTCAAATCTAAAATCATTTCAACAAAATATTTAAATATAAAAAATAATTAGTTTTTTATTGCAGGTGGTGATGAATTGGAAATTAATAACAAAGGGGAACTCGAAGGAATCCACACAGTAGAGAAACCATATAAATACTTGGTGGGTGAAAAGAACTTTAATGAGAGCTCCAATTCCACTTTTAATCAAAGAAATCCAATTGGGAAAAAAACCTATCAGTGCTTAGAATGTGGAAAGAACTTCAGTCACAGCGTATCTCTCAATTCCCATCAAAGAATTCATACAGGAGAGAAACCCTATCAGTGTTTGGAATGTGGAAAGACTTTCAGAAAGAGCTCAGATCTCACTTCCCATCAAAGAATTCATACAGGGGAGAAACCCTATCAGTGCTTGGAATGTGGAAAGAGCTTCAGACACAGTAGCCATCTCATTTCCCATCAACGAATTCATACAGGGGATAAACCCTTTCAGTGCTTGGAATGTGGAAAGAGCTTCAATCAGAAGAGTAGTCTCACTTCCCATCAAAGAATTCATTCAGGGGTGAAACCCTATCAGTGCTTGGAATGTGGAAAGAGCTTCAGTCACAACGTATCTCTCATTTCCCATCAAACAATTCATACAGGGGAGAAACCCTATCAGTGCTTAGAATGTGGAAGAAGCTTCAGTCACAATGCCTCTCTCACATCCCATCAAAGAATTCATACAGGGGAGAAACCTTATCAGTGCTTGGAATGTGAAAAGTGCTTCAATCAGAAGAGTAGTCTTACTTCCCATCAAAGAATTCATACAGGGGAGAAACCCTATCAGTGCTTGGAATGTGGAAAGAGCTTCAGTCACAAAACATCTCTCACTTCTCATCAAAGAATTCATACAGGGGAGAAACCCTATCAGTGCTTGGAATGTGGAAAGTACTTCCGTCACAACACATCTCTCACTTCCCATCAAAGAACTCACAGTGGAGACAAACAATAGCAATTGCTGTGTAGTAATTTTAGGAGATTTTAATTTGTATTGTAGCAGTGTTATTGTGCTTCTGTCATTCCTATAAAAAACAATCTAATGTTTTATTCTGGGTTTCTTCCCCCTTCATATGAAACTAGACATGGGAGAGCATTGCTCTGGCTAAAATATTTTACACAGTTCTAATTTTGGTTTATCTGTTTTGATTTTGTCAGGTTGGTGTTGTTTAAATGTTTTTAGATGGTGCTGATGGTTACTTTAATTAGGGTATTAATGTAAACTGTTTATTATTGTTGTGGTTGTTGTTATTGGTTTGTAGAGTAGTACCTTGGATCCCAAACTTAATCTGTTCTGGAAGTCTGTTCCAAAACCAAAGCGTTCTAAAACCAAGGCGTGCTTTCCAATAGAAAGTAATGCAGCTGCTGGGTGACATTGGGCCAGTCACACTTCTCTGAAGTCTCTCAGCCTCACTCACCTCACAGAGTGTTTGTTGTGTGGGAGGAAGGGAAAAGAGAATGTTAGCCGCTTTGAGATTCCTTAGGGTAGTGATAAAGTGGGATATCAAGTCCAAACTCCTCCTCCTCCTCCTCCTCCTCCTCCTCCTCCTCCTCTTCTTCTTCTTCTTCTTCTTCTTCCCATGAGCCGCTCCCGAACCGAGCTGCCCACTCGGCACATGCAGCACGGTGCGATAACTCTCTTCCGTGGCTCCAGAAATCGCTTATGTGTATACCCATATGCTGAAAATCGCTTCTGCGCATGTTTGGCACCACGGACATGCACATAAATGATTTCCAGTGATGCGCTGTGCCGGTCGAGCCCACGGAGTGATCTCCACGGGAGTGACCAGCCCATGCCTGGTAAGCCTTGCTGACCCCTGGGATCCGTTCCAGGCTTTTAAAAACAACCCGTAAAACAACAATTTAACATGGCTGAGGAAACCCAAACAGACGGGTGGGATATAAATTTTATTAAAAATTATTTTTTATCATTATATTCATTTTTATTGCCGAGATTTTCCCCATCAATTATACTTTCATTCTTATCAATATTTCTAGATCTTTTAAAATTTCTTTCCAAATCTTCACATAATGCTAACCCTAAAAGCTGCCATATCTTCTCTTTACATCTTAACACTACAATAGGAGAGGTTAGACTCCTATTGTAGGAAACATCTCTGGTTAGCCCAGAAGCAGCGCATGTGTAGAACATTCTTCAGAGTGACCTTGCACCTGTTGTATGTGGGGATGATTAGGGAAGCAGGAGAGGATATATTATTTAATGATATCCTTCCCTAACGATAGGGGATCAAATACTTATTTCACTCATTATAATGCACATCAATCTCTGACTTTTGTATTCTGGGTTTCTGGGGTTTTCCCCTGTTATTCTGTCTCTCACAGCTACAATAAACCTACCATTAAAATTATGGACTGGTTGTTTCTTCGTCAGAGGGCAAACAGGCAAATTTAGCAGGGGATCAAGTTCTTTTCCCCCTCACTGTAAAAGTAGTTTACTCACAGATTCATACAGGTTCACAGACATCCCTGAAGGCAGGCTTAGGTTACATAACAACTAGAACTATTCCATAAAAAAGTTAGTCCCAAGTGACTGTGACTAAGCAGTCACTTCTCCAAACACACAGAAACATACAAAATGGAGAAGACACACTGATCAGAACATGGAGGCTGTGTGCTCCTCCATGCTAGCACAACAGACAACACCCTTCTCCAACGGGATGTACCAGGTTCACTACCTGTACAGGTATTTCTTTGACTGGTGGGAGCTCTTCCATTTCACCATTCACAGAGGGAAGTTTGTGGCCATGTCCCCAGAGGATGGGTCCCACGTCGAAAGGTGGGACATTGGCTACCTGTGGACAAAAACAACAGGGATATAAGTTATGAGGCTGGAAGATCTGGAAGATGAGCCCCTCAGGTCGGAAGGCGTTCAACATGCTACTGAGGAAGAGCGGAGGACAAGTACAAGTAGAGTCAGAGCTGATGAAGCGGCTGGGCCAAAGCCGAAATGTCACTCAGTTGCAGATGTCCCTGGAAGTGAAAGGAAAGTCCAATGCTGTAAATAAAAATATTGCAAATCTAAATCAAATTCCTTATAAATACACAGTGGAAGTGAGGAACAGGTTCAAGGATTTAGATTTGGTGGACAAAGAGTTTGCATACATGGAGACAAAGAGACAGGGTTTCTGTTTATTACGAAAGTGTGTTGGGCTTGTGCAGCTGGGAAAGAAAAGGCTTTCTGGGCTCACCGTCCTTTGCCATGAGAAAGCAGAAGGGGCAACCACTGAACGGGCAGACAGTCAAAGAAACCTGCTCTCGCACAAGTGCACCCCCCACCAATTTAGTAACATTAGCAAAGCCCAAGTTCAAACACCAGCCCCTATTTTAAAAAGGCACCCGTAATGACGACACTGGACTACCCTTTAGGGTTGCTGTAAGTCACTGTTCCAAGTCCCAAACGCGCATAACAATTCTGGTCTACTTTGTAGGGCTGTTGTAACGGGGACACCTTACGCCACAGCCCTGCCTCCCCCACGTTGGGAAATGGGTGTGAAATTGACCAGATCCCCCTCCCCCCCTCCTTGCAATAGATTAAAAAAGTGAAGAAGGGGGAATGTAATCTTTGTGCCCCGGAGGAATTTTTCGGAGGTTTTTTTTTGGGGGGGGTCTCTTTCCGTGCCGTCTCCGGGGATCAAACCTGGGACCTTCTCAGGAAAGAAACAGGTTAACAGAGCTTGTTTGGAAGGAGGAGAATTTGTGTGTTCTGGAAGGGAGGCGTCACTCATTCCTCCCCATGGGTCAGTGAGCTCCGCTTCCTAGAGAGGCGGGAAGGTTAGGGGGGGGGAGGTTGGAGGGGGAGGGGCCTCCATCCACATTCCCAGAAAAGGAGCATGTCTGCAGAGGAGGAGGAAAAAAAGGTGCAAAATATTATTATTATTTTGGGGTTGTGGGGAGGGGGAGAAGATTGCGCTTTCCCTATCCCTGAATCTGCAAACAGGGTAGCTGGGAAGGGAGGGCAGGATTTGGGGTGGGGGGGAGGGAACTTGGAGATGGTATTTGTAAGTGGTCCATGTTTCACAAGCATACAGTAAGGTTGGTAGTGCAATAGCTTTGTAAACAACCATTTTACTTATTTCAGTAAGGTCCAGTGCCGAGGGCCTTCTGGCGGTTCCCTCACTGTGAGAAGCAAAGCTACAGGGAACCAGGCAGAGGGCCTTCTCGGTAGTGGCACCCGCCCTGTGGAACACCCTCCCACCAGATGTCAAAGAGAAAAACAACTACCAGACTTTTAGAGGACATCTGAAGGCAGCCCTGTTTAGGGAAGCTTTTAATCTTTAAGAAATTAGTGTATTTTAATATTTCTGTTGGAAGCCGCCCAGAGTGGCTGGGGAAACCCAGCCAAATGGGCGGGGCATAAATAATAAATTATTATTATTATTATTACCCGGTATTATTATTATTATTATTTTGGTTTCCCTGCCAATGACCCTTCAATTGGGAGAAAGCCGCACTCGCAGAGCTCAGGCGATGCTGGATTTTGGCCTCAATGTTGGCCCAAGTAGGAGAAGTGATCGACATTTTGCAACGTTACACCACCGAGTTGGATTTGATAACACATCCTGTATCGGATGAAGCAGGAGTGCCACTTCTCCAACGGGATGCAGCGGGTTCACTACCTGTACAGGTACATCTTTGACTGGCAGGAGCTCTTCTATTTATCCATAAACCGAGGGAAGCAAAGCGTAGTGAAAGGGTATTTAAAATACAGCAAAATGCCTTTCTAAAGAAGCAGAGAGAAACTACAAAAGCGAGAGATATGAACAGAAATCAGTGCAAATGAAAAGAAATCCCCCGATAAATGAGGGAGCCCAGGGAAACTGCAGCCTGGTCTGACAGCAATCGGCCTCCTTGGCGCCTAAAACTGAGGCGAGGCTCAGGTTTCGAAAGGCGGGAAGTTGGGAAAAGTAGTTTCCCTCAGAGCAGTCGGCTGAGGGGCGGGGCCAAGGCTGTTTCGTCACGGGTCCTTGCCCCGCCCTCCCTCCGCCTCCCCCGCTTCGTGCTCTGAGGCGTCCGCGAGAGAAGACCCAGCGCAGGTCCTCAGAGTCTCCTCTGACCTGTGTGCGCTCGGTTCGGCAAGGGTTAACAAGAGCTGAGCTGGAATCCTAGAGAGGCCAGGAAGTGGGGGGTCCTAGGTCCTCCAGAGAGGAAGCCCCTCCCCCTTTGTCCTCTGCCAAGGCTGCCTCGGTGCCCCCTCCTAGGATCCAGTGAGTCTCCTCTCTCTTCCCCCCTGGGGCGAAGTGGGGTCCCAGGGCTGCAGGGGGAGGATGCCCAAGGGGGGGGGAAGACTCCCAAAGCAGGGAGTATCTTCCCCCTTCCTCTCTGATCTTCCTTTGCCCCTTTGGGGAGGGAAAAAGTGGCATGCCATTGAACACCCCCCTCCCAATCCCCGTCCGAGGGAAGAGCCCCCATCAAGCCATCCTTTCCTTAAGGCATAGCCTTCCTCCTCAATGCAGGCAAGAACTATCCGTCTCTGGAACAGTTTCTTCTCTAGAGCGATTTTGGCCTCAAATGGAAAGTCTGGACTTTGAAGTCATCTTACTTTACCTGTTATTTTGTATCGTATTTACTGTTTTAATTAGGTTTCGTAGTAATTTTGGATTATGCAGAATGCTTTATCTGAGTGGATGTAGCAACCGAAAGGGGAGAATGACAATAAATATATCTTATCTTATCTCATCTGCCTGCCAAGTGGATCCCACCATCCCCAGAAGAAAGCCTCTCTTTTTCTGGGAGCCATTGTAGTGTAGTGGTTAAGAGCGGTAGACTCATAATCTGGGGAACCGGGTTCGTGTCTCCGCTCCTCTACATGCAGCTGCTGGGTGACCTTGGGTTAGTCCCACTTCTCTGAAGTCTCTTGGCCTCACTCACCTCACAGAGTGTTTGTTGTGGGGGAGGAAGGGAAAGGAGAATGTTAGCCGCTTTGAGACTCCTTAGGGTAGTGATAAAGCGGGATATCAAATCAAAATTCCTCCTCTCTCTGTGGGCTCCTGCTCTCCATAGAGGGGGGAAGTGGGTGCGTTCGGTTCGCCAAGGATTAAAAGGAACTAAGCTGGATTCCTAGAGAGGGGAGGGCAGAAAGGGGAGAGGGGGAGGTCTCCTAGAATGGAGGGGTTGCTTTCGTCTCTCCTTTGCCAGAGATGCCTATGGGCCCCTTCTGGGATCCGCAGCATCTCCTCTTTCTTCCTCCTTGGGATGCCTGGGGGGATCCAGGGCTGCATGAGGAAGGTGCATGAGAGGGGCAGAGACCCCCAAATCAGTGAGCTTTGCCTGCACCCTCAACAAACTACTAGTCCCATGATTCTTTGGAGGAAGCCAGGACTCTTTAAAGTGGCCTGATCCTGCTTTGCAGATGCAGCATAGGTGGCGCTTGGGTGTGTGTTCTTGTCTTTTTGCTTTCTGTTCGGAATAACTCTTATTAGGGCTGTGTAAACAAGGATAAAGGGAACAATAAATGATGCAAATACCGGTAAGCCAGCCAGCAAAGAGTGAGACTCTTGAGTTTCCTGGTCATGGGTTTGTGCCCCAAGTTGGGTGAAGACAGGTTTAGCAGTCCACATCCCATAGCCAAACGCCTAGTCAGGAGCCCTTGTGGTTGTGCTGAGATTAAGTGTAAGAATCATTTTTCCTCTTCTGCTACCAATGAAACAGCATAAAGTGTTGGTCTATTGATGGAATCAGGGGGGGGGTTTCAAAGTGAGGAGAATAATTGCTCTGTTGATGTTTTTAATAATGTTTTTAATAATGTTTGATGCCTTACTGTGTTTGATGTTCATCTTAATGGAAACCGCTCAGAGTAGCTGGGGCAACCCAGATGGGCGACATAATAGTAGTAACAGTAGTAGTAGTAGTAGTAGTAATAATAATGTATTACTATGTGTAAAATTATATTTAGACCAGCCAGATTGAGCCAAATTCTAATGGTGTGTGGGTTTCCCCCGGGGAGTATTTATTTCTCTTGCGTAGTGCTGTAATCAAGTTTAAAAACAGCTTGAAAAAACTCATAATCACAATATGTTCAGAGTCTGGGCTTTAGTGCAGTGCAGCCTTGATTGCTCACAAAAGTCATCCACATTTGTCTGGGGACATTTTTCTGATCCTGACAGAATGCCAATTTTATAACAGAACAATGCATTTGCTTTGTAGGGTTTGCCAGCACTAATTCGGACAGGAAGAACTTTGCAGACGACAAAAAGGGACTGATCTCTTGGAAGCTTCCTAAAAGCAAAGATGGATGAGCAAGACTCAGCTGGACCTAAAGCAGAAAGAGGCCAGGCCACTGAAGATGGGAGCACTGGGGGAAACTCTGTGCGGAAGATCCTGGGTGAGGAGGACACCCTCCGCTCAGATGTGCAGAGCCAGCAGCTCAGGCAGTTCTGCCACCAGGAGGCTGAAGGACCCCGTGAGCTTTGCAGCCGACTCTACCACCTTGTCTGTCAGTGGCTGAAGCCAGAAAGGCACACAAAAGCTGAGATGCTGGACCTGGTGATCTTGGAGCAGTTCCTGGCTGTCCTTCCACCCGAGATGGAGAGCTGGGTGAGGGAATGTGGAGCAGAGACCACTTCCCAGGCAGTGGCCCTGGCTGAAGGTTTCCTCCTGAGTCAGGCAGTGGAGAAAAAGCTGGCAGAGCAGCAGGTGATATATATTTTCCTCTGGATTTTCTCAAGGGGCTCCAAACCAGAGGGAGAGTATCCCAAAATGCAGGATTCATGTCCCATCCCTTTATGTATAGGAGCCAATGAATGAGATCTGATACCCCTAAGTGTTTGCCTCTGCAAAATCCTTTTCTAATCCTCCTCCCCATTCTCTGCTTTGAATCTTTGTTGTTCTTTCAGGTAAAGGATCTGTTAGCAGAAATGGGTCCTGATTCCTCTGAGGCAGAGAGGACTCCAATGGACACCAGAGAGAGGATGATGCTGACAATACCTCCTCATCCGTCTTTTCATGGTGGCGAAGGGGAAGCAGCAGCTATGGAAGCAGATCAGGTAGGGGGCAGGAGACTTGTAGGGAGAGAGGCTGAGGGGTGGGCAACCAGGGTTACTCCCTCCACTTCCTGGCTCCTGTCAAAGGTGCCCTGAACTAAAGGTAGGAAATGCCATTTGAAATTGTTAATGAAAATATGGAGAATATATATATAACTGAGAATATGGGACATCCACCTCACCCATATCGCCTTCTGAATGTTACTAGTATTTTTTATCTGTAGTTGCAGTTTTATTTCTAAATTTAACTTTGACAAACCATAAAAATGGGCCAGGATTCATCTAACCAGCCCCATCAGTTGGACAACGGCCTTGCCATTTCTCCTCGCCTCCCTGTGCCCCATGTGCCCCTTGACATTGTCTTTTGGGCATCAGGTAGGAATGCTTTTAAGAACACAATGTGGAGTTCCACCCATTTACACAAAAATTAAGACCCATCATTAAAATAATAAAGTAATTCCAGCGAGATGTTAAAATACGCATTCATACCATGTGCAGCAAAACAATCCCCCTAAAGCAATGCAACAATTAGCAGGCAGAAAACAACAGAGCAATGTGTGGTAGATCATCCCTTGGTCTTTTAGGGTCCTGTGTGCTTTGAAGATGTCGCTGTTCATTTCACGGACAAGGAGTGGGCATTGCTGGATTCTGACCAGAGAGCTCTGCATAAGGAGGTCATGGAGGAGAATCATGGGATCCTGGATTCTCTGGGTAAAGCTCTCTGTTGGATCATAATATCTATTTTGAAATTCCATACATCTCTCCTTAGTGCCACTTACACCACCTGGAAATCTAACGCTTCCAGAAATCACTTTGAATGAAGGGCTATTCATGGTGTTGCCTGCGAATATCCTTCAGAGTGGGCAGGGAGGTGGAAGTTGGTGACTCTCCCCCATCGCGCAGGGAGGCGGTGTTTGTGGGGGGAGCCTGTGGGGGGGAAAAACTATGCTGGGCAGGATGACCTTCCCACCCCCTCGCCTCCCTTCCCTCCCCTCATCCCAAGCCCGACCCCAGGCGAGATCCAGGCGAAGCATCGCTGGTGCCACATTCCCGAGCGGGGGATCGGGGTGCTCGCACTATGCACAGGCTCCAGCCCACCCATCTCAGCATCCAGCAGCTACCGTAGGAGAGCAGCCAGGAACAGCCACCGCCACCGCCGCCTCATCTACACACTCTGGTGCTGCTGCCATGTCCTTGTTCCATCGCACCAGGGACGCACATGCTGTCCAAAGTGGAGACAAGCCCTGGGACTCGCCCGGGTGAACAGGGAGCATGGGCAGATGCCAGAAAACATGGAGAGGGGAGAGCGAGCGAGCAAGCGAGAGACCTGCTTTGCGGGGGGGGATAAAGGACTTGCTTGAGTGGTGGGGGGAGAGAGTTTTTGCCTCCCTTTCCTTCCTCCCACTTAAACTCCCCTCCCACATCCAGTTAGCCACCTCCTTCCCCACATGCACCCATGTGCGCTCCTTGTCCCTCCAGTTTGAGTCCCCCCCTTAAACTCCTCCCCTTCCACCTCATCCCTCCAATGGCAATGGGTAGATCACTGCCAGTTTTCGATACTGGGTAGTCGATTGCACCCTGGTTTATTGCTTTCATTTTATGGATCAATTGTCTCAGAGTAAAATTCATGTTAATTTGTTGTTTTACAGGTTGTTTTTAATGGTCTGGAACGGATTAATCCATTTCACATTACAGTGGTACCTCTAGTTACAAACTTAATTCGTTCCGGAGGTCCATTCTTAACCTGAAACTGTTATTAAGCTGAGGAGCAATTTCGCTAATGGGGCCTCCTGCTGCCGCCACGCTGCCAGCACATGATTTCTGTTCTCATCCTGGGGCAAAGTTATCAACTCGAGGCAACTACTTCCAGGTTAGCAGAGTTTGTAACCTGAAGTGTTTGTGACCTGAGGCGTTTGTAACTCAAAGTACCACTGTACATACCATGCCATGGGAAAGCGTGCCTTGGTTTTGGAATGCTTTGATTTTGGGATAGAATTCTGGAATGGTTTAAGTTTGAGAACCAGGGTACCACTGTAATTAGTTCTATCATTGCAGGTGGGGATGAAATGGAAATTAATAACAGATGGGAGCAAGACAGAATCCACACAATGGAGAAGCAATATAAATACTCATGTGAAGAGAACTTTAGTCAGAGGTCCCAGTCCACTTCTCATCAAAGAAATCCCATTGGGAATAAACCCTATCCATACTACGAATGTGGAAAGAGCTTCTGCCAGAGCACCCATCTCACTTCCCATCAAAGAATTCATACAGGAGAGAAATGCTATCAGTGTTTGGAATGTGGAAAGACCTTTAGAAGGAGTGACTCTCTCACTTCCCATCAAAGGATTCATACAGGGGAGAAACCCTATCAGTGCTTGGAATGTGGAAAGAGCTTCAGTCAGAGCAGCAATCTCACTTCCCATCAAAGAATTCATACAGGAGAGAAATGCTATCAGTGTTTGGAATGTGGAAAGAGCTTTAGTCGGAGAGACTCTCTCACTTCCCATCAAAGAAGTCATACAGGGGAGAAACCCTATAAGTGCTTGGAATGTGGAAAGAGCTTTAGTCGGAGAGACTCTCTCACTTCCCATCAAAGAAGTCATACTGGGGAGAAACCCTATCAGTGCTTAGAATGTGGAAAGACCTTCAGTCAGAGTAGCAATCTTACTTCCCATCAAACAATACATACAGGGGAGAAACGCTATCAATGCTTGGAATGTGGAAAGACCTTCAGTCGAAGCGACTCTCTCACTACCCATCAAAGAATTCATAGTGGGGAGAAACCCTATCAATGCTTGGAATGTGGAAAGAGCTTCAGTCAGAGCACCCATCTCACTTCCCATCAAATAATTCATACAGGGGAGAAACCCTATCAGTGCTTCGAATGTGGAAAGAGCTTCAGTCAGAGCGCCTCTCTCATTTCCCATCAAAGAAGTCATACAGGGGAGAAACCCTATCAGTGCTTCGAATGTGGAAAGCACTTCAGTCAGAGCAACCATCTCACTTCCCATCAAAGAATTCATACAGGGGAGAAACCCTATCAGTGCCTGGAATGTGGAAAGAGCTTCAGTCAGAAGAATAATCTCACTTCCCATCAAAGAATTCATAGTGGAGAGAAACACTTTCAGTGCTTGGAATGTGGAAAGAGCTTCAGTCACAGCTACAAATTCACTTCCCATCAAAGAACTCACAGTGGGGATAAACTCTAGCAATTGCTGTGTAGTAATTTTATTTTAGGAGACTTTAATTTCTATCCCAGCAGTGTGTATCTGAAGAAGTGTGCATGCACATGAAAGCTCATACCAATGACAAACTTAGTTGGTCTCTAAGGTGCTGCTGGAAGGAATTTTTTTATTTTGTTTTGACTACATCAGACCAACATGGTTACCTACCTGTAACTATCCCAATAGTGTTCTTGTGCTTCTTCAACCCAGCGGAGAAGTCAGCCTTGCCTCTCAAAGCTATTGAGTGCAAACCCATTGCCCAATATTATTCAACTACATATCCAGATCTGCAAGGTGGAAGTCATTGGCCAAGGTGTTGAATTCAGGCTTTTATTTGTGGGAAGGTTCTGTCTAGAAATCTCTTGCTACTCTTCTTCAATCCTTCAAAGTACTGTACTTAAGCGCATGCCAGGAGCAAAGAATTGCATCCACGAGGGAGAAACGATTCTCTGTGTATTATACATCAATGGCTGTTGGAAACAGCAGTAAGCAGTGTTTGTTTGCTTCAGCCAAATCCAGTTTTTATCTGCACACATATGATACATGGTGCGACGAAAGTCCTTTACTTTCCGTCTTATAACTCTGACCTCTCAATTATTAAAAGCACTAACAGGGATTTCTGAGGTAAATCAAACCTCCCACTTATCCCTCTAGCCTTTCTTTAAACCCTCTAGCACTTGTGGGTTTTCAAAAATAAAAGAGAGTCCTCTTCCAGCCTAAACGTGACCAGGTACCTATATAGACTTGGGGCTATAAATAAGACTGTTCCTATGTGCACTCAGATAAGGGTTTCCCTTCACTAGAAACTCCCTTACTGTAAAGCTAGCCTCCTTCCTGGGGTAACTTTATTGTCGCTCAGAACCTGTCTCCTCCTTTAGCCCCCCCCCTTTCTTGGTGCACTCTCAGCCACAAACTAACCTTTCTCCTCTAAAAGGCAGTTTTGACAGTTTAAAAGAGTTCCCCACCACCTGGGTTCCTGGGTACCTTAGCTGGAAAATGAAATAGACGATTACTAATGTGACACTTTAAAGATGGATATTTATTGGCTTGAATCTTAATGGTTGCTTTCTGGTAGCATTGGTACGAACTTAATTTCACAGGTAACGTTTCTTAGTAATCAAATAACAGAATACCTATCAACTAAACTATTATTATTATTACTTCATCTACTCTAAGTCTACCTTCTCCAAAACCACCCAAGCTCCCCACACAGAAAACCCTCAACCGCCAACTAACTGCTGCACATCAAATTTTTTAAAACCTCAGCAGTCCCTCCTCCAGCGGAATGTTGCTGCCAGTCACCAGGGAGACTGGGTTAACCTTTCAAGTGGCCTGCTTGGAGAAACAAAATACAACAGAACCTTTCTTTAAAAACAAACAAACATGTCACACATGGAAAGAGACTTGCGGTAGGTTGAAGAGATATTAAGAGCAATGAGACTCACCCGAGTGGCAACGTCTGAGCTAGTTTGAATCATTCATGTGTAGTCTTATAAATCATTTAATGTGTTAACACAAACAGAATTTATTAATACTGTAGTTGTACAAGGGATTATTATGATGACTGTAATGTAATTGAAAATAATAGGATTTTGGAATGCTGAAGTAAATAAAATCATAAAACCATCAATTCTAGCACGCGCGGGGCCATCTAAATTATATAATTCGTATTTGAACAATGGTATTAGTAATTGTATTATACTGTAAATTGGTATTGTTATAAATGAGGCTATTTCTGGAATGTAATTGTGAGGGACAGGGGATATCGGGAGGTCCCTCCCATCTTGAGCTCCAGCCCATCTCCGAGCGCTGGGGAAAGCAGGGAGAGTTCCGACTCAAGTGGAGAAGCAGGTAGTGGTGTCCGAGGCTCAGGCAAGGTAGCAGAGCCACTGGCCAAGGTGGGACAGGAAGGGGGGAGCAAGGGGGGAAGGCCAATCCCACCGACTCCGGAATTGCGCAAGAAACGTAGGGGGAAGAGGCTGGGTCTCCCCAAGCTTTTATGCTGGAGGAGAACGCGCCAATCTCCATTCGGAGGTACTGAAGAAGACTGATAAGATGTGTCAATCTCTGTAAATAGCACTGCCTTTAGCACTGTAAATACACAGCACCAATAAAAGAATAAAATGCAGAGCTGTGTGGAGTCGTTACTCTGAAGTAGCCCACCCAGGCCACTGTGACAGCTACCTCCGAATCTTTTTTTGGGCTACTTTGGAGTTGCCGGAATGAGCGCGCAAGAGGCGGAGAAATGGCGGCAGCTCGCGGAGCAAGCCCAGCAGGAGCTGCAGCAACTGGCGGTGCAGGCACAGGGAGAATTAAAAGCGGCCAAAGAGGAAACGCGGAAAAGCCAGGAGGAGAGGCAGAATCTCCTTGACCAGGTGAGATCGCTACAGGAAAAAGAGCAGCAGTTAAGAACGCTAGCAGTGGAGCTCCAAAACAAGTTGGATGCAGAGAAAAACAAGGGCGGGGGGGGGGCAACTCCAAGTGCTGCCGGGAAGGAGAGCGGGGACCCTAGTAAGCAAGTTCAACGGGGACCCAAGGGAATATCAGGGCTTTGAGACTGAGATATTGTATGCCCTTGAGCTGCACAATGATGAGTTCCCTGATGATGCGCACAGAGTAGCGTTTATAGTGGAACATCTGACCGGACCAGCAAGGGAGTGGCTCAGACCGTTAATCGCGGCAACAAACCCTTGCATGAAGAATGTCAAATTATTTCTAGAAGCTTTAAAAGTAATGTATGCAAGTGACAGTCATATGGACCATACCAAAGAGGAACTTCATAATTTACGCCAGGGGAAAATGACAGTTCGCGAATATTGGGCTAAATTCACCATGCTGGTGCACAGGCTGGGGTGGGAACTTCACTCGCCTCCGATGGAAGCTGCGTTCTATTTGGGATTGCATCCTGATGTGAAGGATGAGCTCTCGAGAGGTCCGAAGCCCAATAATATGGATGAGTTGAGTAAAGCGGCTCTGGCGGTGGGGGTGAGGCAGGAATCTCGGTGGAACGACAAGCAGACAACGCGCGCAACACAGCCTTGGTTCCCACGGTCGCAGGAGAAGCCACTCCCCCTACAGCCATCCCAGGCCACGCCTGGGGCCGGGGCAGACCAGGAACCCATGCAAATTGATAGCGCGCGCGCGGGGGCTTTTCAAACCCCAGCGGCGCCAAGACGCAAGGAGGGAAGGGGCGGGAACTGCTTCCTCTGCAACTCCCCTCAGCATCTCGTCAGAAACTGCCCCCACCGCAGGGAATGGCAAGGGAGGGCAGGAACGGTTGTGCCCTCCCCCACTGACGCAGCACCACAGCAGGGAAACAAGACAGCCTGGCTGCAGGAGACAAGGGGCAGCAGCCAGGCGCAATCGGCCGACAACAGCCCCAGCCCACCCACCCGCACAGCGAGGAGCAGCGCCAGCCCACCCCCCCCCCCAGAGCAGGGGTGGTTCTAGAAGTGACGCTAACGCTCCCTAATGGATATCCACTGACGGTCTTAGCCTTAATCGACTCGGGTGCATCTGCCAACTTCTTTTCGAGAAACTTTGCAGAAGCGCACCAGATCCAACTTCTGCAGCTGGACTTTCCCCTGCACGTCTCAACCATTGACGGCAGGGAGTTGCTGGGAGGGGCCATCACCCATCAGACCCCCCCCCCCAGATAAAACCACAGCGGACTTTGCTACCAAACTCTGCCACTTTGTCCTTACCCACAACCACTTCAAATTTGGTGATGACCTGTTCCTCCAGATCAGCGGCACAGCCATGGGCACCCGCATGGCCCCACAGTATGCCAACATCTTCATGGCAGACTTAGAACATCGTTTCCTAGACTCCTACCCACTCAAACCTCTCTTGTACCTACGATACATTGACGATATCTTTATTATCTGGACACATGGACAACAGACCCTGGAAACCTTCCACCAGACATTCAATGACTTTCACCCCACCATCAACCTAACAATGAACCAATCTATGCAAGAAATACATTTTTTGGACACTACTATAAAAATACAGGATGGACGTATAGACACCACCTTATACAGAAAACCAACTGACCGACAAACATATCTACATGCTTCTAGCTACCATCCCAAACATACCAAACAATCCATCGTATACAGCCAGGCCCTACGTTACAACCGTATCTGTTCCAACTCTACAGACAGAGAATCTCACCTAAGAGATCTACAGCAAACCTTTTTAGAACTAAAATATCCACCTGAGGAAGTTAAACAACAGATCAACAGAGCCAGACTGATACCTAGGGAGAACCTGCTGCAAGACAGACCCAAAAAAGAAAATAACAGAACACCACTAGTCATCACATACAGCTCCCAAGTTAAAACAGTACAACGCATCATCAGAGATCTACAGCCTCTCCTGGACAATGACAGCTCCCTTTCTCAAGCTCTGGGAGGAAGACCTTTCATTGCCTACAGACAGCCACCCAATCTTAAACAACTCCTCACCCACAATAATACAACCACCAGACTTAACATGGGCACTGGTACCAGAGCCTGCAATAAACCCAGATGCCAACTTTGCTGCCACATACACCCGGACAACATCATTACTGGTCCCAACAACATCCAACATACCATCTCAGGACTATTTAATTGCTCATCTTCTAACATTGTGTATGCCATCAAATGCCAACGGTGCCCTTCAGCTCTCTATATTGGACAAACAGGCCAAACCCTACGCCAAAGGATAAATGGACATAAATCTGACATCAGGAACCATAAGACTGAAAAACCAGTAGGAGAACACTTCAATCTCCCAGGACATTCTATACAAGATCTCAAAGCAGCTGTTTTATTACAGAGAAATTTCAGGAACAGACTGGAAAGGGAAGTTGCTGAATTGGAAATCATTACCAAGCTTAAAACCATGGAAGCACCTGGGATGAATAGAGATCATAGAATCATAGAATCATAGAGTTGGAAGAGACCACAAGGGCCATCCAGTCCAACCCCCTGCCAAGCAGGAAACACCATCAAAGCATTCCTGACAGATGGCTGTCAAGCCTCTGCTTAAAGACCTGCAAAGAAGGAGACTCCACCACACTCCTTGGCAGCAAATTCCACTGCCGAACAGCTCTTACTGTCAGGAAGTTCTTCCTAATGTTTAGGTGGAATTTTCTTTCTTGTAGTTTGAATCCATTGCTCCGTGTCCGCTTCTCTGGAGCAGCAGAAAACAACCTTTCTCCCTCCTCTATATGACATCCTTTAATATATTTGAACATGGTTATCATATCACCCCTTAACCTTCTCTTCTCCAGGCTAAACATACCCAGCTCCCTAAGCCGTTCCTCATAAGGCATCGTTTCCAGGCCTTTGACCATTTTGGTTGCCCTCTTCTGGACACGTTCCAGCTTATCAGTATCCTTCTTGAACTGTGGTGCCCAGAACTGGACACAGTACTCCAGGTGAGGTCTGACCAGAGCAGAATACAGTGGTACTATTACTTCCCTTGATCTAGATGCTATACTCCTATTGATGCAGCCCAGAATTGCATTGGCTTTTTTAGCTGCTGCATCACACTGCTGACTCATGTCAAGTTTGTGGTCTACCAAGACTCCTAGATCCTTTTCACATGTACTGCTCTCAAGCCAGGTGTCTCCCATCCTGTATTTGTGCCTTTCATTTTTTTTGCCCAAGTGTAGTACTTTACATTTCTCCTTGTTAAAATTCATCTTGTTTGCTTTGGCCCAGTTGTCTAATCTGTTAAGGTCATTCTGAAGTGTGATCCTGTCCTCTGGGGTGTTAGCCACCCATCCCAATTTGGTGTCATCTGCAAACTTGCTCAGGATGCCCTCAAGCCCATCATCCAAGTCATTGATAAAGATGTTGAACAAGACTGGGCCCAAGACAGAACCCTGTGGCACCCCACTAGTCACTACTCTCCAGGATGAGGAGGAGCCACTGATGAGCACCCTTTGGATTCGGTCAGTAAGCCAGTTACAAATCCACTGAATGGTAGCATTGTCTAGCCCACATTTTACCAGCTTCTTTACAAGAATATCATGGGGCACCTTGTCAAAGGCCTTGCTGAAATCAAGACACCAGGAACCATAAGGATATCGGATTCTTATCTCATTATGCATGATCAAGCTTTCTTTAGCACCTCAGCCCAGGACTAATTGCAGCCATCAGCAGCCATTAACACCCATCTACAGGTTTACCACTCCCATCAGCCCATCTCCCATTCCCACCCACCACCCTCTGTATATATATATAGGGTCTGACACTTCTGTTTCTAGTGTATCTGAAGAAGTGTGCATGCACACGAAAGCTCATACCAAAATATAAACTTAGTTGGTCTTTAAGGTGCTACTGAAGGAATTTTCTTATTTTGCTTCGACTCAGACCAACACGGCTACCTACCTGTAACTAAATCTGTTGTTAGATTGGGAAACAAAAGATGAGCTTGTTGAAGCTTCCATGACACACTGTGCAATAGATATAGGATGTAAATTCAATTAATAAGTATCATATAGACCTGAACCTCTGGGAAAATCTGTGGAAGAGCGATTTGAAGTACACAGCATGTAATTCTTTGAAGGGGAACTACTGTACCTGAAAATGATTTCCAGATGGTATTTAACTCGAAGCAGACTTGCTAAAATGTATAAGCCTGAATCAGATAAGTGCTGGAGATGTAATGAAGTTGAGGGAACATTTTATCATATGTGGTGGACTTGTAAAAGGGCAAGAGAGCATTGGGAAATGCCAAAAACCCGGAAGTAAATGCTTCCATTTCCAAACACACCTTAGAAATCAAACAGCTTCCAAGGCGTTTTTCAATTTTCTCAATGGAATTTGCCGGCTGCCCATTGAGCCTCAGTCATTGAACGTTTCAGAACTTCCAGAACGATTACATCCGACAACCGAGGTACCACTACTATTCATGTACGCCACTACATGAGTGGCCTGTGTCTTGTTCCTTTCCAAAAAGGAAAATGAGTGAGGTGGAAACTTAAACTGATGGAATATGTGCAGCTTGCAGACTTAATTTAAAGAATAAGAGGGAAAAGAATGCATGCTTAAAGACAACTGGAAAACGCTTACTGAATATATGGGTAAAAATTGTGTTCATTTAAAAAATGCTGGTAGCATTAAGATAAATTCAACAGTTTTGATGGATGTAATAATGGAATACTGAATGTAAAATATGCAGGGATATATGGTATGTAAAATAAACCACTGAAAGGGAAGTCCTTGATTTAAGGTTGTTTAAATGAATATTTTGAAATGTCATTTTTGAAAATTTAATAAAAATTATATACTGTATCTATATATATAAAAATGTAAAAATCGTGAAACTGCGTTCTACACTTTTCTCCGTAACCGCTTAACCAATCGTCCTGAAATTTTGACACAACGATCCAGGCCACTCCCCGAGCGTTGTTGGGGACAAAAATCCCTCAAATCACACACCTGGGCAGGTGTAGACCTGGTTTTCCACGAAGTCAAACAGCGCCCTCAAGTGGCGTAGTGCCCTCCTCCACCCCCTCCCTTCCTGTGAAATCTAAGCCACACCCACAAACCAAATGACATCATCAACCAAGCAACTGAAACCACCAAGGCGGGCATTATCAGACATACTAGGCCGCTTTCCAGACAAGGCCAAGTGGAGGTAGGGGCGGGGCAGAACAGGGTGGGGGAGAGACACAGGGATCTCCACAATATCTCACCTCGGCTTTGCAGACTAGGCCACTTTCCAGACTAGGCCAAGTGGAGGTAGGGGGGGGCGAATAAAGGGCAGGGATAAGTAATGGGTCAGAACAGGGTGGGGGGAGACACAGGGATGAAACCTGCCCTCTCCACAGTATCTCGCCTTGACTCAGGGGGACTATTACCCTCCATTTCACAGACTAATGCTCAGCAACGCGTGCAGGGCCAGCTAGTACAGTATACGGTATATGTACCGGTATATAATTTTGCCAGCAAAAGGGCAAAACATTTTTAGTTTCTATTCTTGATCCTGTTTTCCTGGAGGGGGGAAAGCAGCAAGTGCCAAATTTTCCCTCAGTTGGGTGTCAGACCCACCCCATGCATTTGGAGCACACAGCCTCCCTCCAAAGAACCCTGGGAACTATAGTTTGTTAAGGTGCTGGGAACTGCAACACTGGGAAAGGGTAAACCAGTTCCCAGGATTCCTTGGGCGCAGTCAAGTGCTTTGAATGGGGTGCACATGACCTTATAAACCTTTATCCTTCCGTCTCCTGGCTAAAAAGTCTCCAAGCTATTTAGACTTTCCTTGTAAGGGATTCTCAGTCACCGGCAGTGCCACTTTTAATCAGGTGTTCTTTAATTATTTTATTTACTGGTATATTTGGGGCCCAAACCAGGAAGCCCAGGACCATCTTCCCCCCCCCAAAAGAGGGAAGAACGTCCGTCAGCAGTCCTGGGAGACCCTTGATGCTATGAGTCACCTGCACAGGCGTGCATTGCCTCCTAACGCGGAAGGAAACACAATTTATAAGGCATAGCTGACCCCAGAGATTTCCATTCAGGTGGCTGTTTGCATCCTTCTGTGTAAATAAGAGACCAGTCCTCTGTATCCACGTACCAGATTTGGCCAAACAGATTCAAAGTTAGCCAGTGATCCAGTAGCTTGTGCTTTGGACGTGGGTGGCACTGTGGTCTAAACCAGCCTCTTGGGCTTGCCAATCAGAAGGTCGGCCCCACGACGGGGTGAGCTCCCATTGTCTGTCCCAGCTCCTGCCAACCTAGCAATTCAAAAGCACACCAGTGCAAGTAGATAAATAGGTGCCGCTGCAGCGGGAAGGTAAATTGTGTTTCCGTGCACTCTGGTTTCTGTCACGGTGTCCTGTTGCGCCAGAAGCGGTTTGGTCCTGCTGGCCACATGATCCGGAAAGCAGTCTGTGGACAAACGTTGGCTCCCTTGGCCTGAAAGCGAGATGGGTGCCGCAACCCCATAATCGCTTTGGACTGGACTTAAACTGTCCAGAGGTCCTTTACCTTTTACTCTAGTTTGTGCTTTGAGTGACTGATCTGCCAGCATGCGGCAAACTTTTGAACTGCAGTTCTGTCAAAATAGGATTAATATGTCCATGGATCCCTGCCAACGTACATTCTGCTGTTGCCCCCGAGCGTTAATGCTCTGCCTCAAGACCCCCCTCCCTGACCCCCCTGACCCACCAGAGACTTAGGAGGCAGGAGCATTGAGAAAACCCTTTATTATGATTATTCACATGGGAAAAGATTTACTTCTTCTTTGAGACACCCACGGTTCTGCCACGACGGCCAGTGGTCTTGGTGTGCTGGCCACGGACGCGCAGGCTGGGGGGGGGGAGAGAACAAAGTGTGGCATATCAGCAAGGTGGGGGGAAGAGAGAGATGGCAGGCATGCCCCCCCCCAGCTCAGACCTCAAGACCCAATTTCTCAGCCTACTAGAGTACAGTGAGGTGCCTGCAAAGCAAGGATTTGCCACCCAGGAAGCTCTCTTATTCTCCCCCAATGTCACCCTCCTGGCCCCCCCCCCTGCTCGCTGCTGCTTGAACCCGCACGGACACCCCTTTCTTAAGCCACCCCTCTCCGCTACTCACCCCCAGAAGTGGCGCAGGCCCCGATGCGCCCGGATCTTCTTCAGCCGCTCCAGGTCCTCGCGGAGCTTATTGTCCAGCCCGTTGGCCAAGACCTGTTGGGGCAGAGGAAAGGGGTTGGCAATGGGGCGGTTCTCTTCTCAGAACAGAGGCCCTGCATCCATGGGGCAGAGGATACACAGCCGCCACCTGCCTGGCCTGAAGGCAGGTGTCCACCTAGCCTTTTGGGCTTGCATGGAAGAGGTCTGGGTAGCCACACTTGGTCCTAGCCCCTTCCCGCCCCCCTGAACTCAAGTGAGACAATTTCATGCCCACTTCTCGAGTCCCTTTTGCAGATTTTACAAACTGTAAGGACCCAGGAAGAGCCCTGAAGTTGAACCAGGCCAGAAGGGACCCTTCTGGACTCTCAGCAGCTAACCAGATCCCTGTTCAGGGAAACTCACAAGCAGGATCTAAGCTCAAGAGTAGCTCTTCCTTCCTGAGATTCCTAGAAGATAGTATGCAGGAGGATCACGGCCTCCGAGCATGGAGGAAGTGCGGAAGCGGCCTTCACTACAAATCTGTCCAGTCCTCTGGTAGCGAAAGCTTTCAAAGTTCGTGGGTCATACTCTCTGTCTCAAAAGGCTCTCTTCCCCTCTCAGCTTTTCAAGTCCAACCGCCGCCACCGTCCTGAGAATTCTTTTTGGCAAGGTTTCAAATGGACTGCGAGGCCCACCAGCTGCTCCTCAGAGGAGGCAGGCGTTTCGTTTTGTTGCCAGCCTCCTGGCTCTCACCTGGCTGTACTTCCCGTCCTTGACGTCCTTCTGCCTGTTCAGGAACCAGTCGGGGATCTTGTACTGACGAGGGTTCTGCATTATGGTGATGACACGCTCCACCTGCGAGGGGGAGAGCCAAGAGCGTCACAGATACATTCTGTGTTGCGTTTGAATCAATCCTAAACATCAGATCGATCGTATAATAACTACAACAGACAAAAACCCAAGTAAATAATAATCTATTCTGTTAAGTAAAACAAAGAAAGGTCAAAGTACATAGATATATTTAAAATCCTGTTTTATATTTCAGGTCCAGGAGACAGGGGTATCAAAAAGAGAGAGAAGACACCAAGATTTATCCCAACAACAATGAAAACTTTAATAATAGTAGTAATACAGTGGTACTTATACTTACGAATAACTCTACTTACGAATGGAGCTCCGTCCGCCATCTTGGATGCAGTTTAGATAGGATTTTTTCTACTTACGAATTTTTAGATAGGGTTGCTTCGACTTACGAATTTTTTCTCTCAATGCATTCCTATGGGATTCGACTTACAATTTTTTTCGACTTACAAATGTGTGTTCGGAACGCATTTAATTTGTAAGTAGAGATACCACTGTAATGGTAATTTATTTATACTCCGCCCATCTGGCTGGGTTTCCCCAGATGGAATCATTCAGTAAAGCAGGGGAGCATTAGAGGAGGCTGCTGGATCAGGCCAAGGGCCCCTCTAGCCCAGCATCCCCTCTTCAGTGGCACCCATTGCACCTGAACCACCGCAGAAGCCATGCCAGTTGGGACAACCAGCTGAACAAGGCGTGCAGCAGAGGATGGCCCCCACCCACCCACATGCACAGCTCAGCCTCCAGGCATTCTGCAAGGACACCCAAGACCCAATGAAGATAGGACACACACACTCACCTCATCTTCAGTGAGCTCTCCAGCCCTCTTGGTCAGGTCGATGTCCGCCTTCCTCAGCACCACGTGGGCATAACGCCTGCCCACCCCCTGCAAGCAAGGAGAGGGGAGGATTAGGGGAGCAGGACCAAAGAGACACTCAGAGAAAAGGCCACACAAAGAGATGCGATAGAGAGCGCGAAAGTAGTTAACTGAATCTGCTTACTCAAGACCATGCAAGGAACGACTGCGCAAATAAAAGCTCTCTGCTTTCGCCGAACCACAAACCCAGCCCCGGTCACAGAGGCCTGATTTTCCCCTGAGAATGTGACTTGGTTCCTACACAGGGGTTAAGTAAAGGCGAAGGAACACCATGTCATTTACTGACCGTTGCACGTCCCCCAATGGCCGCCGCTGCCTCAAACGTCACAACTGCTGCGAGAGTGGCATTCCAGAAGGCGGGCTGGACTAGATGACCCATGGGACCCCTCCCCACTCTATAGGTAATTCTACGGTTAACTGAAGGAAATGCGCAACAACCGCCCCATTACGGACCTTGATGGCGGTGATGGCAAAGGCGATCTTCCGCCGCCCATCGATGTTGGTGTTGAGGACTCGCAGGATGTGCTGGAACTTCTCAGGGATGACGAGCGACTTGGGGAGGAGGAGGGAAGCAAAGATTTATTGAGACTCTGACAGCTCTGCAAAGGAAACAGCCTCCCATTGCCACTGACAAGCTTGGAGGGCGGGGAGACAGGCAGCGCAGAGGTGGGGGCCCAGACCCCCTAAGAATGACTTAAGACCGGGCTTCCCACGCCCTGAGTGTGTGTAGAAAGTGAAGTCAGGGGGGAAATACATGTTTGCAGGTGTAAACGATTTCAGGCCTCCATTTCACAGATGGAGAAACTGAGGCTGAGATGAGCCACAAGCTGCCCGTTTCCAGCCTCAGAATCCAGCATCCCACTTCTCCCAGCAGCCCGAAAGGGAAACCTAGAAGCAGGATCTGAGCTCCCCTCCTGCGGTTCCCTAAAAACAACATTGCTGCCTCTGACTGCAGACAGAACATACTACTTTGAACCGCCTTGAGACCTGTGGGTCTAGGGTAGTATATAAATTTAATGATAATAATAGCTGCCACAGGGATTTCCACCATTTCAGCCTCACCACCACCCCTGTGAGGAAGGCCAGCCTGACAGTTGCTGAAGCCACCCAACCAGATGGGCAGGGTATAAACAATAAAAGTATTATTATTGTTGCTATTACTATTAGAGTATGAGCTTGCAAACAGTAAGCCCCAGAGCCCCAAGAGGGCTTGACCCCAGATGAAGCACCTGCCCACAAGCGGTTTCCGCCTCCCTTGCAGGGCTGTTGCTAAAATCACCTGGAGTGACATGAGGACTAGGAACCTGCCAGGCCCGCTTGCCCTCAGCGAAGGGAGCAGGAGTGGGCTGTGAGATTCAGGCTCCTCGAGGGGCAAGGCCTGCCAGGAACAAGGAGGCTGCCCCCCCAAGGAAGCCCCCAACAGAACTCGGCCAGGCCCTCTCTCAGGCTCAGCTGCCCATTCGCCCCCATTTCCTAATTGGAGTGGGGGGTCCTGATCATCACATGACTGGCCAACCTAGCAGGCTCGTTGTGAGGCTCGCGGCAGTTATGAGCAGCTTCACCGGAGCTCCCAGCTGCCGCCACGCAGGCAGCAGTTCACCAGGTGCAGCACCTCGCCTGTCTCCATGCTTGGGAGCGAATCTGGGGAACTCCCTCCTTCGCCCACTGGGAAGACCCCCCCGCCCTTAATAGCTCCCCGGAACCGGAGACCATGCGGCACCCTCCCCGCGGAACCCCGCAGTCCCGCTCCCGGCGCTCCCCCCGCGGCGGATGGCGGCGGATTCCCGGTCTCCCCCCCCCCTCGGACTCACCATGGCTGCAGCGCCTGTTTCTCGCTCCTGTTGTGGCCGGAAAAGGAAGTAGAGCCGGCGCGACGGCCTGCATATACCCACCCACCGAAGCGAAAATCACTTCCGGGGGAGGTGGGGGCCGTTCTCTAGAAGGCTTTCTAACCGCGTTGAAGTCATAGCGGAGTAAGGGCAGGCCCACTTCCGGAACCATAGAGATAGAAAAGTAGAGCCGTGAAAGGGAAGCCTTTTGCTCGACAACGTTTATCGGGTCGTCCCGCTTGGATAATCCCTTTAATTTACAAATGTGTCAGGGGTGAAGCGGGTAAAATGGGGTGCCGTCCCATTTCTGCTGGGAAATGCAATTACGTTTCAATAGGTTTTCTATATCTATGGTCCATGGAGCCCGAGTAAGGAAACAAGGAGGTGGAGTGGAAGGTTCTGTGAGAGCATATCTCCTCGCCAGAGGAAACAAGGAGTCCTTTTGGGGGTGTCAAGGGGGGGGGAGGAGGAGGAGGAAGAGGGATGCTCGACCCCCCCCCCCCCAACAACCCCATCGAAGCTTCTGAGCTTCTGCTGCCTTAGCAGCCGACGAAGAGTCCTATCGGGCCACTTCCGCAAAGCGGCCGCTGGGCATTCTGGGGCTTGTAGTTCTTTGTGCCGAAAAACAGGAAGTCCTTCCCCTGGAAGCCCCGGATGAGGAAGGCAGCGGCCCCGGCGAAGCGGAGCCCGAAGAACAGCGGCGGCGGCGGCGGCAGCGGCAGCAGCAGCAGGAGCAACAGCAGCTCCGGGCGGGAGACATGGACGAGGAAGAGGCGGGGGACGGATCGGTGAGGCTCACGGACCTGTCCCCGTTTCCGGTCTCTGAGCCTCCGACTTCCGGTGTCTCATAAATAAAGGACACCCTCCTCTCGGTCCCTCTCTTTATTTTTTTCCTCTTCAATCGCGAAAAGAATATTTGGGCTGGGGGTGGGGAATGTTCTGGTGACCTTTGACCCCGCTCCCCTCAGCCCCACGGCTTTGGCCAATGCGCATGCGCGGAGTGGGGCTTTCCCCTCTGCACCTGTTGGGCTCCTGCCTGTCGCTTTTAGGCCGACGGAGCCCCTTTGGGCTGCAAAGAGAGAAAGCAGGGCAGAAACGCAGCTGGACAAGCCATAACAGGGGAGGTGGGCTGAATAATAATAATAATAATTAATAATAGTGTTGTTGTTGTTGTTGTTTAGTCGTTTAGTCGTGTCCGACTCTTCGTGACCCCATGGACCATAGCACGCCAGGCACTCCTGTCTTGCACTGCCTCCCGCAGTTTGGTCAAACTCATGTTCGTAGCTTCGAGAACACTGTCCAACCATCTCGTCCTCTGTCGTCCCCTTCTCCTTGTGCCCTCAATCTTTCCCAACATCAGGGTCTTTTCCAAGGATTCTTCTCTTCTCATTAGGTGGCCAAAGTATTGGAGCCTCAGCTTCACGATCTGTCCTTCCAGGGAGCACTCAGGGCTGATTTCCTTAAGAATGGATAGGTTTGATCTTCTTGCAGTCCACGGGACTCTCAAGAGTCTCCTCCAGCACCATAATTCAAAAGCATCAATTCTTCGACGATCAGCCTTCTTTATGGTCCAGCTCTCACTTCCATACATCACTACTGGGAAAACCATAGCTTTAACTATATGGACCTTTGTCGGCAAGGTGATGTCTCTGCTTTTTAAGATGCTGTCTAGGTTTGTCATTGCTTTTCTCCCAAGAAGCAGGCGTCTTTTAATTTCGTGACTGCTGTCACCATCTGCAGTGATCAAGGAGCCCAAGAAGGTGAAATCTCTCACTGCCTCCATTTCTTCCCCTTCTATTTGCCAGGAGGTGATGGGACCAGTGGCCATGATCTTGGTTTTTTTGATGTTGAGCTTCAGACCATATTTTGCGCTCTCCTCTTTCACCCTCATTAAAAGGTTTTTTAATTCCTCCTCGCTTTCTGCCATCAAGGTTGTGTCATCTGCATATCTGAGGTTGTTGATATTTCTTCCGGCAATCTTAATTCCGGCTTGGGATTCATCTAGTCCAGCCTTTCGCATGATGAATTCTGCATATAAGTTAAATAAGCAGGGAGACAATATACAACCTTGTCGTACTCCTTTCCCAATTTTGAACCACTCAGTTGTTCCATATCCAGTTCTGACTGTAGCTTCTTGTCCCACATAGAGATTTCTCAGGAGACAGATGAGGTGATCAGGCACTCCCATTTCTTTAAGAACTTGCCATAGTTTGCTGTGGTCGACACAGTCAAAGGCTTTTGCATAGTCAATGAAGCAGAAGTAGACGTTTTTCTGGAACTCTCTAGCTTTCTCCATAATCCAGCGCATGTTTGCTATTTGGTCTCTGGTTCCTCTGCCTTTTCGAAATCCAGCTTGCACTTCTGGGAGTTCTCGGTCCACATACTGCTTAAGCCTGCCTTGTAGAATTTTAAGCATAACCTTGCTAGCGTGTGAAATGAGCGCAATTGTGCGGTAGTTGGAGCATTCTTTGGCACTGCCCTTCTTTGGACTTGGGATGTAGACTGATCTTCTCCAATCCTCTGGCCATTGCTGAGTTTTCCAAACTTGCTGGCATATTGGGTGTAGCACCTTAACAGCATCATCTTTTAAAATTTTAAACAGTTCAGCTGGAATATCATCACTTCCACTGGCCTTGTTATTAGCAGTGCTTTCTAAGGCCCATTTGACTTCACTCTCCAAGATGTCTGGCTCAAGGTCAGCAACCACACTACCTGGGGTGTACGAGACCTCCATATCTTTCTGGTATAACTCCTCTGTGTATTCTTGCCACCTCTTCTTGATGTCTTCTGCTTCTGTTAGGTCCTTACCACTTTTGTCCTTGATTATGGTAATCTTTGTACGAAATGTTCCTTTCATGTCTCCAATTTTCTTGAACAGATCTCTGGTTTTCCCCATTCTATTGTTTTCCTCTATTTCTTTGCATTGCTCATTTAAGAAGACCCTCTTGTCTCTCCTTGCTGTTTTTTGGAAATCTGCATTCAGTTTCCTGTATCTTTCCCTATCTCCCTTGCATTTTGCTTGCCTCCTCTCCTCCGCTATTTGTAAGGCCTCGTTGGACAGCCATTTTGCTTTCTTGCATTTCCTTTTCCTTGGGATGGTTTTCGTTGCTGCCTCCTGTATAATGTTACGAGCCTCCATCCATAGTTCTTCAGGCACTCTGTCCACCAAATCTAAATCCTTAAACCTGTTCCTCACTTCCACTGTGTATTCATAAGGGATTTGATTCAGATTGTATCTTACTGGCCCAGTGGTTTTTCCTACTTTCTTCAGTTTAAGCTGGAATCCTATATAATAATGTCCATGTTGTCCCTGCGTCCAGTTGTCCCGTGTGTCCCTGGGGTACTGCGCATGTACCCCAGAGACACGGGGATTGGACGGAGGGACAATGGCCAACCGCCGCTCCGCCAACCGCCGCTCCGAAGCCCAGTCTCATGCTGGAGGTGCGCGGCGAGGCGGCGGGGAAAAGAAGCGCTCCCCCCCGGCAGCCTTGCCGCGCACCTCCGGCATGGGACGGCGCTTCCTCGGCCGAAGCGGCAGCGGGCGCCGAGGGAAGCCGGCTTTGGCTTGGCGGCGGCGGGAAGAAGGGGAGGAATTCCTCCCCTTTTTCCCGCCGCCGCCAAGCCAGTCCCCGAGCCGAAGTGCGGCGCGGCGGGGGCTTTTCGCCGTTTGCCTTCCCGGAGCGAAGGGGGAGGCAAACAGCGAAAAGCACCTGCCGCGCCGCACTTCGGCTCGGGGACTGGCTTGGCGTGCGCGGCGAGGTGGCGGGGGGGGGAGGAGAAGCGCTCCTCCCCCCCGCCGCCTCGGCACGCAGCACCGACATGGGACAGGGCTTCGGAGACCTTCTCCGAAGCCCCGTCTCATGCGGGAGGTGTGCGGCGAGGCGGCGGGGGGAGAAGCGCTCCTCCCCCCCGCCGCCTCACCACGCAGCGCCGACATGGGACGGGGCTTCGGAGACCTTCTCCGAAGCCCCGTCTCATGCGGGAGGTGTGCGGCGAGGCGGCGGGGGGGGGAGAAGCGCTCCCCCCCGCCGCCTCACCACGCAGCGCCGACATGGGACGGGGCTTCGGAGACCTTCTCCGAAGCCCCGTCTCATGCGGGAGGTGCCCGGCGAGGCGGTGGCGGGGGGGGGGAGAAGCGCTCCTCCCCCCCCCCCGCCGCCTCGGCACGCAGCGCCGGCATGGGACGGAGTTTCGGAGAAGGTCTCTGAAGCCCCGTCTCATGCGGCAGGTGCGCGGCGGGGGGGGGCGGGAGAAGTGCTTCTCTCCCCCCCCCGCCACCTTGCCGCGCACCTCCCGCATGAGACGGAGCTTCGGAGACCTCCGAAGCTCCGTCCCATGCCGGCGCTGCACGACAGCAGCGTTCTAGCGCCCGTTTTTAAACGGGCTGAATTCCACTAGTTTTGCTATAAGAAGCTGATGATCTGAGTTACAGTCAGCTCCAGGTCTTGTTTTTGCTGACTGTATAGAGCTTCTCCATCTTTGGCTGCAGAGAATATAATCAATCTGATTTCGATGCTGCCCATTTGGTGATATCCATGTGTAGAGTCGTCTCTTGTGTTGTTGGAAGAGAGTGTTTGTGATGACCAGCTTGTTCTCTTGACAGAACTCTATTAGCCTTTGCCCTGCTTCATTTTGAACTCCCAGGCCAAACTTGCCAGTTGTTCCTTTTATCTCTTGATTCCCTACTTTAGCATTCCAATCCCCTGTAATGAGAAGAACATCCTTCTTTGGTGTAATTTCTAGAAGGTGTTGTAGGTCTTCATAGAATTGGTAAATTTCACTTTCTTCAGCTCCGGTAGTTGGTGCATAAACTTGGATTACTGTGATGTTAAAAGGTCTGCCTTGGATTCGTATCGAGATCATTCTGTCATTTTTGAGATTGCATCCCATTACAGCTTTTGCCACTCTTTTGTTGACTATGAGGGCCACTCCATTTCTGCTACAGGATTCTTGCCCACAGTAGTAGATATGATAGTCACCCGAACTGAATTCGCCCATTCCCTTCCATTTTAGTTCACTGATGCCCAGGATGTCGATATTTATTCTTGTCATCTCATTTTTGACCACATCCAGCTTACCTCCACTCATGGTTCTTACATTCCAGGTTCCTATGCAATATTTTTCTTTACAGCATCGGACTTTCCTTTCGCTTCCAGGGATATCCGCAACTGAGCGTCCTTTCGGCTTTGGCCCAGCCGCTTCATCAGCTCTGAATCTACTTGTACTTGTCCTCCGCTCTTCCTCAGTAGCATGTTGGACGCCTTCCGACCTGAGGGGCTCATCTTCCAGCGTCATAACTTTTATATGCCTGTTGTCTTTGTCCATGGAGTTTTCTTGGCAGGGATACTGGAGTGGCTTGCCAGTTCCTTCTCCAGGTGGATCACGTTTAGTCAAAACTCTCCACTATGACCTGTCCATCTTGGGTGGCCCTGCATGGCATAGCTCATAGCTTCTCTGAGTTATTCAAGCCCCTTCGCCACGACAAGGCATTGATCCATGAAGGGGAATTAATAATAGTATTTTACATTATTTGCACCCTGCCTATCCGGTTGAGTCACCCCAGGCTCTCTGGGCAGCTTCCAGCATCTACAGAAACATAATGAACCATCAGATGCCTCTGATCTGCCCCTTGAAAGCAGCCTTTGGGTCTGGTCCATTCCGTGTGGCAGAACCTTTGCACTTTGGAACTCCCTGCTTCTTGACACCAGGCAGGTGCCTTCTCTGCGCTCTTTTCTGCACCAATTGAAGTTGCCTTTGTTTAAACAAGCCTTCCAGGTGTCCAGAAAATCTGTATGTGTTTCTATTGGCTTTAATCTACGGTAGTTTATTCTGCTTTTAACTTTCCGTATGTTTTAAAGTTACAGTTGCAGTTTTTAAAGTGATAATTTTACTGCATTTGTCTTCCTTTCTAAACCACTTGGAGGTTTTCCCCTATAATCAAGCGGTATATAACTTTCATAAAATAAATAAACATTGCTTATATTCTGCTAATTGCACTTATATTCTGCTAATTGCCCTGAGACTGTTTTTTCCTCTGAACAGCCCTGCGGGGTAGAAACTGGCCCAAGGTCGCGCAGTGAGCCTCATGGCTGTGCAGGGATTTGAACCCGGGTCTTTGATTCTATTGCTCTGGACTCCCCACCAGCTCAACTGGCCCTTGATGGAAGCAGCCCTTGCCCACGTAGGGTTACAGCACCAGACTCAAAAGGGCAGCAAAATTTTGGCTCAGACCCTGACCATGTGTCTGCCGGTTAATGGCTTCCTCTCAGTCTGACTTGTGGGGGATTAAAATTGTACGGAATGGGACTGTTTGTGTCTTCCCCTCTGAGCTCCTTGCAGAAAACATTAGCCAGTTGCTGGAGGGGAGAGTGGCTCTTG
The DNA here is from genome assembly GCF_965207765.1 of Zootoca vivipara. NCBI lineage: Eukaryota > Metazoa > Chordata > Lepidosauria > Squamata > Lacertidae > Zootoca > Zootoca vivipara. The sequence goes on from NC_142584.1 coordinate 120,894,026, forward strand.
TGCTCAGATCCTGCTTCCCCCTCGTGGACACGTGGTTGGCCACTGTGAGAACAGAAGGCTGGACGCGCTGGGCTCCTTTCTTGCATCCTTAACCTTCCTTCCTCTGCCCTTTAGGGTCCGAGCGAGGAGGCCTTGCAGCTGAACCTGGGCGAGCTGGACCTGACCTCAGATGAGTTCATCCTGGATGAAGTGGACAGTAAGTTCTCCTCCTCCTTCCCTCTCCTTCAGAGCTACTTGCTTTGGGAAGGGTCCCAAAGGGTCATCTAGTCCAACCCCCTGCAAGGCAGGCGCCACAGGTAGGAATCATAGAATCATAGAGTTGGAAGAGACCACAAGGGCCATCCAGTCCAACCCCCTGCCAAGCAGGAAACACCATCAAAGCATTATTGACATATGCCTGTCAAGCCTCTGTTTAAAGACCTCCAAAGAAGGAGACTCAACCACACTCCTTGGCAGCAAATTCCACTGCCGAACAGCTCTTACTGACCTTTGTTCAAGGGAGGGCCAGGAAACTGTTCCACCTCCTCCTGGAAAGGAAGCAGGGTTCAAAATTAGTGTTTTGTGACTGGCGCGGGTCCATTTGCGATCTCTGACATCTCCACCTGCCTGCGCCCTCCAGCTTCCTTAAGCAGGTGAGCAGAAGAACTGGTTTGTTGCATTTTGGATCCACCTTTTTCTCCAAGGAGCATGTGGTTCAATGAGGGTGGCACTGTTCTCTAAACTACTTATCCTCTTGGGCTTCCCGATCGGAAGGTCGGCGGTTCAAATCCCTGCGACGGGGTGAGCTCCCGCGGCTCGGTCCCAGCTCCTGCCAACCTAGCAGTTGGAAAGCACACCAGTGCAAGCAGATAAACAGGTTCCGCTGCGGCAGGAAGGTAAACGGTGTTTCCATGCACTCTGGTTTCTGTCATGGTGTCCCGTTGCACCAGAAGCGGTTTAGTCCTGCTGGCCACATGACCTTGAAAGCTGCCTGTGGACAAACTCTGGTTCCCTTGTCCTGAAAAGTGAGATGAGCGCCACATCCTAAACTGACACTCTAACCCAGGGGTCCCCAGACTACGGCCCCCGGGCCGGATGCGGTCCAATTGGCCTCCCAATCCGGCCCGCGGCGACGCCCGCTGCCGCTGCTCGCTCTTACGGCGCGCAGCGCGGCGGCGATCTTCAAAATCGGAAAAAATCGCCGAAAATCCTTTGTGCGCATGCGTATGGGCCTCTCCCGACCCAGAAGAGGTAATTTCCGGTGCACTTCCGGGTCGGGGGAGGCCCATACGCATGCGCACAAAGGATTTTCGGCGATTTCCCCCCGACCATGTGCGTGTGCGCATGCGCACGGGCGCGCACTCCCCCGCCCTCTGGCCCGCTGCACACACACTCCCCTGCCCTCCGGCCCGAAGCCTGGTAAGTCTGGGGACCCCTGCTCTAACCCATGGGTAGAGAAACGAAGGCCCAGGGGCTGGCTCAGGCCCAATCGCCTTCTATCAGCGTGTTTTTACATGAGTAGAATGTGTCCTTTTATTTAAAATGCATCTCTGGGTTATTTGTGGGGTATAGGAATTCCCCCCCCCTTCAAAATACACAGGTGAAACTCGGGAAATTAGAATATCGTCGAAAAGTGCATTTATTTCTGTAATGCAACTTAAAAGGTGAAACCAATATATGAGATAGATGTAGGACATGCAAAGCAAGATATGTCAAGTCTTTATTGGTTGTAATTGTAATCATTTGTTGTTAGGCGGGTCAATTATAACAGGAATGTAATTAATGAAATGTAATAGCGATGTTTATTTTTGTTCACTTTTGCATTATTGTAACTATTTGTTTTATTACTGTGGAATTTCCAAAAGAAAGCATTTGCAAAAATAAAAAAAATAAAAAATAATAATAAGTTGCTTTTGAATTGTGGTGCTGGAGGAGACTCTTGAGAGTCCCATGGACTGCAAGAAGATCAAACCTATCCATTCTGAAGGAAATCAGCCCTGAGTGCTCCCTGGAAGGACAGATCGTGAAGCTGAGGCTCCAATACTTTGGCCACCTCATGAGAAGAGAAGAATCCTTGGAAAAGACCCTGATGTTGGGAAAGATTGAGGGCACTAGGAGAAGAGGACGACAGAGGACAAGATGGTTGGACAGTGTTCTTGAAGCTACCAAAATGAGTGTGACCAAACTGCGGGAGGCAGTGGAAGACAGGAGTGCCTGGCGTGCTCTGGTCCATGGGGTCACGAAGAGTCGGACACGACTAAACGACTAAACAACAACAACACAACAATAAGTTGCTTTACTGAAATAAATGCACTTTTCGACGATATTCTAATTTTCCGAGTTTCACCTGCAGTCCAGCCCCCCACAAGGTCTGAGGGACAGTGGACCGCCCCCCCTGCTGAAAAGGTTTGCTGACCCCCTGCTCTAACCACTACACCTCACTGGCTTCCTAGAGTCCTTCCGCAGGTCAATAAATATGGGGAAAGGCAAACGTCTCTTCGAGAAGGATCTGAAATATTTCCCTCGGAGCTTGACTTTATTCTGCGTGGTTTCATTTGATGTTTTAACAGGCTGTAAACTGCGTTGAGATTTTTTTCTTTAAAATATAAAGCAGCATTTTGGGGGAAGCAGGGTTTTTTGGGGGGGGGTGCCTGCCATGAAAACAGGGGGGGGTTCCTGCTGCTAATGCCCTCTGAGTCATGACTAGTGGGAGACCCTTTCTGTCTTGGCACGATTGCTCTGTCACCCCCCCATCATTTTTTGGGGGGGGAGAGGCAGAGCAGCCTTGTCCCCCTCCTGTCCTGACCTTGTTCTTTCTCTCCCCCCCCCCAGTTCACATCCAGGCCAATTTGGAGGATGCTCTGGTGCAGGAGGCGCTGAAGACGGTGAGAGGGGGGAGGTCTGCCAGGGCTGGGAGTTGGGGAAGGGAGAGCATTCCCCCCCTGTGCCCCCCCTCCAGGTGGTGACCCCTCCCCATTCTGTCCCGCAGGGGGTGGACCTGAGGCACTACTCCAAGCAGGTGGAGCTGGAGCTGCAGCAGATCGAGAACGCCTCCATCAAGGACTGTATCCTCAGCAGCAGAAGGGAAGGGTTACAGAAAGGGGAGAGTTGAACGGGGCACTCAGAGGTCCTCTAGTTGAGCCCGTGCAAGGTGGGAGAGTCTCGCCAGAGCCCAGGAACACGTACAGAGCTGGCTTGGCCTGGCTTTCTGCACAGGGGGCGGGGGGGGGGGGCTTTTGTCGGGTGCCTCCTCCCAGCAGGCATTTATCCTTAGCGGCCTCATCCAGACATCAAGGAGAGCAAGAACATTGCATCACTCCACACGCAGATCACGGCCTGTGACGCTGTCCTGGAGGTGAGGAGGGTCCCCCCTCTGTAGGAGCCTTAACTGTGTTTAATCTTATCCTGCCTGCCTTGGGAAGGAGAGAGAGAGAGAGAGAGAGAGAGAGAGAGAGAGAGAGAGAGAGAGAGAGAGAGAGAGAGAATATCACAAAGCTGTATTTCACCCAAGCGCCAGTGGGGGGGGGGCGTCGTGCTCTGCTCTCCCTCTCTGCAATGGCCCGATCTCTGTGTGGGAGCAAGACCCTACCCTGTTCTCACTGTATCACACGGAGGCTCCTCCCTACCAGAATCATAGGATTGTAGTTGGAAGGGAACCCCGGGGGTCATCTAGCCCAACCCCCTGCCACGCAATAATCTCAGCTAAAGAGTTTCTGACAGGTGGCCCTCCACCATTATGTGTTATTATAGTTTTTGTGTTTTTTAAATATTGTGATCCACCCTGAGGTCTGAGGGTATAGGGTGATATACAAAATTGGTTGATTGATTGATTAATTAATTATATCATTGTCGCCATCCAAACACTACTTCAAAACCTCCAAGAGAGGAGAGTCTTACCACCTGCCATCCCACGGTCAAACAGATCTGACTGTCAGAAAGTTCCTCCCGTTGTTTAGTTGGAATCTCTTCTGAAGCCATGGGTTCGAGTCCTGCCCTCCAAACAGCCCTTGACATATTGGAAGATGATGGCTCTCCTGTGAGCACCCCGACAGGGAGGTTCGGGGCAGACAACTGTCTCTCCCACTATCTTTGTCTCACCGCTGCCCACCTGCAGCTCCTCATCGTTCCCAGAGGTAGACTTCTCCTGAGTGAGGAGGTTCTGCTTTAGGCACATTTCCAGGGAGAGTGTCTGTCTCCTTACGCAGCAGGCAAGTGGACTCCTTGCTTCCTTCAGCCATTTCTTCCTAAGCACAACCCCGCCTTTCCTTCCTCCCCCCCCCCCACCGCCGCATGTTGCAGCGCATGGAGGCCATGCTGAGCTCCTTTCAGTCAGACCTGAGCAGCATCAGCTGTGAGATCCAGACCCTGCAGGAGCAGTCGGTGGCCATGAACGTCCGGCTGCGCAACCGCCAGGCCGTGCGGGGCCGCCTGTCCCAGCTGGTGGACGAGCTGGTGGTGCCCAACATCATGATCAGGTCAGGACCGTTCCCCCCCCCCAACCTCTTCCAATGCACGGGGTGCAGGTGGAGGGCGGGAGAAGCGCCAGACGGAAATGTATCCCTCAGAAACAAAAACTGAAAAGTGGATAAGTTCAAATCCAAGCAATATTCACTGCTAGTTAGTCTTTCTGTGTGGCAGCGACTATGCACTCTGGAACTCCCTGCCACTTGAGTTTCAATCTCTTTTTGACTCTTATTTTCAATTTGGGGGGGGCGGGGGACAAGAGGGAAGTCCTAGGGGTGAGGGTGTGACCCTGACCCTGCCTTGTCTTCCCAGCACCATCCTGGAGTCGCCCGTGACGGACCAGGCCTTTCTGGAGCAGCTTCACGAGCTGAACAACAAGATCAACGCCGTCAAGGAGCAGGCTTTCCGTGAGACCATGGCCTGTACGGACGTGACCGACATCCTGGACAAGCTGAAAGCCAAGGTGAGGGGTGAGGGACACCCCCCACCCAGCTGAGCCCCCCCATCACCCCCCCCATTTGGGCTTGGCACCTTGGTGAGGTGTCTCGTCAAACGCAGCCCTTGGCAGGTATCTCCTATCCGTTGGTTGAAGAATGGATTTTTGTTCTTCTGGTTCATCCATGCTGTCCCTTAGCTAGACGGGGATATAATTCAAAAGAATTTTTTCCTCTGCAAAGATAGCATTTTTCCGTCCAATTACTCATTTCTATCACCCTGGCCCAAAAATTTACCAACGTCGGGACATTGTACGAACTTTTTTTAAAAAAAGAAGTGTTGACACAAGGGGAGCAGTTTCTTTTATCCTTCCCAAAGTCTTTGTTTGGTTATCATAGAGGCCAAGTTCCTGTTTTTATGTGTGTTCTATGCCCACATGGCTCCCTCCAGCTAAAACCTGTGTTGTTATTAGTTATTAAATTTCTACCCTGCCCTTCGTGATTGACCTCAGGGTCCGGGTCGGTTCATATGGGGAGAGGCCATCCTCACAGTCCTGAGCTTTTGAAGGCTTTATGGGTCAAAACCCACCCTATGAATTGGACCCAGAAACTATTTGGCAGCCAGCACAGAGATTTGTCAATTCTGGAGTGATTAGGGGGCATTTTTTGGACTGGGAGCTGCTCCATCCTAGCTCTGCGTTGCCCTGGAAGAAAGGCTGAGGCCAGGGGCTCTTCAGGACGCAAGCCCCCCCAAGTCCTCTTCCCTGACCTGCCCCCCTCTCTCCCTCTCCTGCCAGGCAGTAGCCAAGATCCGGGAATTCATCCTACAGAAGATCTACTCCTTCCGCAAGCCCATGACCAACTACCAGATCCCCCAGAATGCCCTGCTCAAGTACAGGTAGGAAAAGGAGGGAGTCTCCCAGCATTCCCTGCTGCTGGCTGGGCCAATAAGAGAGCAGCCTCAGAGTCATTCCCAGAATCCCCTGCTTAGTTTCCTTTTCTGGCCACCCGCTGTGGACTGCAACTCCCAGCAGCCCTTGCTCAGCCCATGCTGATCGGGAACGTCCGGCGCATGTGTGTGTTTGTGTGCCCTGCATTATGACCCCTTGTTTTGTTTTCTTCTTTATTCCATTTGTGTAGCATCCTTTCTCCAAAGATCCCAGGGCACTGTGCAACATTAAGAGCAGGCACCCCCAAACTTCGGCCCTCCAGATGTTTTGGACTATAATTCCCATCTTCCCCGACCACTGGTCCTGTTAGCTAGGGATCATGGGAGTTGTAGGCCAAAACATCTGGAGGGCCGCAGTTTGGGGGTGCCTGATTAAGAGCTTCACTTTTAGAAAACACCTGAAGGCAGCCCTGTATAGGAATTTTTTTTTAATGTCTGATGTTTTATTATGCTTTTTTATTTGTTGGAAGCTACCCAGAGTGTCTGGGGCAACCCAATCAGATGGGTGGCCTGTTGTTGTTGTTGTTGTTGTTGTTTATTTTACACAGCATAATAATAAGATCAGCATAGTAATAGTCCCCCCTGACCTAGATTGTTCAGTGTCCAAAGACCTGGGAATCTTTTTGTCTGGTGCCTAGAGACATGCAATGATGGTGCCACCACAGAAAAGGCCCCCCTCTGGACCTCATGGGGAGGGGGGCGCACAGAGAAGGGCCTTGGATGGCAAGCGCAGGGTCTGGGTCAGCTCTTGGCGGGAAGCTGGTGTGCAAATTCCTCTGGCATCATCCTGGCTCCTGAATTTCCCAGCATGCCTTGCATGTTCCCCCCATCTCTCTCTCTCTCTCTCTCCCCTTCTCTCTACAGGTTCTTCTACCAGTTCCTGCTGGGCCACGAGCGCTCAGTGGCCAAAGAGGTCCGGGACGAGTATGTTGAGACCATGAGCAAAATCTACCTCAGCTACTTCAAGTCCTACACCAGCCGCCTCATGAAAGTGCAGGTGACTTCTGCATTTCCTTTGGATGACTCGCACCATTGAAGAGTAGGAAAGGGCCCAGAGGGTCATCTAGTCCAACCCCCTGCAATGTGGGAAGCTTTGTGGGGCTCAAACCCACGACCCAGAGATTAAGAGCCTCGTGCTCTGCGCCAACCGAACTATCTGCTCTGTTTTTGTCACAAAGGAACACAAAATCATATAAAAAAGTGCTTTGGTAAAGATTCCATGACAAGTCTTAAGAGCAGTGATCGTAAACAGAGGAAAATCAAATGTCAGATAAATAAACTGATGTGGCTTGTGCTAGCTGAGCCTTGGGGATCCTGTCCAACTCTGCAATTCCATGATTTTAAGTACGGTTGCCCAAGGGCTAGAATAACAAAGCCCAAGGAAAAAGCGAGAATAAATGTTGCGTTCACAAAAAGAGATAATTTCAGTGTTACTTGATGGTCGAGTCTAGTTCCAGGTTTGCCAGGCGTGTGATGGGGCTCATCTGGAAAACGTGAAGGAATGCCAAATCACGTAAAATGTGCTTGGAGGTGCTAGGCCTCATGGAAATCTCAAAATGCACATCATTTCCTCCATTGATTCAGTATTCCCTAGTGTGCGGCACGAAGCGCCCGGCGTAAGATTTCGATGTGCTTCCCACCGAGGCGCAATTAATATTTGAGCTGCCAAGATTACATGTGGTGCTTTGCTCAATATATCTATGCTGGCATCATCAAAAGTATTCTGTGTTAATTTCAGATGACAGCCGTCCGTCCATTCCTACCATTCCCTCAAACGCCTTTTCTCTCTCTCTCTCTTTCTCCCTGCCTGCAGTACGAAGAAGTGGCCGAGAAGGACGACCTCATGGGGGTAGAGGACACGGCCAAGAAGGATATCCTTTTTGCAAGGGGGGGACGGACGCTCGCATGGAAGGGGCAGAAAGGCAGGATCAGCTCTGCCCCTTTCCCAGCCTAGCCCCCAATAACGGGGTTGGAATAGATGAACCTTGGGGGGGGGGCCCTCCAGTTGGGCTGGTTGCCATATAGGAGCTTCGAAAGCTGCCTTAAACGTTTCCCTCTTGCAAGGGGCTTGGATCCTGAGCATAACTCTCATCACTTTGTTGTTGTTGTTTAGTCGTGTCTGACTCTTCGTGACCCCATGGACCAGAGCATGCCAGGCACTCCTGTCTTCCACTGCTTCCCGCAGTTTGGTCAGACTCATGTTCGTAGCTTCGAGAACACTGTCCAACCATCTCGTCCTCTGTCGTCCCCTTCTCCTAGTGCCCTCCATCTTTCCCAACATCAGGGTCTTTTCCAGGGAGTCTTCTCTTCTCATGAGGTGGCCAACGTATTGGAGCCTCAGCTTCAGGATCTGTCCTTCGAGTGAGCACTCAGGGCTGATTTCCTTCAGAATGGATAGGTTTGATCTTCTTGCAGTCCATGGGACTCTCAAGAGTCTCCTCCAGCACCATAATTCAAAAGCATCAATTCTTCGGCGATCAGCCTTCTTTATGGTCCAGCTCTCACTTCCATACATCACTACTGGGAAAACCATAGCTTTAACTATACGGACCTTTGTCGGCAAGGTGATGTCTCTGCTTTTTAAGATGCTGTCTAGGTTTGTCATTGCTTTTCTCCCAAGAAGCAGGCGTCTTTTAATTTCGTGACTGCTGTCACCATCTGCAGTGATCAAGGAGCCCAAGAAAGTAAAATCTCTCGCTGCCTCCATTTCTTCCCCTTCTATTTGCCAGGAGGTGATGGGACCAGGGGCCATGATCTTGGTTTTTTTTATGTTGAGCTTCAGACCATATTTTGCGCTCTCCTCTTTCACCCTCATTAAAATTTAAATTAAATTTCACCCTCATCCTTCATGGATCACTGCCTTGTCGTGGCGAAGGGGCTTGAATAACTCAGAGAAGCTATGAGCTATGCCATGCAGGGCCACCCAAGATGGACAGGTCAGAGTGGAGAGTTTTGACTAAACGTGATCCACCTGGAGAAGGAACTGGCAAGCCACTCCAGTATCCCTGCCAAGAAAACTCCATGGACAAAGACAACAGGCATAACTCTCAATACCATCTATTAAATTTATCAGTCACCTTTTTTTTTGCCATTGCAACTCAGAAAAGCCACACGTGCGCACATTAAAAGTGGGGAGGGGCTGCATTTGAAACAGCCCACCTGCTCCCAAAGGCCATCAGTGGCAGCCAAAGGCCTGGCTAGGAATGAAGTGATAATAATAATAATAATAATAATAATAATAATAATAATAATAATAATAGTAGTAGTAGTAGTAGTAGTAGTAGTAAATTAATTATATACACCGCCCATCTGACTAGGTTGCCCCAGCAACTCTGGGCAGCTTGCAGAGATGTAGTGATGGCCCCAGGTGAGCCTCGCAGGGAGAGATTTCCGCAAGTGGGGAGCCACCACCGAGAAGGCCCCGTTCCTGTGCTCCCTTTGGGGGGCACCCACAAGGTCTGGGTGGGGGGTCTGTGGGGGACCGCCTCCCTGGGCATGTTTCTCCCTTGACTCTCCTCTGCCGCCACGCTTTTTCTCAAAGCCGTCCCTCCGGAACCGGAACACCATTTTCACGCTGGGGAACCGGGGCAGTGTCATTGGGGGGGCCGAGCTGGAGGGCCCCATCATCGTCCCCCACTCTGCCCAGAAGAGCGACGTCCGGGTGAGTCCCCCCTCTTTTAACCCCCACCTTTCTGGCTCTCACTGTGGGTCCATTTGCTTTCTTTCTCTTTGCTGTTGTCATTTTGTGGAATTTCTTTTTAAGGGCTTCTCCAATTATTTGGTGTATTTCTACTTCTCTTTTTATGTAAACTGTTTAGAATCGTAGAGTAGGAAGGGGACCCCCCCCAACGGTCATCTAGTCCAACCCCTTCAATAGAGATATATTTTCGTGTGCACGCACACGAAAGCTCATACCAAAATAAAAACTTAGTTGGTCTTTAAGGTGCTACTGAAGGAATTTTTTTATTTTACTTCGACCCAGACCAACACGGCTACCTACCTCTAACCATATTTTCCCCCATTAAGTGTTAGAAACATTTTATAAAGAAACCTGCTGTGTGATTTTTGGCTCAGTTGTGCTGGGTCTCGTGTGCCTTTTATAAAGGTGAGTCTCCCCCTTTGGGGACTGGGCCCTACGAAAAGCGTCTAAATATTAGGGATTCTTGGAGCAGCTGTTTGCACCGCTTTTGAGGCTTATCATCATCATTAATATTAAGTAAATTTGTATCCTGCCCTTTATCCATGGATCTCAGGGTGGTTCACAACATACTGGTAAATGTGGCTCCAGTGGGAGGGAGTTCCACAGGTTACTTCCTTTCAGTTCTAGCGTTAGGGGAGAGGGAGAAAAAACTTCCTCTCTCCACTCTCCTCCAAACTGGGCAGGATTTTACAAATGCCAATCGCACCACCTACCCTACAACGTCCCTTTTGTGGGCTTCTTCCCATTTGGGGACATCGGCTGAGGACAGGCCGGATCCGGCAGCTGGGCTCTCCTTGAGTTCTTATGGAGCGTCTGGCCCAGAGGCATTCTATCTGTATTCCCAGGTTCATTTGGCCCTTGTGAGAAGAGGCCACTGGCCGGATCTAGCTGTCTTCTTGGAGATTGGGCTGCCAGGCAGAGCAGGTATGCCTGCTGCTCTTCTGGTCCTGATCCTGACCCCCTTCTCTTCCCGCCCCTCTCCCCCAGTACCCCTTTGAGTCCCTCTTCCGCAGCCAGCACTTCGCCCTCCTGGACAACAGCTGCCGCGAGTATCTCTTCCTCTGCGACTTCTTCCTGGTGACGGGGACCCCCGCCCTGGACCTCTTCAACGCCGTCATGGGGAAGACGCTCACCATGTTCCTCGTGAGTAGGGGTGCTTGGGGGGAGGCTGCCAGGGACGGAGGAGGGAAAGGGACACCCTCTTTCACGTTCCCTTCCCCCCCTCCCCGAAGCATACACTTCCAAGGAGCATGACTTTGGAACTCCCTGCCTCTTGATACACGGCGGACAACTTCCCTGCTTGCTTTTCGGTGCTGACTGAAAACATTTGGGTTTGTCCGCGCAAGGAGTGGCTGAGGGAACCCAGCCAGATAGGCAGGGTATAAATAATAATAATATTATTATTAAAGTATATGTACACTTTGCATGGAGTATAGCAGCATGTGGAACCCATTTATACAAACTATAGCAGATTAAAAATAAATATAGATGGGCTTGGATAATGAAAATAATAATATCCATATACAGTCGTATCTCGGAAGTCGAACAGAATCCATTCTGGAAGTCTGTCAGACTTCCAAAACCTTCAAAAACCAAAGCACGGTTTCCGATTGGCTACAGGAAACTCCTGCAGCCAATCAGAAGCCGCGGAAGCTGCGTCAGACGTTCAGGTTCCAAAGAACGTTCGCAAACCAGAACACTCACTTCCGGGGTTGCGGCGTTCAGGAGCCAAAACGTTCGAGTCGCAAGGCATTTGACAATCAAGATACGACCATGTTAGATTTGATCATTCTTATAGTAATTTTATAGTAATATAGTCATTTTTAATTTTTATTCCATGTTGTTTATTTTAAGGGCTGTTAAAAAATTAGCAACCCCAGAGTCGGTCACGACTGGACCTAATGGTCAAGGGTCCCTTTACCTAAAAAATTAGTGATAAAAATAAAAATACGTGTTTAGACAACCTGGCACGGATGCTTAGAAATTGGATGTGAATTGTAACCTGTTTTGGTTTCTCAACTGTTGTCTATTTTTTTTTAAAAAAAAACATTTTACCGTTTAATCTTTTTTGGTGAACCGCTTTAAAGTGGGTTCACACAGAGACCATCAAGCGGCGTATAAATTTGTTGAAACAAATGACTAAATTGTGGGCCTGGCCTTTGGGTCTGTCTCTCCCTCCCCCCCCCCCAAAAAACCCCCAACAACAACGGCAGAAGCACATGGACGCTTATGTGAGCGACTGCTACGACAGCATTGCCGTCTTTCTCAGCATCCATATCGTCCTCCGCTTCAAAACCATCATGGCCAAGAGAAATGTCCCCGCCATCGACAAGTGAGTGGGGAAGGGGCCCCACCCCGGGGTGTGTGTGTGTGTCATCCAGTTCAACCCCTTGCAGTTCAGGGATCTCAGCTCAAAAGATCCCTAGCAGACGGCTGCCCGACCTCTGCCTGAGCGCCTCTTCTCCATCCCCTCCTGCTCAACTTCTCCCAGCCTTGTTGGGTTGGGGGCAATGTTCCCCTTGGCCAGCCAGACACATCCAGTCTCCAGCGGGGGGAGGGCGTGGTCCTAAGGTGCTGGATCTCAGGATATCTCTGTCAAATATATGTAAATATAAAGCAAGGGATCCTGTCCGCCCGCTCTCCCCTGCTCCCTGTCTGGACATGCAGGTATTGGGACACCCTCCTGGAGATGCTGTGGCCGCGCTTTGAGCACATCCTGGAGCTGAACATTCAGAGCATCCAGAACACCGACCCCCAGAAGCTGGGCTTCCTCGACACCCGGCCCCACTACGTAAGTCTGGGGAGGGGACGCCACACCATTGGAAAGCCTTCCAAGGGGACCGGGAAGAGTGCTTGCTTTTAGTATGTATTTTGCGTCTTGTGTGTATCAATTCTGGGCTGCATCAATAGGAGTTTGGCATCTAGATCAAGGGAAGTAATAGTACCACTGTATTCTGCTCTGGTCAGACCTCACCTGGAGTACTGTGTCCAGTTCTGGGCACCACAGTTCAAGAAGGATATTGACAAACTGGAACGTGTCCAGAAGAGGGCAACCAAAATGGTCAAAGGCCTGGAAATGATGCCTTATGAGGAACGGCTTAGGGAGCTGGGTATGTTTAGCCTGGAGAAGAGGAGGTTAAGGGGTGGTATGATAGCTTTGTTCAAATATATAAAAGGATGTCATATAGAGGAGGGAGAATGTTGTTTTCTGCTGCTCCAGAGAAGCGGACACGGAGCAATGGATTCAAGCTACAAGAAAGAAGACTCCACCTAAACATTAGGAAGAACTTCCTGACAGTAAGAGCTGTTCGGCAGTGGAATTTGCAGTGGAGTGTGGTGGAGTCTCCTTCTTTGGAGGTCTTTAAGCAGAGGCTTGACAGGCATGTGTCAAGAATGCTTTGATGGTGTTTCCTGCTTGGCAGGGGATTGGACTGGATGGCCCTTGTGGTCTCTTCCAACTCTACGATTCTATGATCTCTGGCAGGCCGGCAGCCTGATAAGCAGTAATGACTCTCCATCAGTTTTATTTTTTAAATTTTAAAATAGATCTTTATTTCCGTTTTTAAAAAAATATTACAAAATATAACAAAAATGGTAACATAAACATCAAAAACTGAAAAATTACAAAACATAAGGAAACCGAATTAAAGAGAAGAAAAATATATAGCAATTACAAATCATAAGAATATATACTCAAAGTAACATTTCCTCTGAACTTATACTCAACATGTTGTTGTTGTTGTTGTTTAGTCGTTTAGTTGTGTCCGACTCTTCGTGACCCCATGGACCAGAGCACTCAACATAATACACTCAACATAATACACATCAAATGATATACAAAAAATTTAAATAAAAGGAAATCCAAATATAACATTTCAAAATTAGAACAAAGAGAGCAAAGGGGGTGGGGGAGAGGAAAAACAAAAGGAAAAGGAAAAGAAAACAAAGAAAAGACAATTACAAAATTAAAATTGAAATACTTCCGACTGTTCACATATCGCTTCCTATATTTTTCTGTACTCGCTTTCTTCAATTCTTATATTTAAACCACCTTCCCCAGGTGTATCTTCTTCCTTTATCTGATAAATATCTCTCCTTATACGTTAGTTAATTTAAGCAAATCACCAAATTGGTATTAATACCTTCTTTTTTTCAGATAGATTTCTACCCATTTCCACTCGTTTTGAATTTTTTGTTTAGGAATATTCCTTATTGCTGCAGTCATTTTGGCTAAATTCATGAATTCTATTAATTTGATTTGCCAATCCTGTACTGATGGAATTCCTTCCCCCTTCCATTTTTGGGCGATGAGCGATGACTCTCCGTCAGTTTTTTGTACATTTATTTACAAGAAAACCACACCCAGAGCACGGCTTTCCGCCTGTTCTCATTAACGACAGTTGATCAGTCTGTATCATCATCCCTCCCCCAACAGGAAGAATGCCAAAATCCCGCTTTTCTTCCTCTTCCCTTCCCTTGCTCTCTGAGCTTCTCCCGTCTCCTAGTACGGGGAATGACCGGCTTTTGTGCCTCCTCCCCACTCCCAGAAGACACAGCCTCGCACTCTGGCTTATCTGCTGGCTGCCTGGCAATGCTCTGGTCACCTTCCAACTCTCCCTCTCCTTAAGAGCTAACAGCGCCTTCCCTGGGAAGGAGGGGGCCGGGCTGCCCTTTCCAGACCTCTGACAGCCAGCTCTCATCTGCAGAGTCGGCCCCTTGCTCGCTTAGCTCAATTTCGGAGGCCAACTCTTCCGCTGCGCTCTGGTGGGGCCACGTTGCTGACATTGTGTTTTTATGCTGCGAGCTGCCCTGAAGTCTTCAGATTAAGGGGGTGGTATACCAATGTAATAATAAATAATAATAATACTAATAATACTACTAATAATAATAATAATAGCAACAACAAAAATGCCATTTGAGGCTTCCCTCCTGGCTGTTTAGAGCCTGGCCTGTGGGAAGAGCGAACCTGGAAGGTGCTGGGCAGTTTGGTGGTTTTATCTTCCCTAAAAATACCGATTTTGTTTGTTGAAAGCATTTTTGCTGGCTGAAAAGAGACTCCCCCAGTGTGGCTTCAAAATGCCTTAGGGGTGGTAAAGGCACCCCCTGCACACACACACACACGCACACGCACGCACGCACACACACACACACCTCAGGCTCACATCTCCAGTTACAGGAGATGTTGGTCTGACGTAGTCATAGAATCATAGAATCGTAGAGTTGGAAGAGACCACAAGGGCCATCCAGTCCAACCCCCTGCCAAGCAGGAAAGACCATCAAAGCATTCTTGAGCACAATTCAAAGTGTTGGTGTTGACCTTTAAAGCCCTAAACGGCCTCGGTCCGATATACATGAAGGAGCGTCTCCACCCCCAGCGTTCTGCCCGGACACTGAGGTCCAGCTCCGAGGGCCTCCTGGCGGTTCCCTCATTACGAGAAGCCAAGTTACAGGGAACCAGGCAGAGGGCCTTCTCGGTAGTGGCACCCACCCTGTGGAATGCCCTCCCACTAGAGGTCAAAGAGAACAACAATTACCAGACCTTTAGAAGGCATCTCAAGGCAGCCCTGTTTAGGGAAGCTTTTAATGTTTGATGGATTTCTGTATTTTAGAATTTCTGTTTTCTTGGAAGCCGCCCAGAGTGGCTGGGGGAACCCGGCCAGATGGGCGGGGTATAAATAATAAATTATTATTATTATTATTATTATTATTATTATTATTATTATTATTATTATTATTATATATGGCTGTCAAGCCTCTGCTTAAAGACCTCTGCTCCAAAGAAGGAGACCACCACATTCCTTGGCAGTAAATTCCACTGTCGAACAGCTCTTACTGTCAGGAAGTTCTTCCTAATGTTGAGGTGGAATCTTCTTTCTTGTAGTTTGAATCCATTGCTCCGGGTCCGCTTCTCTGGAGCAGCAGAAAACAACCTTTCGAAACAAAATAAAAAAATTCCTTCCAGTAGCACCTTAGAGACCAGCTAAGTTTGTCATAGGTATGAGCTTTCGTGTGCATGCACACTTCTTCAGATACTTCGTCTTCACATCTCCAGTACATGACACGAAAGGAAAGAGAGTTGTGGGGGGATGAGGGGGAAAGGAAGCTCAGACCCCAACTTCATCGCTCCTTCCCCACAAGCTTACCTGCAAAACCCGCCCCCGCCCCAATATTTTATTCAAGTTGGCTTCCCTGATCCTCTCTCTCTCCCTTTGATGCAACTGCCTGATGGAAAGGCATCCAGCTTTGGGTGGGAGTTGAGGGAAGACCCTGACAGAGCTGCTCTGGGGTCCACGTTCCTCCCCCCCAACCATGCTCAGCTCCTAGCCCTCTCCCTCCTCCCCCAGATCACCCGGAGGTATGCAGAGTTCTCTTCGGCCATCGTCAGCATCAACCAGACGTTCCCCAACGACCGGACGCTGACTCTGCTGGGGCAGCTACAGGTAAGGCGGGGACTAATTTAGTCATTATTGCCTCTGTTTGGAGCATTTGCACCCCACTCTCCCAGAAAGGGACTTGGGTTCAATCAAAACGAGATACGTAGGCTCTCAGTCTTAAGAAAGAAGAAGAAACAGCAACAGCATGCGAGGGAAGTGCTACAGGGAGGGAAGAGGAAAAACTAAAACTCAGGCAGTAGCATGTAAACCGGTGTCCCTGTTGGCATACACTGGCTTATGGCTCCCTGGCAAATGGGGGGCCTTCAGAGGACCAGGCCCCCACCCCACCCTGTGATGCTGTTGCTTCTTTTTTGGGACGGGGAACCATTTGAAGCACCCACCCCCTTTCTCTCTTTCTCTCTCCCTCTTCCAGACGGAGGTGGAGAATTTCGTCTTGCGGGTGGCGGCTGAGTTTTCCTCGCGCAAGGAGCAGCTCATCTTTCTCATCAACAACTACGACATGATGCTGGGCGTCCTCATGGTAAGTAGTGGTGCCCGAGAGCTCCTGAGCCCCCTGCACTTGGGGGGCTGGAGGCCGAGATCTTCCAGCCCTGGTGGGTCTCTGGTTGACGGGCAGCCGGGCAGCCAGGGTTTCATTTCCTGCTCCCAACGGTTGGACGACGAGAACCCTTGGTTCCTTTTTTCCTCCTGTCGTGAATTAGGCTGTTGAAACCAAGAGAGCTTGAGAACATAGATCCATAGAATCTCAAGGTAACCCTAGTGACCATCTAGTCCAACCCCCTGCAGTGCAGGAATCACAGCTAAATGTGACGATGATGCAGCATAGAACACAAAATACGTATGACATGTATACATATGAACCGCCCTGACGTCCTTTTTTATAATTGACCTCACCTCCAAAGGGGGAGTGGACCCAGGTGGCACTGTGGTTTAACCACAGAGTCTAGGACTTGCTGATCAGAAGGTCGGCGGTTCGAATCCCTGTGACGGGGTGAGCTCCCGTTGCTCGGTCCCAGCTCCTGCCAACCTAGCAGTTCGAAAGCACGTCAAAATGCAAGTAGATAAATAGGAACCCCTACAGTGGGAAGGTAAACGGCATTTCCGTGCGCTGCTCTGGTTCGCCAGAAGCGGCTTTGTCATGCTGGCCACATGACCTGGAAGCTGTACGCCGGCTCCCTCGGCCAATAATGCGAGATGAGCGCGCAACCCCAGAGTCGGTCACGACTGGACTTAATGGTCAGGGGTCCCTTTACCTTTTACCAAAGGGGGATTGTTAGGTTGATATTTATATTTATAATACAGGGATTCAGCGTGGCTTGCAGATAAATTATTATGCATTTTGTGATTTCATGTTGCGAGATCTATGGGCATTGGGTGGAATACAAGCAAACTAAACAAAGATGGTCTCCCAAGACAAGACAGATGACAACCAGTGTCATATGTTGAATATATATAGAGGGGGGGCAGTATACAAATTTGAGTAACGTTAGCATGGCAAAGGTGAAAGATGCCCACCATTCTGCTCCCGCCCTGCCCTGGCAGAGAGGAAGGCCTGGCTCTGCCTGCCAGGGGAGGGGAGGGGGCAGGGGTTGCATAGGCCCCTTTCCCCCTGCCCCACTCTCTGACGCCCCTCTCCCCACCTTCCCAGGAGCGAGCGGTGGAGGAGAGCAAGGAGGTCGAGGGATTCCAGCAGCTCCTGAACGCTCGGACGCAGGTAGGCAAACAGGGTGCGTGGATGGAGCTGCCCCCAAGGAGGGCGCCGTTGCAGCCATGCCGCCCCCTCTCCCGGGTGCTGTGAGTGGTGGGTGGGTGACGAGTTCGAGGCAGGCTCCAGGAAGGTCCCGTGGAGCCAGGCCGCAGTTTCCTCTCCCCGTCTTTGGCCCCCCTCCTTCCAACATGAGGGCTAGGAACTTGAAGCTAATGCAGCACACCACTGAGAATTTATTAGCTGCCCTTGAGGGGAGGGGTGGTCCCTCTGGTGGGGGACCCTCTGCTCCTTCGTGGGTACTTTGTCCCAATCCCGCACTCGGCTCTCACCTGCGGCTCCTAGAAGCTGCCGGCATGCAACAGCAGCCACAACCCAGGGAACGGCTTCGACTGGCTGGCTGAACCAGGCGAGGGGCGCCGAGGGGTCTCAATCCCTCTGGGAGTCGGGGGCTTCCCCTTCGTGCAAAGACGGATAGAGCAGGCGAGACCAAGAGGTGGTTTTCTGCCTGTGCTCCTAGAGGGAAGGGCAGGGCAGGTGGGGTTTGCCAGTCTGGGGAGGGAGCCCATCCAGGAGAAGGAAGGCCCTGGTCCTGAACATCCGCTGCATTGCAGGAGATATTGGGAAGAAGAAAAGGCTTGCGTCATTTCGGGGCCCTGAACGCAGCAGAAATGTGTGACGCTGCAGTTATGAGTCGCCGCAGGAGGGGCTGTGATTCTCCAGCGGTTGGACTTCATTCATTCCATTGCCAAAGACAAACCTGAGGTCCCAGCACTAGAAATTTGGGGAAGCCCTTTAAAACAGCGCTGGAAGCACGTGAATGGGGTGGCCCTAGGGGGAGCTTGGTCCCTGAGACGCCTATAGGGCTCGGAGGGCATTTGAGCTTCCCCAAAATGCCAGTGGGGCTCTCCAGGGGGGAGCCAATTGTGATCTGGGTCCCTCCAGAGGTTCCCTTCACCCCCTGTGTTGTACAGCCTCGTTTGCCGGGGCTTCTGGGAGATGGAGCCCAGTGGACGGAAGGCGGTTCCTCTGGGTGTCTCTTCCATCCTTCCTCCTCTCTCTCTCTCTCTCTCTCTCTCTCTCTCTCTCTCTCTCTCTCTCTCTCTCTCTCTCTCTCTCTCTCTCTCTCCCCGGCCCTTTCTCCTTTCCAGGAGTTCATCGAGGAGCTCCTGGCGCCCGGCTTTGGGGGGATGATTGCCTTTGTGAAGGAGGCGGAGGCGCTGGCAGAACGAGGCCAAGTGGAGAGGCTGCGCGGGGAGGAAGGTGAGGGGCCTGGCAGGTGGGGAGAGGCAAGGAGGCAGGAATCCTGGAGTTGGGACCTCTGAGGGTCATCCAGCCCAACCCCCTGCAGCACAGGGAATATTTGGCCCAGCATGAGACGTGAACCCACAACCCTGAGGTTCAGAGTCTCGTGTGCTACCGACGGAGTGATTTATGGAGTTGTAGGGTTTGAAGGGGGTCCCCCAAGGGTCATCCAGCCCCCCCACCCCCACCCCATGCAATGCAGGTTTAAAAAACATCCCGGAGGAGAGTCCCTCTTCAATGCTTCCCTCCCCCCCATCTCTCCCCTCAGCCCGGGTGACGCAGCTGGTGCGTGGCTTCGCGGGGACCTGGAAGGCAGCGGTGGAGTCTCTCAGCCAGGACGTGATGCGTTCCTTCACCAACTTCAAGAACGGCACCACCATAATCCAGGTGGGCCCCGTGGGCATGGAAGGGTTAATGGGGCCATGGGGGGAGGAGGAAGGGGGTGTCCACAGCCCCCCCCCCCATTGAAAAGAAAGAGGGCAGCCCCTTGGCTTGTGGAAGCTGTACCCCGTGCAACTTCAGGAAGGGGAGGAAGGGCGTGCGGGGCCTTGTGTGTGTCCGCCCCCCATGCAGCATCCAGATATTCCCTTAAATCCCCCACACACACACCAGGGAATAGGGCAGGATTTGGCTGAGGTCATAGAATCATAGAATCATAGAATCATAGAATCATAGAGTTGGAAGAGACCACAAGGGCCATCCAGTCCAACCCCCTGCCAAGCAGGAAACACCATCAAAGCATTCCTGACAGATGGCTGTCAAGCCTCTGCTTAAAGACCTCCAAAGAAGGAGACTCCACCACACTCCTTGGCAGCAAATTCCACTGCCGAACAGCTCTTACTGTCAGGAAGTTCTTCCTAATGTTTAGGTGGAATTTTCTTTCTTGTAGTTTGAATCCGTTGCTCCGTGTCCGCTTCTCTGGAGCAGCAGAAAACAACCTTTCTCCCTCCTTTGGTCCCCCAGTCGCAGATCCCAGAAATCTTCTTTAAAATTCCCCATGCTCTCTCCCCACCCAATTTCAAATGGTTCTTGCACACACACACTAAAAAAGCTTCTACAAGCTTCCTGCTTGTAGAATCCCAGAGCTGTAGAGTCGGATGGGACCCCCAAAGGTCATCCAGCCCAACCCCCCAGCGCTTAGCCCAGGGTGTTTATCTGTCGCTTCTGGGGGGGCTGGGCAGTTGGCTGTGTGCTTGTGTGTTCTCTAGGGTGTGGGTGTGTGCCTGTGTCCTTCTCCCCACCCCACCCCGTGTCTCTTATCTCACCCCCCTGCCCCCCCTCTCCCCACAGGGGGCTCTGACGCAGCTGATCCAGTATTACCACCGCTTCCACAAGGTCATGGCGCTGCCCCCCCTCAAAGCCCTCCCCGTCCGCTCCGAGCTCATCAACATCCACCACCTGATGGTCGAAGTCAAGAAGCACAAACCCAATTTCTGAGCTGGGGGGGGGGTGGCTTTGTGCATGGCGGGTTGTGTTTTGGGGGGAGAGGCCATATCCCTGCTTCACCCCCCACCCCCTCTCATCACTCCATGATCTCCGTGGGGGGGGGCAGCCCTGTTTGGGGACGGTGTCTCCTGTTTGTCTCTCTGTCTTGCTTTGTACAGTGGAAATAAATTCTCTAGCAACTCACACCTGGGATCCATTGCCTCATTGCTGGGAGGAAAAGAGGGAGCAGGGAAGTTTCATTTCTGTGCAAGAGAATCACAGCGCTGGAAGGGGGCCTAGGGGTCATCTAGCCCAACCCCCGAGAGAACAAGAGAGGGGATGTGTGTTTGTGTGCAAAGAATGAGGACCTGATCAGAAGCCAGCGAGCAGTATTCGAACACAAGAGCCCTCTCCCCTGCCGTGGTTTCCAGCAACTGATATGCGGAAGCATTTGTTGCCTCTGCTGGGGAGGGGCAGAGCACAGCCATCCTATTAGCCATCCAGGTTGGTTGCTTCATCTTGTGGCAGCGGGTTCCGCAGGTTAACAGTGCCCTGTATGCCTAAGTCCTTTTTATCTGTCCTGAATCTCCCAGCCTTCAGTTTCCTTGCTTGCCCACCGGTTGGCTGGATCCAGAGGCTGGTTGTTGTGGAGCGTTAGGAACCGAGGCCAACCCCCTCCTCCCCACAAAGACACCTGGGGGCAGGGGTGCCTCCCTCAAACCCCCTGCAGAAGGCTTTAGTTGACCCTTACCTGGGAGGGTGCATTATTTGGGGTGTACGAAAGCGAAACTCCAGTGGACGGGCAAAGGCGAGGAAATAATAACGGAGCCGAAGAAAGCAGCAAAATTATAGATGATCTATTAGGCACCATACAATTTAAAACAATTACTTACAAAACATTACATGGTTGGGTCGCCTGCTTCCAGCACCAGGGGGCGGCCCCTCTCTTGCTTTTTAAGAAAACAAAAAAGCCAAGGAGGAGCTTTTGTGTGGAGGGGTGGAACCCCTTTCAAATGAGGGGGGGGGGAACTTTGCAGGCGGCCGAGAGAAAATAAATTTATTTTAAACTTCCCAAGCACCAAAAACTGGATGTGAAACTCGCCTTTTTCCGTCTTCCATTAAGAAGAAAAAAAAGGCAGCAGGAGATGAAAATAGACTTTTTTTCTTATATCCACTCCTTTAAATAATATAATTAATTAATTTATTTTTTTCTCTTTATAAAACAAAACAAAGCACACAGTTTTCCTTTCTGGTCTTTGGAGCTACTTTGGGGGCGAGGGGAAGTTGGGGAGGCGGAAGACGCTTCTTAGAAGCACACAGAACGTTGGGGAGGGGCTTGAAAGTTTAGCAAGGGGGAGGGGAGGGGGCTGAATTCCTGGCGGGACACTAATTTGTGCAAAAGGGGGGAACCCTCTCCCAAGGGCAGTGTCTAGATTTAGAATCATTTAAAAATGAAAGTTAAGATATGTTTTGGGCAATGGTTGAGGTGGCTAGGGTGGAGATAACCAGGGTTTGGGGGAGAGGTGGCCATTGTGAAGTCAGAGGACCCCTCTCTGCTCTTGGTCTCTGAACTGGGTGGGGGGCTTTTGTACCAAGTTTCCCCCCACCCAGTGTCATTTAGCCCTTCTGGTTTCAGCAGTGCCTATTCAATCGCATTTGCCACCTTGTATTGGGAGCTTGAGTTCATCTTGCTTGCTTCCCATGCTCTGTGCATTAGGATAGAGACAAGCAAAATTGTTCACTCCAGCTGCCTCTTTCCAGCCCACAAGCAGCTTCCTGTAGCATCTGCCCCCCTCCCCCGGTTTCCTCCTAGAAATGTGGGGCTTCTGTCTCTGGTGGCTTAATTGGTGCTGTCTGTTAGGGGGTGAGGGGAATGGCAGGAAAGGGCTTGTGGCTTCCCGTTTGGGGAAAAAAAACACCTGTTGGGGAGCTGGGACAGGGGTGGTGGGTGAGGTCTTAAAATGGATGCAAGGGCTAGGAGGGGTGGGAGTGGCCATTAGGGGTGGGGGCGAAGGGTCCCATTCTGCCCAGAGAAGGGCATTCTATTCTGGGGTGGGCAAGGGTCATGGGGGGGAATGCAACAACTGGATTTGGGACTGGGGAGTTACAACTGGAAAATTCTGCAGATTATTGTTGAATATAACCCCCCCCCCCCAATCCCTTCCTCCCCAAGGACCCCTGAAGGAATAGGAAAAGGGATGCTTTAGTGCTTTTGGGGGGAGGGGGACAGACAGCCGCGAGATGAGGCATGGGGTGGGGTTAGAGTAGTGGGTTCAGCGGAAAAGAGTTACAGTGGGGAGGGGTCCCTGTGTGTTTGGGGAGGGGGCTTTGCTTTGTAACCCGCTACCCGTGGAGGAGAGGAGGAATGTTTCCTTTGGCGATAAAATATCATCTGGCTTGTCCCAAACTGTCCACTTCTCTTTGGTCTGCATTGGTGCCCACGTCCCAGACCCCCGATGTGCCTCGGTCTCCCGTTGGTTGGCGACGGATCCGCTGTGTCTTGAGGGTGGGGTGGAGAGAGGCCGGATCCTGTTCCGTCACTGCTTGTGGGGGGGGGGTTCCTCTGGAGACCAAGGGCAAACGGGGTCGGGGGTGGGTGGGTGGGTGGGCTCAGTGAAGTGTGCAGGGGTTTCTGCCGCCTTAGCCTCGGAAGCAGACCGGGCCCACCTCGAACCCGAACCTCTGGCCGGGCTCCCCAAAGTCCGCCACGCGAACGTCCGTCAAGGGCAGCTGCTCCACCTGGGGGGTGTGGACCTCCAGGACGGTCTTCTCTGATCCTTTCCGTGTCTGCGAAGGAGAGAGGAGATGGTGTGAGAACACGAGGACAAACCTGGCCAGCATGGTGGGAAACCCGCAAGCGGGATCCGAGTGCGAGAAGAACTTTTCCACAGGCGTTCAGAAACATGGCTGCTTCCGACCAGGGCGAGACGAAGACCTTTAGAGGCCATACGCAGCGCCTAAAAGATTTTGGTGCCCTGTATATATATCTAATTCAAAATATAAACAATGGTAAATCATAAAATAAAATTATATTTTGGGGAGCGAAACAAAACCTACAGTCATATTATCTACTTCCACTTCATTTATATTTGTAGGGGGGGGGGGGCTCCTTTTTCTAATGGCGAAGTCTTTGACCAAGATCAAATCCAACCATTTTCTTTACATAGTTAAACTAAGTAGTTTTAATTGAGTTTTGAACAAATGTACAATTTATCGCTACTGCTTTGACTTTTGTTGCGTTGTTATCTTAGAGGGCCATGCAAGCTGCTTTTCTGAATTCTGTTGTTTGGGTGGAGTGTAAGTTCATTGAACCAGGGAGGCAGGCCCCCCCCTCCGAAAAGTTGGGGAACCAATTATCTAGCAGAGCAGTAATTGTTTTGTCTGAAGAAGTGTGCATGCACACAAAAGCTCATACCTATGACAAACTTAGTTGGTCTCTAAGGTGCTACTGGAAGGATTTTTTTATTTTGTTTTGTTTGTGATTGTTTTATTTGTTAAATATTCTATACAATTTATGCTGCATCTGTGATGTTCCATTATGTCATTTTTATCTTTTGCTTGTAAGCTGCTTAGGGATTTATTTGAATAAAAAGCAGCATAGAAATAGATTTTTTTAAATAAAAAAAACACCCACCCACCCAAAAACCTGCTTTATAATCACAGAGTTGGATGGGTTCCGGGGGTCATCCAGCCCACCCCCGTGTCACAGCATCCATGACAAATGACTTTTTTTATTAAAAAAAAAGGAGCTGGACTTTTTGTGGTTTCGAGATCCCTGCTGTCTGAGAGCCTCCCCACAAGAATGCTCAGTAAAGGCCCAGCATCGATTCAGCTCTGCGAAAGCTTTGTGCCAGCAGCCCCTCCCCTCAAATCCACCCCCCCCTTGAGCCCACTATCTCATAAGGACTACTGGATCTGGCCAATGGCCCACCTAAACCAGCACCCCCTTCTCACAGTGATCAAATACCCCAAGGAATCTGGATAGACTGCCCCTGCCCCTGGAGGCTCCATTGGAGTGTACAAAGAGCCCTCCCGAATCAGCTGCCCAAAGGGGCCTGTCTGACCCAGCCTCACAGTGTGGCTCCCGGGTTCCCCCCGCCCAGGGAACCCGGCCCCCGCCAGATGCTACCCCTGCTGGGGAGGACTCACCGCACAGCCGTCCCGCAGGGCCTTGACGTAGGGGCTGCTGTCGTAGCTCAGCTCCTCCTCGTTGGCGCCCTGGAAGCGGAGGGCGCGCTGGTAGCCCCCGGGGGCCGGCTCCCCACGGCTGTGCCAGGCGGCTGAACGCTGGCAGTGGTAGGTGAAGTTCTGCCGGGCCGAGACGCTCAGCAGCCGCAGGAAGGTGAGCTGCACGATGCCCAGGGGGTTGCCATCGGCATCCGAGTAGGAGAACTGGGGAGGGGGAGAAAAGGAGTCAGGGCTAGACTGCGGCAACGTATTCTGCCTGGGGCTGCCCTTTTGCTCCCAGGCTCTGCTGGGAAGAGGTTCGGAGGAGAGCCGGTGTGGGTGTCATAGACAGGCTAGGGCAGGGGTCCACAAGGTTTTCCTCGCCTGGGCTGGTTCACCGCAGTGGAGATAAAATCATAGAATCATAGAGTTGGAAGAGACCACAAGGGCCATCCAGTCCAACCCCCTGCCAAGCAGGAAACACCATCAAAGCATTTTTGACATATGACTGTCAAGCCTCTGCTTAAAGACCTCCAAAGAATGAGACTCCACCACACTCCTTGGCAGTAAATTCCACTGCCGGACAGATCTTACTGTCAGGAAGTTCTTCCTAATGTTTAGGTGGAATCTTCTTTCTTGTAGTTTGAATCCATTGCTCCGTGTCCGCTTCTCTGGAGCAGCAGAAAACAATCTTTCTCCCTCCTCTATATGACATCCTTTTATATATTTGAACATGGCTATCATATCACCCCTTAACCTTCTCTTCTCCAGGCTAAACATACCCAGCTCCCTAAGCCGTTCCTCATAAGACATCGTTTCCAGGCCTTTGACCATTTTGGTTGCCCTCCTCTAGACACGTTCCAGCTTGTCAGTATCCTTCTTGAACTGTGGTGCCCAGAACTGGACACAGTACTCCAGGTGAGGTCTGACCAGAGCGGAATACAGTGGTACTATTACTTCCCTTGATCTGGATGCTATACTCCTATTGATGCAGCCCAGAATTGCATTGGCTTTTTTAGCTGCTGCATCACACTGCTGACTCATGTCAAGTTTGTGGTCTACCAAGACTCCTAGATCCTTTTCACATGTACTGCTCTCAAGCTAGATCCCTCTGTGGGCAGGATCCCAGGCATGCATGAGCGTGTGTGAGCGCGATTTCCGGCATCTGCACAGATGCAATTTCTGGCGTCTGTGCATGCGCAGACGCGATTTATGGCAGCACGGAAGCAAGTCCCCGTGCTGTGCTGGTCCAGTTTAGTGCAGCGTGTGGGGACTCACCGAGTGGGCAGCTTGTGGGCCGGTTAGCCCCCTGCTTGTGGCCATGGGCCTTAGGCTGCCGACCCCGGGGCTAGGACATGGGTTCAAATCCCCCAGTCGGGGTGTGTGTGTCCAGTCACTGTCTTCTCTCACAGGGCTGTGGTTACAGGTAGGTAGCCGTGTTGGTCTGACATAGTCAAAACAAAATAAAAAAATTCCGTCCAATAGCATCTTAGAGACCAACTAAGTTTGTCATTGGTATGAGCTTTTGTGTGCATGCACACTTCTTCAGATACATGCACACAAAAGCTCATACCAATGACAAACTTAGTTGGTCTCTAAGGTGCTGCTGGAAGGATTTTTTTTATTTCACAGGGCTGTGGTAAGTATTAAATGAGGAGGGGAGGACTGCGCAGGAGAAATAGGTGGGATATACAAATGTTTCATAAGGATTATCTGTTATCTGGACAGTTTCCGGAGATTACCATCAAGAGAGCTAGTTTCCATGCAAAACTAGCAGCAAAAGCTTGTCGGTGCAGGACCTCACCTTAATTTAAACATTATTAGCGTTGTTTTCTTTAAAATTTTAATGCAATTATTTTCTATTTCCCACCTTTTTTACATTTTACATTGTTTTGAATCCTACCATTGATACCGTACTTAACCCATTTTTCCTGGGCTCTGTTTCCCTCCTACCTTCTCTGCTGGTTATTGGCTCAATTAAAATTATATAAATGCAATAAAGGAATAACTCGGATAGACTTGTCCGATCTGGTTGCTAGTTTATTTTGGGGCTCAAAAGTGGCGCTTTTCACCCTTTAGAGGCCTGAACGATTTGGAGCCTGGGTGTAGAATCATAGAATCATAGAGTTGGAAGAGACCACAAGGGCCATCCAGTCCAACCCCCTGCCAAGCAGGAAACACCATCAAAGCATTCCTGACATATGGCTGTCAAGCCTCTGCTTAAAGACCTCCAAAGAAGGAGACTCCACCACACTCCTTGGCAGCAAATCCCACTGTTGAACAGCTCTTACTGTCAGGAAGTTCTTTCTGTGTACTGGGGGCCAATTTCTTCCAACTTTCCCACTGGACACCTAAGGTCTGGCTCCTGATTCTCTGGCCAAGGATCGAGGTGGGGAGGGGGCAGGTCAGCCCACCCACTGATAATCTGTCACAGGACCAGACACTACACATTTCAAGAGCTTGGGGGGGGGAATTGTCTATAAACATGATTTTTTTTAGCAGTGTTTATTTCCTGCCACGTCTATATAATAATTGCCTTTACATCCCACGTAAAGGCGTAAAGGGGTCTGGCTCTTGGATCAGGCCAAAAGGAGACCCACCTAGCCCTGCATTCCTGTTCTCATGGTGGCCGGGCCAGAGACCCACCAAGGGAAACCAGCAGGATTCGAACACAAGAGAAAGTCTCTCCCTGCCTGCTTCTTCCAGCGACTGGTACCCAGAAGCATTTACTGCCTCCACTGTGGAGGAAGAGCAGAGCCATTGCGATCAGGGGCCACAGGCAGCCATCTCTTCCCTGCATTTGGGGGCATCCCTGCCTCTTGTGGTGGGGAGTTCCACAGGTGAGCTGTGCCTTCTGTGACGACGAATGCATAGTTGTTGTCAGAAGCTGCCCAGAGCGGCTGGGGCAGCCCAGTCAGATTGGCGGGGTATTTATTACTCCTCCTCCTCCTCCTTTCAGTCTGCAAAGCCCCAGAGGCGCTGGTGGGGGTCACTACACAGCAGGCACCCCCCAATCTCAGCCCTCCAGATGTTTTGGGACTTCAACGCCCATCATCCCTGACCACTGGTCCTCTTAGCTAGGGATGATGGGAGTTGTAGTCCCAAAAA
Source organism: Zootoca vivipara (assembly GCF_965207765.1). NCBI lineage: Eukaryota > Metazoa > Chordata > Lepidosauria > Squamata > Lacertidae > Zootoca > Zootoca vivipara. The sequence continues at coordinate 120,921,657 of NC_142584.1, forward strand.
ACATTTGGAGGGCCAAGTTTGGGGGTGCCTGCTATAATAACCCCCCTGGATCACAATTCTCTCACCTTCCTGCCTTTCTGGAACTGGCTGAACCAAGTCTGAGGCTTCTCTTTCTCCCACGTCGACATTTTCACCTGGGAAAAGGAGAGAAAGAGAGAAAAATACTGGAATGCAACCTTCATTTGTAAAGGAGGAGGAGGAGGAGGAGGAGAACGGCAGCAGGCATCATTTCAGACGAGGGTTTCCCTCCCCATGAATATCGCTGTCAGGCTCCCCTCCTGACTCTTGTGTTGTCCCTGGATTCTCTCCAGCGGAAGCAAGGAAATCAGCTCACCCCAAAACTGCATGCTCCCCCCCCCCGGGTCCATCTCTTACCTCTCGAATCTCCTGGCTAGGGAAGACGCAGGTCTCTCCACCGGCCGTGAAATTACAGTAGACCTTGAAGGAATCTCGTGAGCAGCCCTGGTTGGGGTCAATCCAGTATTCGCCTGGATATTATTATTTTTTTGGCCGGGGGGGGGGGGAGAAAAGGAGAAAGGAACATTAGAAAAGCCTTGCAGCAGCAGCAGCAGGGTCAGGCCATAGGGGGCCCCCATCTAATTCTGACAGTGGCCAAAGAACAAGGAATCGAGATAGACTACCTCTGGGTCTGGAGGTTCCATTAAAGCAAGGGAATCCTCACAGCTGCGCAACTTTTTCTGAATGCTGCACGGAAAAGCACATGAACCTGACCTTTGGAGAGTTTGTAAGTAAACCAATTTTTCGGTTACCAAATTGATGGTCTTTTTCTACGCTCAGGGAAGAGGGGAACTTTGGGAGGAACTTGGAAGGGGGCAACAGCCTGTATTTCCACACCGAACCGCTGCATGTTTTGAGATTTTAAATCCCTGCTGGGGTTTTCTCATCAAACTGTACTTGGCTCTTTGAATCATAGAATCATAGAGTTGGAAGAGACCACAAGGGCCATCCAGTCCAACCCCCTGCCAAGCAGGAAACACCATCAAAGCATTCTTGACATATGCCTGTCAAGCCTCTGCTTAAAGACCTCCAAAGAAGGAGACTCCACCACACTCCTTGGCAGCAAATTCCACTGCCGGAATTTGGTAGCAAATTTCTTTGCCTCCAGGAATTATCCTTTTCTATCTTTGCCGCCTGCCTTGCATCAACAAAACAGGCTAGGAATCCTGAGCTGCTTTCATCCCAAAGGATGCAGCTGGGCTCACTTACGCGAGTTACCTGAGTCTCTTTGTTCTGCCTCATTGCAAGGCAGGAAAGCCTCACCCAGCTGTTTCTGTGACTCGCTGCAATGGCCTTGCCTACCTGTAGACATTGGACTACAACTCCCATCATCCCTTGCGCTTGGTGGGAGCTCATGGGAGTTGCAGACCAACTCAAGTGTGGCTGGACAGCCACCACCCTGACGCAGCCAGAATAAAATTACTATTCTTATTATTTCTCCTGTCTTCCGGAGGACCCTGAGCCCCACCCACCCACCCACCCACCATCAGGCAGGTCCGGGTGGCAGAGCAGAAGGTCCTGGCAGGTTCGCCCGGGGCTTTCCTGGGTGCCCAGGGGCTTCCTCATCTGCTCGATCTCCTGCCGCAGGGAGTTGAGGGAGCCATAGATCTCCTCCATGCCCTCCAAGGGGGCCTGGCCTGCCCCGTCCGACGGCTGCTGCTCTTCAGCCACCAGCTGGCTGCCATCCACCGAGCGCTTGTTCTTCTTGGACCTCTGGATGGGCAGTGGCTGGATCACCTCCCCGGGGGGTCCCTGGGCGGGAGAGCGGGAGAACGTGAGAACCACAGAACCCACCCACCCGTCAGGATTCGAACTCGAGAGCCCCCTCCCCTCCTGCGGTTTCAGGCACCCGCCCTTCAGACCCCATTCCCCTCCGAGTCAAGAGCACAGCTGTGAACTTGTACAATCCTCTTTGAAAGCCTCCGGTGGCAGGGAGTCCCACAGTTTAACTCTGCAGAGGGGCTTCCTTTCGGCTGCCCTGAGGATGGCAGAGGGCAGCCGTGCGGGTGGCTGGGTGGGGAATCCCATTTACCAGAACCCAGTCCGACAGGTCCACTGCTTTCATTATTATCATAGAATCACAGGTTTGGAAGGGACCCCCAGGGTCATCTAGTCCAACCCCCTGCAACGCAGGAATATTCTGCCCAAAGTGGGGCTTGAACCCACAACCCTGGGATTAAGAGTCTCGAGCGCTACCAACTGAATGTTTACCCTGAACATAATTTTTTTAAAAAAACAACATCACAGTTTTCCAGGCCGTTCAAGTCCGGAGGGTTTCACCTTCCCAGCTGGAGGAGCAGCAAGAAACAGACCTTGGGGGGTGGGGAGGAAGTGGGGAATGTGTGGGGTTTTCTTACCGGGCGTCCAGGGGGACCAGGGACTCCGCGTTGACCTTTGGGTCCTGCTTGACCCTAGAAAAGGCAGTTGACAATGTCAGTGGCACGCGAGGGAAAGAGGGGCATGTCCTCACCCCGCCTCTCCCCCCAAGAGGGTGGGGGGGCTCAATGTGTGGGGAGGCTCTTACCGTGGCTCCTTTAGGACCTGGGGGGCCGCCTGGACCCTGTGGAAGGGAGGAGGAAATAATATATAACAAAACGACAAGGATGTTCAAAATAACCTTTGTAAAAATTACCAGCATCTTCCCTTTTGGGAATTATAGGGACAGAACTATCCAAACTGTATAGAAACTTATTCATGCACGTGGCTACGGCGGCAAGAGTGTTACTTCCCCCCCAAAATGGGAAAAAAAGTCCCAGCAAAGGAAGAATGGATACAAAAACTTACGGAATACGCGGAAGTGGCGAAACTTACCGGAAAAAACAAGAAGCCAAGATAGCAAACTTTTTATAAAAGAGTGGAAATGGTTTATTGAATATTTACAGATAAAACCATTGGCAGGATTATTGTAATAACCTGCAGTTTTATAAGGGTTATATATTTAAAGTAGATGAATAAATGAGCAAATTCAGTTAATTTGGACATGCAGAAGATATTAGAAATAAATTTAAGGAACCGCAGAAAGAGGGGGAAGGAAGTCAACTTTTAGAACGTCAAATGTATAAATCTGAAAAGCATAAATATTGATTTTTTAAAAAAGGTGTTAGAAGGTGCCACTCAGGGAGGGGATGTGGGGAGGGCAAAGGGGGTGTGTGGAGAGGCTCACTTACTGGGAGACCGGGGGGTCCTGCGGGTCCAAGGGGGCCGGTCGGACCAGGGATTCCCTGTGGGGGGGGGGAACAGAGGGAGAAAGGGTCAGTTGGGCAAGGCCATGCCATTTCGGGGGACCCAGGAGTCCTAACTGGCCCCCCTACCTTCCCACCATGCTATAGGCACAGAAGACCCCCCTCGGCTTCTCCCCCTACCCTCCCGTTGTCCCCTGCCCTGCCCTTCGCTTCTCTCCCTCTTTGCTGCGACCGGAATCGGCTTCACTAGAAGATTTGGATCTTATTGATTTGTTGAGAAACTGTTAAGGCAACAAAACCCGCAAACAGGTAACAACAACAAATTATTATCTGCATTTTTATTCCTATTCGTTTATTCGTTGCCCGTCCTTCACTCAACCTAAGGATACAGAATTAAAAAACAAATTTGTTAAAAATAATAATTTTAAACAGCGAAAAGAAACAAGGGGTGGTGCAAAAGTGTGTTCGGAGGAAGACTCAGGTGGGTGTCACCGTCTCATAGGACGGAGGGTTGTTTCTTGGTGTAATCATGGAGTTGGAAGGGACCTCCGAGGGTCATCTAGCCCAACCCCCGCAGAGCAGAAATCCCAGCGAAATAATCCTTGACAGGCAGGCAGACAACTTCCCCTTAATGGAGGCCTGCACAAATTCTCCTTTATCCTGCGTTTCCTGTTTGCGTTTCTCAGATGGCTCAGGGGTCAGGGTCCTCGATTTTTTTGTTCAGGTTTTATTTGGTCCCCGCCTGCTCCCCATCTCTGCCCCCAAACACTCACCGTTTCTCCTTTCTGCCCCGCGGTGCCTTGTGGGCCAGGCAGGCCTCGGTCTCCCTTCTCCCCTTGCTCTCCTGGGGGTCCGATCAGGCCGATGAGACCGGGGTGTCCCTGAGGGGAGAGGTGGCACTTACTGGCGGGGAACCGGGGCAGGCGGGTAGGGAAACGGATGGGACCACTTCACAAACCACTGAAGGTCTAGTCAATTTCTAGATCTCAAGTCACTTAGGGTCTAGTCCATTTCCAGATAGCATGCAACCTGCAGCCTGGGCAATTTTTCAGATCCCAAACGACTTACGGTCTAGTTAATTTCAGCATCACAAGCAATTTATGGTCTAGTTAATTTCCAGTTTGCAATTGGATTATGGTGTACTGAATTCAGTTTCTGGATTGCAAGCGATTTATGACTTAATCCATTTCCGGTTTGCAACCAACATGTGATCTAGTTCCTTTCCAGATCCCAAACGAC